>NC_084843.1:46934109-47237139 GCF_033115175.1 Lepus europaeus | reverse complement strand
TGGTGTCCCATATGGGTACAGGTTCAAATCCTATCTGCTCCACTTCCAATCCCTCTCCCTGATAATGTGTCTAGGAAAGCAGTGGAAGATGGTCCAAGTCCTTGAGCCCCTATACCCATGTGGGAAACCCAGATGAGGCTACTCTATCCTGGTTTTGGTCTGGCCCCTCCCTGGTCAGTGTGGCCATTTGAAGACTGAGTGCATAGAGAGAAGTTATCTCTCTCCCTCTCTGCCCTCCCCATCTTTCTCTCTCTCTCTGTCACTCTCTGTAACTCTACCTTTCAAATACATAAAATGAATGTTTTTAAAAATAGCTTTATAAATTCTGGCATGTAGGCCAAATTGTAAATACATTATTGATGGGGTCGACGCTGTGGCATGGTGGGTTAACACCCTGGCCTGAAGCACAAGCATCCCATATGGGCGCCGGTTCTAGTCCTGGCTGTTCCACTGCCAATCCAGCTCTCTGCTGTGGCCTGAGAAAGCAGTAAAAATGGTCCAAACCCTTGGGCCCCTACACCCACGTGGGAGACCTGGAAGAAGTTCCTGGCTCCTGGCTTTGGATCGGCGCAGCTCTGGCCGTTGCAGCCATCTGGAAAGTGAACCGTTGGATGGAAGACCTCTCTCTTCCTCTCCTCTCTCTGTGTAACTCTTTCAAATAAATAAATAAATCTTTAAAAAATACATTATTGAAGTTACTATGACATTGTTTTGGGAGAGAAGCCAGAGTGAAAAAGCAAAGGGAAAAGAAAAAAAAAATTGAAGATCTCCAAAATTTTAGATTGAGTTCAAGAAGGGTAAGTGGGAAAAGATAGTATAGAAGTGGTAGAAACATAAAAAGAAAGTACACTTGTGTTTTTTTGTTAAATTTTTTATAAAAAAGAATTTTAAATAGAATTAATTAAAAGATAATTATGAGACTATAAATAGATAATCAGTGTAGTACTTTGGGCATTTTGTTCATTAGCTTAGAGGACTGGATTGATTAAATCCAAAATCTTCACTGTATTTTCCTTACTTTCCTAAACATTTCTGGAATATAATATTCCATGCAAAATGACACTCTATAAGATAACTATTAAAAAGCCAGTCCAGGAGAAGGTGATCAGAATGGAAGAAAATTTGAAAATCATGTTACGTAGCTGAAAAAAGTAGGAACATATAGACGTCTGTTAGAAATATTATAGATAATATAAGCAAGAATTTCTAATATCAGATCTGCTTTTGGAAAAACATTGTATTTATTTCATGCATTCACAGGAATCTTACCAGCACACAAAAATTACCATAGGCATGGAGCTTATGGTTTATATTAAAGCAGAACATGTTTAATATCTAGAATATTCTATATGCTATTTATTTTTAATTTAAATCAAAATAAGAAGTTTAATTTCCAAACAAAACAAACTTTCAATTAAATGTCTTTTCTCCTTAATATAATAAGGTATTGGGGTTGATAAAACACTTTGGCTTTTGTGATTAAATTTTAAAAATCACTGCATTTTGAAATATGGCACCAAAAGAATGTCCTTTAGGGACTGTCACATAAAATTATAAAAACAAAAATATTATAATGTGATTCTTGCTGATATTGCTAGTCATTAGAATATGGCTTTCTTTCAAAATGCCAGAATCAAATATGCACATAATGTTGACTGTTCATAGTTTTGTTTTGCTTTGTTTTTCATTTATTTTCTTGGAGGAATACCAAAACATCACTCAAAGTGCTCATCACTCATAGTTTGGCTGCTGGTGTTTTTCTGCTCCCAACCGAGATGGGAATATCTTCATGTGAAAGGACAGCATTACTTTGATGGCCAGGCCCATGGTGTGGCTTGTTAGTCTATCTGGGGATGCTCAACAGAGAGTCTATTAATTCTTTATTTAGAATCCTGAAATACATTCCTATCTATCCTATATCTGCTTATCCTATTCACTGTATCTACTTATCCTAGCCAGAATGCATTTTTGTTTTCTCTGTAACTGAAACTTGACTGACACATCTTCCACATTACATTTTATGGCCACCAGAAGAAGCAAGGTATTATCATGAATCCATCCTTCTTTAAAGATATGTTGGTGTACAGATGAATACTTCCTTTGAGAACCACACCGTAATTAACTGGATTTTTTGTCAGAAGAATTGATATTGATTGAGATGCATGCTCTTCACTGACTAATTTATGAAGAGAATAGTGTTCATATTATGAAATAACATAGTATTTAAATTATAAAACTTGTTTTTAAAAACACATAATCTTTAAAATAATTTTATTATCTTTATATGGTGATAAACATAACATATACTAGTGATATAGAATAGTTCAAAAGCCAGGTATAGTTTAAGATTTGTTTGTGGTGCTATGGTACAATAAGGAACTTTCTAACCCTTATGTTTTGCTTCATTTAAAAAAGACTATTTAGCATATACTAGTGACTATTGCACTCAAAATAATAAATTATCTGATACTAGTTATGTTATTTTTTGTGAAATTTAATATTTATACTAAGGATGACTTTCTCAAAACAATGTGTACTCTCTTATTGAAGCTCAACAACTAAATTAGGAAAAGGATGTTGTAACTTGCTAGTGAATTACTTATTTCCACAGTGTTACCAGTAATGAAGCCTTGTCAGTATTATGATGAGAAAAATTCTACAGGGAATACTCTTATTATGCTATAAATTTCAATGTTATTTCAGAATGAATAATTTTACTTCCAAACAAAGCTTCAAGCAATGATTTTTTTTTCTTTTGGATGGAATATGGCATTGGGTAGAGGAAATATTCTTCAATTTTTTTATTAAAGGTTAACAAATTATTTGCAATCTCAAAATATGACACATAGAGAATTTCCTTGGAGGTTGTCACACAAAATTACAACAAAAATGTGACAGAGTGCTTCTTGCTGATACTGCCAGTGACTTCATTCCATTTCAGCTGTGCAAACTTTCTTATCTCTTGGGGCAATGATATGCTTCAGTTTCTACTGTAGATCTCCAAAAATCGACTTTCTTCATGCTTCTAGGGGACTGTCAGAAGTCACCCAACTGAAAAATCACAGATACTGTTTGTTCTTCCAAGAGCTGTTTTGGCAATTCTCTGCTGCATTGGGAGAACTAACCCAAGGGAAGAAGTTCTGTCAAAATATTATTGTCTTCTTGGAAATGAACAGAGAGCCTAAATCATTGAGTCCGAAACACATCGTAAGTGTGGCCAATGTAAATAAAGATTGATGTGTATATTGCACAAGTGATTTAGTGTCAATATTAAAAAAAAAAAAAAGGTAGTGAAAATAAACATAGTAGATGGCTTAGTTACTTGTTCTGTAGTTATAGATAAAACGAGAAGTAATTACTTTTACGGGTTATTTAGATCTTACTTTCCATTATCAATTTAGTGATCATTGATAAAGAATTTGGTCACTCTCTCAGCTTCAGTCTGAAGAAGTCCCCATCTGTGAACTAGAAGCCACATCTGCTCTCGGCCATTCCAGCTCCTTCAGTTTGTGTGAGAAGAGATATTAATTGAACTGTAAACTTTAAAAGGTAAATGCTACCTCTATTAACAGAAGTAATGATAGTAATTATAATAAGCAAAATTTGCCTTTATACAATGTAGAATATTTTCAAATTATTTTCACATCCTTATCCTAAATGTGGCCTATGGCCTGGCATCATTATTCCAATTTTCTAGAGCATAAAACTGAGGCCTAGTGAAATATTTCAAAAGTTCTGTGGGTATAAAAGTTGAAATAACATTTAGATTAAGCCTATGAGTTTTTGAAAGCTTTTTTTTTCCAATATTCCCCTTGATGATGTCTAACCAGGCTAAAATTTGATTATGGCAGGTTCCAATTTCTGAATATATATATTTCTTATAAGAAGGCAAGGCATTACTTTGAGTAAACATTGTCCCAGAGTTCGTATGATACAAAACTTTGACAAAGAGAAAACATTTAATAATCATACAGTAGCTTATTAGACTGCTTTTATACAAAGTACTACATTATGAACTGTATCAAGTAATGCTGGGCATCTTTCCCAATACATTAATACTTCAAGATTATATCTCTGGTACAAGGAAATCTCTAACCTGGAGAACTATTCTTACAAAGGAGTCACATCATGAGAAGCAGATGACTAAGGGAAGAATAAGTGATAATGGCCTGGCATATATTATCCTAATTTGAAGTATACCAACACGTAGATGAAGGACATAAAATGGGAGACCCATGAATAGAAATACTGCATTAAGATTTCACGAATCTGTTAGGGAAATAAACAAAAGGTTATAGACAAGACACAAATTATAAAGTCAGTATTCTACTAGGGAGATTCCTGAGAGAAATAATGGATAAAACTCATTTCTAAATCTTGTTTTCCAATGTGGACTGCAAGTGTGATATATTGCTGGTATCTCAAACATCATATGTATCTGTTCATTCCACTCTTGTATGAAGTATCAGTGCCTATAGAAGACAGACCAAATAGCTATTCAAATTTTATACCATTGAATCCAATTCTACTTTATCTTTACAGTTATCTCAGAAACTACCCATTATAGATGCAGAGAAGACCACTGTAGTCATTACACTTTTATATCATTTACCAAGTGTCAGGCATTGAGCAAAGCAAAATAAAATGTTGCTCATTCCTTACCAAAAACATATATGGCCCCTCCTGTTACCAACATGTTTTGAGGAAAATATTTTCTTTTCACTTTATGTTTTTTAAACTTTTTAAAAGTTTACATAATGGGAACAAAATTCATGTCTTTAACATATGCAGGTGTTTTTAGGTTTATTTATTTATTTATTTAAAAGTCAGAGAGTTATAAACAGAGAGGGAGAGACAGAGAAAAATCTTCCGTCTGCTGATAAGCTCCACAGATGGCTGTAACAGCCAGAACTGGGTCAGGCCAAAGCCAGGATCCAGGAGCTTCTTTTGTGTCTCCCACATGGGTGGCAGGCACACAAGTATTTGGCCCATCTTCTGCTGATTTTCCCAGGCCATTAGCAGGGAGCTGGATTGGAAATGGAACAGCTAGGACATGAGCTGTCACTTAAATGAGATGCTGGCATTGCAGGAAGCAACTTTACCTGCTACACCACAACAACAGCCCCCATATATACAATTTTAAGAGAACAGTGATTTTTTTAAGATAACAATAGAGAGCAAGCTGGAATCACAGTCCAAGGCATCTTTACCTGTGCCCTTAATTTTAACCAATATCTTACATTGCTGTTCAAACTAAAACTCGGGTTATTAACACACGAAGCCTGTCAACCTAAAGGATTTTGCATGCAGGCATCATCTTCATTATATGAGGGATCTTCAAAAAGTTCATGGAAATATTTATCATAAAAGCATTGCATAGATTTCAAGTTCTTTTGCAACAAAACAAATTCATCTTTTTTAAAATTTTATTATTTGAGAGGCAGAGTTACAGACTGAAAGGAAGAGACAGAGAGAAAAGCTCATACATCTGCTGGTTCACTTCCCAAATTTCTGCAATGCCTGGAGCTGGGTCCATCTGAACCCAGGAGCCAGGAGTTTCCTCTGGGTTTCCCTCGTGGGTGCAGGAGCCCAAGCATATGAACCATCTTCCACAGCTTTCCCAGGCTATTGCAGAGAGCTGGACAGGAAGAGAAGCAAGTGGACATGAACCAGTGCCCAAATGAGATGTCAGCATTGCAAGCGGAGGCTCAGCCTACTATGCCACAGTGCCAGCCTCCAATAAATTTGTCTTTTTTTGAAGTACTCTCATATAGTCAATGTCTGACCTATGTTAATGGACTTACTTAGCATCCAGTGAATAGACCCAATGTTCCAAAATCTTCCTTAAGTATTTTGTCACTGTTACCATATTTTTACCCTCAAATCTATGAAGAGGATACTATTAATATTAACATTATTCAGATAAATAATGGCTAGAACACAACAGAAAAATGTCAAGTTTGTGTAAATTAAAAATTTGGTGCAGCCATAATTCACCATTGAGAACACCCATATCTTATATCTGAGTGCCTGGTTATGGTCCCAGCTACTCCATTTTCTAAAAACATAGACCCTGGAAGGCAGTAGGTGATGACCTAGCTATTTTGATCTTGTCTCTGACGTGGAAGACCTAGGTGGAGTTCCTGGCCCCTGACTTCATCCTGGCACAGCCCCCAGCTGTTGTGAGCATTTGAAGACCGAGGACTAAACTAACAAATGGGAGATCTCTGTATGTCTCTCTGTCTCTCTGCCTTTAAAACAAAATTAAAATAAAGATTCCCTGTCTCAAAATAGATTCTGTGGGTTTCAACTATTATATGAATTTAAGACTTGTTTGGTTTACCTAAGATGTTCACTGTTGAACACATTCAGTGTATTAAATATTCCCAATTAGGATTAATTTGATACTCCGTAAATTAGGAACTGTTGGTATTCTTTTTTATCATAAGAAGAGATAAGATAGGTTAATCAGTTCATGAGCACGAAGACTAATATTAGAAATTTCAAGGTGGGCGCTGGTGCTGTGACGCATCTGGGTAAACCACGGCCTGCACCCCCAACATCTCATAAGGGTTCCAGTTTGAATTCCGGCTGCTCCATTCATGAGCCAATTCCCTCCTAGTGCACCTAGGAAAGAAGTAGAGGATGGTCTGAGTGCATAGACCCCTGTACTTTGGCCTGACACAGCCACTGTCATTGCAGCCATTTGGAGAGTGAACCAGTTGATGGAAGTTCTCAATTTCTCCTCTCTCTCTCTCTCTCTCTCTCTCTCTCTCTCTCTCTCTCCCTCTCCTTTTCCACTCCCCCCCCACCCCGCCTTTCAAGTAAATGCATAAATCTTAAAAAAAGAAATCTAGGGATGGACATTGTGGCACAACAATTTTAGTTGTTCTGGGGATACCTGCTTCCCATATTGGAGGGACTGGTATTCAGTATGGCCTCTGCTTCCGATGTAGATTCCTGTTAAAGCACACACTGGGAGGAAGTTCATGTTGGCTTAATTACTTGGGTCCCTGACACTCATGTGGGAGACACAGAAGGAGCACCTGATTCCTGGCTTCTGCCTGACCCAGTCCTTGCTTTTGCTGGCATTTGGGAATAACTAGCAGATAGAAGATCTCTCTCTCACTCTCACTCTCATTTAAATAAAGCTTAAGAATCAAAAAAGACATATTTCAATGTGTAGCAGAATAAAGTGAAATGAGGTTTTGGAATTAAATATTTTCTTTTTTATTTTATTTACTATAAAGAAATTTCATGTATTTCATATATACAGATGTAGGAACATAGTGATACTTCCCACCTATGCTCTCTACCAGCCACGCTTCCACTTGCCTCTTCTTTTCTCTCTTATTATCCTTCTTAATTTTTACAATGATCTACTTTCAGTATTTTATATTCATAAAATTAACACTGCATTAAGTAAAGAGTTCAACAAATAGTAACAAGAAAAAAAAAGTTTGTCAACAGTAGAGACAAAGGCAATCATCTAAAATAAAAATGTTAATTTCACTCTTATACATTACATTTTGGTACTCTGTTAGTTGCCATGGATCAGGGAAAACATACCTTATTTGTCATTTTGGGGACTGGTTTGTTTCACTAAGTATAATGATTTCCAGCTGCTTCTGTTTTGTTGCAAGAGACAGGATTTCATTCTTTTTTTTAGTTCTATAGTATTCTATACTATAGATGTACCATAATTTCTTTAGCCATTAATTGATGCACTTCTGGATTGACTCCATTTCTTAGCCATTGTGAATTATGCTGCAATAAACATGTGAATACAGATTACTCTTTAATATGTTGATTTCATTTCCTTTGGGTCAATTCCCAGGAGTGGGATTGCTAGGTCATATGATATATGTATTTTCAGCTTTCTGAGTTATATCCACACTGTCTTCCACAATGGCTGTACTTGTTTACATTTCTACCCATAGTGGATTATGGTGACTTTTTCCAAACATCCTCACCATCATTTGTTTTTTTTTTTTTTTTTTTTGATTTCTGTATTAGAGCCATTCTAACTGAAGTGAGGTGAAACCTCATTGTGGCTTTGATTTGCATATTCCTGATTGCTAGTGATCCTAAGCATTTTTTCATGTATCTGTTGGCCATTTGTATTTCATTGTTTAAAAAAATCCTGTTCAAGTCCTTTGCCCATTCCTTTGGAATGTTTGTGTTGTTGTGGAGTTTTGTGAGCTCTTTATAGATTCTGGATATTAATCCTTTTTCAGTTGCATAGTTTGCAAATATTTTCTGCCATTCTGTCAGCACCTCTTCACTTTGCTCAGTGTTTCCTTTGCAGTTCATAAGCTACTCAGCTTGATGTAATCTAATTTGTGTATTTTGGCTTTGATTGTCTTTGCTTCTAGGTTCTTTTTCAAGAAGTCTGCCTATGCCAATGTCTTGCAGAGTTTTCCACTATCAATTTGATGGTATCAGGTCATAGATTTACATCCTTGATACATTTTGAGTTTATTTTTGTGTAAGGTATAAGATAAGGGTGTTGTTTCAAACATCTGCAGGTGGAGATCCAGTTTTCCCAGCACCATTTGTTGAAGAGATTGTCCTTGCCCCAGGGATTTATTTTAGCTCCTATATGAAAGACAAGTGACTTGCAGATGCATGGATTGATTTCTGGAGTTTCTATCTGTTCCACTGGTCTTCACAGCTATTTTGTTTTGCCAGTACCATGCTGTTTTGATTATAACTGCCCTGTAGTGTGTCTTGATATCAGATATTGGGATACCTCCAGCTTTTTGTTGTATAAGATTGCTTTAGCTATTCAGGGTCTTTTGTGTTTCCATATGATTTTTAGCATCACTTTTTCTAGATCTGAGAAGAATGTGTTTCATATTTTGATTGGGATCATTTTGAATCTTAATTGTATCAACATTTTGATGATATTGATTCTTCCAATCCAGGAACATGGAAGATCTTTCCATTTTTTTGTGTCTTATACATTTTTCTTTAATGTTTTGTAATTTTCATCATAGAGATCTTTCACCTCCTTGGTTAAATGTATTTCAAAGTATTTAATTTTTTGTGGCTATTGTGAATGGGTTTGATATTAGAAGTTCTTTCTCAGCCATGGCATTGCCTCTGTATACAAAGGCTCTTGATTTTTGCATTATAATTTTATTTTCTGCCACTTTACCAAACTCTTTTATGAGTTCCTATAGTCTCTTAATGGAGTCCTTTGGATACTCATATATAGAATCATATTATCTGCATAGAGGGATAGTTTGATGTCCTCCTTTATAATTTATTTCCTTTTGATTTCTTTTTCTTGCCAAGTGGTTCTGGCCAAAACTTCTAGGACTATATTGAATAGGAATGGTAAAAGTGGCATCCTTGTCTGGTTCCAGATCTTAGCAGAAATGCTTCCAACCTTTTCCCATTCAATAAGATGGTGGCTGTTGGTTTGCCATAAATTGTGTTGATTGTATTGAGGCATGTTCCTTCTACACCAAATTTATATAAGGCTCTCATCATGAAAGGAGGTTATATTTCATAAAATGCTTTTACTGTATCACTTGAGATAATTATATGGTTTTTATTCTTCAGTTTGTTAATGTGCTATATCACATTTATTAATTTGTGTATGTTGAACCATCTCTGTATACCAAGGATAAATCTCATTTGGCCCAGGTGTATGATCTTCCTGATGTGTTGTTGGATTTGATTAGCTTGTATTTTGTTGAGGTTTTTTTGCATCTATTTCATCATGGATATTGGTCTAAAGTTCTCTTTCTCTGTTATATCTTTTTCTGGTTTAGGAATTAAGGTGATATTGACGTCATAGAAGGAATTGGGAAGGATAACCCTAACTTTTAATTGTTTTGAATGGCTTGAAGAATTAAATACTTCCATACAATAAATTAAACATGTTGAAGAATAAAATGAATTTTTTAAGGTAATAAGGATAGTTTCAATGCATACATTTAAAAGTGTGTGAGTGGAAACCAGAATACTCTATAGACAGGTAGGTAGTAGCTGTGTTGATGAAGGAAAAATACTGATACATAACATGTTTTGAACATTTATAATTTGAATAGTGTTGCCTTTCCTTACATCATTCAATTCTCTCTGTAAGCACTGGAATTAAATATATTTTTTTATTTAGTTCTGTAAATGAGTCAAGGCGTAGAAAAGTTGTAGAATTTGCCCAAGTTTACATAGCTGACAAGCATATGTGATTAGGATATGTGCCCAAGGCATTCTCACTTCAAAGTCAAGTTCTCTTTTATTTACATGCCATATTTACTTTCTTTCTAAGGTAGAACAGTGGGGAGGATCAGAGAGCCTGGATTAGTTTATCAAACCTTGCCTTAAGGAGAAAAACGTATTATGGATAATCTAAACCTTGCACTTATTGAAGGTCCTGTTCTGCCACATGAATGTTTAAAAAGTGACTGCATCCAGTGTGTAATGCAAAGGAATACCATTATTAAGTGCTGTATTTCATGACAGTTATTATGTAATTTCTATCCTGTAATAACCTCACTTTAGATATTGATATTTCTACAGATAGAGATATAAAGGTATATATAAAGTCTACCCAAATTATTTATTTCTCCCTGCCAAATACAAATTTTACATAGATGAAACAATATTCGATACTGTCTCTCAAATCTAGCTACATTGCATTTCAAAATCTTCTATTATTAAAAGTATTCTAGCTCCAAGTCACCTGATTAAAAATGAGTAGTTTTTAATTTATATTCTGTTCACTGCTCTAACATTAATATTTTGAGAATTTCCTGACATACAGTAATCACTAGCATAAATATTTGTTGGAAATAGAAAAATAAACAAACAATTAATTCAGTCTTAGTGCTAGTAGACCACACAATTCACTGCCATTTAAATATTCCAAGGATGGCTGGCACCGCGGCTCAATAGGCTAATCCTCCGCCTGCAGCACCGACACACCAGGTTCTAGTCCCAGTCGGGGCGCTGGATTCTGTCCCGGTTGCCCTTCTTCCAGGCCAGCTCTCTGCTGTGGCCCGGGAGTGCAGTGGAGGATGGCCCAAGTGCTTGGGCCCTGCACCGCATGGGAGACCAGGAGAAGCACCTGGCTCCTGGCTTCGGATCAGCACGGTGCACCGGCTGCAGTGCGCCAGCCACAGTGGCCATTGGAGGGTAAACCAACGGCAAAGGAAGACCTTTCTCTCTCTCTCTCTCACTGTCCACTCTGCCTGTCAAAAATAAATAAATAAATAAATAAATATTCCAGGGATAACTTTACCGTCATTACATTTGGGTCACTATACCTCATTTTCCAAGGGAAATAGACCATGTTATGTCACAAATATTAGCTATAGATATGCATTCAGGTTTTTGTTTGAAGTTGGTGGGTGAGTGTATATACTTGATATACCCTTTTTTCCTCACTCTAAATCATTGTCATGAATCTCACAACTTGTGATTTTGATATTCCTGTTTTCA
This sequence comes from Lepus europaeus, assembly GCF_033115175.1. Classification (NCBI taxonomy): domain Eukaryota; kingdom Metazoa; phylum Chordata; class Mammalia; order Lagomorpha; family Leporidae; genus Lepus; species Lepus europaeus. The sequence continues at coordinate 47,225,685 of NC_084843.1, read as the reverse complement.
AGAAAATAGCCTATAAGTATATAATTTCTATGAATGAGCTGAAAATGGCAAGATGTTGAAGTATGTAAATTTTAAGATAAAATTTTTTTAAATATTCTAATGGATTGATTAAAATAAAAATAAATGAACTATATATCACCAGCAAAAATAGTAGAGGACAAGTGGAAAAAAGATGCCAATGAGATTACTAGGAAAGAGAAAGTTTATAAGACAGCTGATGGAGAAGGCAGAGCTGAAAATACATATGCATGACAAATAACAAATCATAGGAAGTTATGTTCCCAGGATAGTTATTAGTCAATGCAAACTTGTAGTCAACTTTGTATCAAGAATTTATGCAAACAAGATTAACCTTTAGGTGTGAAAAGCTAAAAAGTGGTGTTTCTCACTTGAACACATGTACTGCTTGATTGTTCAAATAGCCATGGGAATGTATTTTTTATTTAAAAGAATATATCAAGACAACATTTTCCTGTGGAATAGCCTGAGTACTTGAAGTTTGATTTCCTCTTAGAAAACAAAGTGAGGCGTAGCTAGGACAAGGAGCTGAGGTTTGGCAATCTCAGTTGATTCCTTGTTGGACAGCTCCCTGCCACCCTTGTGAATGCAGGTTGTTGACTGACAGTCCCTGTAAACCTCTGCTTAACAGCTCCCTGCCAACACCTGTCAACAGCGCGGGTCACTAATTTACAGTCCCTGGTGACCCCTAGTGGGCAGCTAATGGACATCTCCAGAGTATCTGATGTTGGACAGCTAGTCTATCCAATGCGTGATGGCTACAGTGGGCCCACATGACAGTCTGGGCCAGCCTGCATGACAAGTCCCTTTCTATGCAAACTGCAGCCTCCTTTTCTGTGCACCATCTTAGGCCAGCCTTCCATAGACCAGCAAGCCCTCCTTTCTGTGTAGCACAAATTGCAAATTTTGCAATGTTGTGAAATTAGAACCAGCACTAGCTGGATAGTCAATACTGCTGCAGATGTGTTCCCCTCATGAATTTTCAGTCACTATAATGTCATTACAGTAAAATTACCATAGAGACACTAATTCTTCCACTATGCTTCTGATGCCATGACACTTCTGATAGTCTCCAAAAGGGGAAGAGAAATAGGCTGTGCTTGAGCCCCACCCTAAACTCTGCCCACTTTATAATATTCAATTGGATTTCACTTCAGACATCACCTGCTCTGCGTCTGGCTTCGAAGACCTTACCTGCTGAGCAGAGATTTTTCCTTTGTTAAGAGTTTTTTCACTGTTAGAAGCTTTTCCTTAGTGAGGAGTTCTTTGGGGTCCTTTTTACATCTTGGCTGTTTTCTCTTGCACTTCTTTCCTCTCCCTCTAGCTGTTCTTATTTCTTGAGTATACACTTTTGCTCTGTTCTAAATAAATCCTACTTTCCTGTACATCTTTTTAATCCCACCTCTGAATTGCTTCAAGCATGGAGGCAAGAACCTTTTTTTTTTTTTTTTTTTTGGACAGGCAGAGTTAGACAGTGAGAGACAGAGAGTGCTATAGACAGTGAGAGAGAGAGAGACAGAGAGAAATGTCTTCCTTACGTTGGTTCACTCCCCTAATGGCCGCCATGGCCGATGCTGCACCGATCCAAAGCCAGGAGCCAGGTGCCTCCTCCCCGAATCCCATGCTGTTGCAAGGACCCAAGCACTTGGGCCATCCTCCACTGCCCTCCTGGGCCACAGCAGAGAGCTGGACTGAAAGAGGAACAACCCGGACAAAACCTGCCCCCCAACAGGGACTAGAACCCGAGGTGCCGGTGCTGCAGGCGGAGGATTAGCCAAGTGAGCCATGGCACCGACCCTGAAGGTTTTTAAGGAGGAAGCACCTGGTTCCTGGTTTCAAATCAGCGCGGCCATTGGGGAGTGAACCAACAGAAAAGGAAGACCTTTCTCTCTGTCTCTCTCTCTCACTGTCCACTCTGCCTGTCAAAAACAATACAAAACAAACAATAAAAAACCTTCAGTAAGTCTGTCTGAGCAACCTGCAGCCCACAATCTTACAGTTCCAAATTTGGAGCTTGGAGCAGGAGTTTGGTACAGGAGTTTGGACTTGGCCTGAGTAGCAGCTGGAAGCCCATCCAAATGTCAGTTGGTGAGTTTTGTCTCTTGCCTCCTGTTTGCTTGAAGGCTTTAGTTTCTTTGCCTTTCTCTCCTTTTATTCTGACCCCCTGCAGACTAACTCCTCTTAACCCAACCATATTGGCTCCCTCCAGCAACTGTTGTAAGTGAACTATCCAAGAACCACCACTGCAGATGAGACATCCTCGGGTCCTTTGTGGGGAAGATTTATCAGAGTGGCTGGGGCTTGGTCCCAAGCCATGCAATGTTGGAGGGTCTTCTTTGCCTCTGTTGCCATTAGACCATAGCCTTTCTACCTTTTTGATCCTTCATGGTGAGTGCCCCCTTTTGCATATTTTGCCTTCCTTAGCGATGAAGTGTTTTATCTCTATACAGTTTGCATCAATCTGCATATGGCAAATTTATTCTCTCTTATCCTGTAACCCCCATGAACTCTTAGTGTCTATCCAGAAAACCCTGTGATGTGTGGTTACCCTTCCATTGGTTACAATGCCTACACAACTCCCACTGTCCCAATTTATGTTAAAATTCTGTTTTCTTTGCCATTTACTACCATGTTCTTATCTCTTGTGGTGAAGCATAGAATCAGGGGTCTGGAGGTGGTCCTGGAAGATCACTGATAGATGTTCTAATGAATAATCCATTCAAAATTCTCTCTATATTCTTCAAAGGAAGGGCCCTGTGCTGCTTCTGCAATTGATGATTCTTAAGATTATTTTCACAGCCATATAACACCATTACTGGATGGACCTGAAGTGCCTAGCATGCTATAGCCTTGATAAGAAATTATAATTGAGGTCTAAAAGCTATGGTGTCCAAACCCCACTAAGTCCCCAGAGTCCAAGGATGCCTGAGAATCCTCTCTAAAGCCATGGGAAAGCTCCCAACTCTGAGCTTCAAGCTGCATCCTGGGCGTGATAGTTTAGCTAAGGCCATTGTCTAACCCAGAGGTATGAGTCCCAGGTGTAGTTTGGCTCCAGGTTTGAGGCCTGGGCATGGTGGTTTAGCCCTGGGTTTGAACCCCTAATACAGAAGAGCAACCCATAGATATTGTGGATGATCTGCCAATGAGTGGTTCTCCACCACCAGGGCTCGACCACTCCTAGACCAGTGTGCCCTACAACCCATGCCATCCAACTATAATAGAGGACAGCCTGACAAAAATCACACACAGTGGGGCTTGCTACCAGCCCAATACATGTAAACTGTGTCTCCCGAGAAAGGTACAAAGTGAAGATGCTGGGAAAATTAGAGTACAGAAACTACACAGTTCTGTAGATTTACTAGACAGTCCATTGTTCCAAGAACAACCACTGGTAGTGCAAAGCAGAACATGTGCAGTGTTTAATGACATTTGTCACTTTTATATTAACAACAATATGCTCATGCAAAGATATCAAAAATATGTATAAACAAGCCAAGTGTATCTATGATTTCAGTAAGGGAAGCCCTTCAACTATTACCATTAGGAGATAGGAAGAAGTACTCTCCCTTCTCTAAAATGGTTCTTACCCTTGTTCATTCTTTGTCCAGTATATTCTTCCCAACTCCTAAATTTGTGCCTTTCAGAATTCATACTTTCATAGGAAAATCATGGTTATTCAGGAGTTTCAGCCATTGCCAATGACTGGCGGTGGATCTCTAACTCTTTAAACATCCTTGGATCAGTCAGTAGATTTTCATTCTCTGGCAGGGATGCTGCTTTTACACGGCTTAAAGAATAGCAGAAGATGGACCTCCTTCCATCAACCTGTCATTAAAATTGAGAAGAGGGGCCGGTGCCATGGCTCACGTGGTTAATCCTCCACCCGTGGCATCGGCATCCCTTTGGATGGGTGCCGGGTTGCTTCTCTTCCAGGCCAGCTCTCTGCTGTGGCCCGGGAAGGCAGTGGAGGATGGCCCAAGTGCTTGGGCCCTGCACCCAAATGGGAGGCCAGGGGGAAGCGCCTGGCTCCTGGCTTTGGATTGCCATAGCGCTCCGGCCGCAGCGGCCATTTTGGGGGGTGGTGGTGAACCAACGGAGGAAGACTTTTCTCTCTGTCTCTCTCTCTCTCACTAACTCTGCCTGTCCAAAAAAAAAAAAAAAATCAATTTATTTATAGCCACTGGAATTCACATTTTTTATATGTGAATTGAGATATTTTCTTTGTAAAGTTAATCCAATATGTATGTAAAATCTAATTTGGTTTTTTTTTCCTCTCCCCACCTCACCAAGTAACATTTTATTTAAGGTAAACACAATTCATGCATTTCATACACACAAATTTAGGGAACATAGTGATTCTTACCACCCATACTCTCACACTTCCATCTCTTCCCTCTCCTATTCCCATTTTTATTTTTCACTAAGATCTATTTTCAGTTAACTTTACACACATTAGATTAACCCTATACTAAGTAAAGAGTTCAACAAATATTGTGGAAATAAAAAACTTTTCCTCAGTAGTTGAGACAAGGGCCATTCAAAGTCATTCCATCTCAAAGTGTCAATGTCACTTCTATAGATTACATTTTAGCTATTCTATTAGTTACCACAGATTAGGGAGAACTTATGGTATTTGTCCTTTTGGGACTGGTGCATTTCGCTAAGTATGATGTTATCCAGTTGCATCCATTTTTTTGCAAACTACACTTTCAATATTTCAAAAAAGAGGGAGGGAAACAGGTGGTGCTCAAGCCTTATCCACATCTCAACTTGGGTGCATCCTATACATCATCACCATTGCCTCTGGACAATATAAAGTGAAAGACTAACCTTGCAGAGATGTGGCTTTTCCTTTGTTTAGGGCCTTTTCACTGTTGTAGATTTTTCCTTAGTGAGGGGTTCTTTGGGCCTTTTTGATTTTTGGCTTCTTTTTTTTCATGTATCCCCTCTCCCTCTCTCTTAAAGTTCCACTTTTGCTTTGCCCTAAATAAATTCTTATGACTTCACCTTTGAATTCTTTCACCTATAGAGAGAAGAACTTGCAATAAGCCTGTCCAGGAACCTTACTCTCCATAACAAAAGAACATAACAAGATGTTGGTATATAGAAGTGCCAGCAGAAAATATGCTGTGCTTTAAAAAGAGAACACTGTCATGTTCATAAAAACCATGCCCGAACTAAAATTATTACTGACTGACTGATAATAAACAGCATGATATCACTGTGTACCTTTGGAAAGGCCAGTAATAAAACCAGTAAACGAAAAGGATGAAAATTGCTTCCATGTCAGTGGCTTCTAATAGGCATAAAACCAGACTGAAAATGGTTATAGCACTCAGGTCAACTCTCTAGAGTGTTTAAAAGGAGAAGCCCACACACTTCCAGCTTTTAGGACATATCTATAGCCTGCTAACCTAAGCACAGCCTTATAATTTAAAGGAATGAGTATCTTTAGACAGCTAATTATACAGCCATAAACAATTCACTCAATGTCTGTGAGAAGTTACCATAATCTTAAATTTCATATTTGGAAAGATTATATTTTTATCAGAGTTTGTTGGAGGAAAAAAAAAACTATAGAAATGAAATCACAAGTTGAAATAGTTTCAAACTGCCTTTCAGTTGGCTGAATTAATTTATTATTTGACTTCGTCCTTCCATAAGAATGAAAGGTTAATGAAAACAATCACAGCTTTCCTTTTGTGGTGCAGAGTACATATTATGCAAAAGGCTTAATATGTTTCTCAGAATATGATACTGTTTATGCATCAACTTTATGTACTATTATAATAGAGAGTATGTTATGCCATAATATCTTTGCTTGGAAGATATTGAGACACATTCATAACACTTTTTACTTTGCGTTCTAGGTTATATTATTTAATATGGAGGACTATTTATTTTGGAGGAAAAAGAGAAAAAAATTTCTATACCAGATGGCACAGTTTGATAGAAGAAATTATTGGAATAGTTGTTTTTCTCTGTTTTCAGGGCAAAAAAATACATATGAGCAAAATCACATATGGACCACAATACAGTAATTTATCAAAATATCTACTGGTACATAAAGGAGAGGCCCATATACTTTACTGATTACTTGTGAATATAACAAAAGTGCAATTCTTAAGTTACTCTTTCAAGATCATTATCAATATAATATTCTTTTTTTTTTTTTTTGACAGGCAGATTTACACAGTGAGAGAGAGAGATACAGAGAGAAAGGTCTTCCTTTTCTGTTGGTTCACCCATAATGGCCGTTGCGGCTGGCGCGCTGCAGCCTGTGCACCGCGCTGATCAGAAGCCAGGAGCCAAGTGCTTCTCCTGGTCTCCCATGCGGGTGCAGGGCCTAAGGACTTGGGCCATCCTCAACTGCACTTCCAGGCCACAGAAGAGAGCTGGCCTGGAAGAGGGGCAACCAGGATAGAATCCAGCACCTCGACCGGGACTAGGACCTGGGGTGTCAGCGCCACAGGTGGAGGATTAGCCTATTGAGTCGTGGTGCCGGCCTATCAATACAATATTCTTATATCAGTTATTTTATTTTTTTAAACTTTTATTTAATGAATATAAATTTCCAAAGTACATCTTATGGATTACAATGGCTTCCCCCCCCATAACTTCCCTCCCACCTGCAACCCTCCCCTCTCCCGCTCCCTCTCCCCTTCCATTCACATCAAGATTCATTTTCAATTCTCTTTATATACAGAAGATCAATTTAGTATATATTAAGTAAAGATTTCAACAGTTTGCACCCACACAGAAACACAAAGCGTAAAATACTGTTTCAGTACTAGTTATAGCATTAATTCACAATGTACACATTAAGGACAGAGATCCCACATGAGGAGCAAGTACACAGTGACTCCTGTTGTTGACACGCTTGTTTATGGCATCAGTAATCTCCCTAGGCTCTTGTCATGAGTTTCCAAGGCTATGGAAGCCTCTTGAGTCTCCAACTCTGATTATATTTAGACAAGGTCATAGTCAAAGTGGAAGTTCTCTCCTCTCTTCAGAGAAAGGTACCTCCTTCTTTGATGACCTGTTCTTTCCACTGGGATCTCACTTGCAGAGATCTTAGTGTTTTTTTTTTGTTGTTGTTGTTTGTTTGTTTGTTTGTTTTTTGCCAGAGTGTCTTGCCTTTCCATGCCTGAAATACTCTCATGGGCTTTTCAGCCAGATCCGAATGCCTTAAGGGCTGATTCTGAGGCCAGGGTGCTGTTTAAGACATCTACAATTCTGTAAGTCTGCTGTGTATCCCACTTCCCATGTTGGATCATTCTCTCTCTCTTTTTTTTTTTATTCTATCGGTTAGTATTTTCAGACACTAGTCTTGTTTATGTGATCCCTTTGACTCTTAGTCCTATCATTATGATCAATTGTGAACAGAAATTGATCACTTGGACTACTGAGATGGCATTGGTACATGTAATCTTGATGGGATTGTATTGGAATTCCCTAGCACATTTCTAACTCCACCATTTGGGGCAAGTCCGATTGAGCATTTCCCAAATTGTACAACTCCTCCCTCTCTTATTCACACTCTTATATTTAATAGGGATCACTTTTCATTTAAGTTTCAACACTTAAGAATAACTGTGTATTAATTACAGAATTCAACCAATAGTATTAAGTAGAACAACCAAAAAAAAAATCCTAAAAGGAATAAAGTATTAAGTTGTTCATCAACAGTCAGGGCAAGTGCTGATCGAGTCAGCGTTTCTCATAGTGTCCATTTCACTTTAACAGGTTTCCTTTTTGGTGCTCGGTTAGGGCACTGCAGCTTACTAGGCTAATCCTCTGTTTGCGGCGCCAGCATCCTGGGTTCTAGTCCCAGTTGGGGCACCAGATTCTGTCCCGGTTGCTCCTCTTCCAGTCCAGCTCTCTGCTGTGGCCTGGGAGTGCAGTGGAGGATGGCCCAAGTGCTTGGGTCCTGCACCCGCATGAGAGACCTGGAGGAAGCACCTGGCTCTTGGCTTCGGATCGGCACAGCGCGCCGACCGTAGCGGCCACTTGAGGGGTGAACCAACAGAAAAAGGAAAACCTTTATCTCTGTCTCTCTCTCTCTCTCTCACTGTCTAACTCTGCCTGTCAAAAATAATAATAATAATAATAATAATAACAATCTCAGCTGCTCCACTTCTGATCCAACTCTCTGCTAAGGCCTGGGAAAGCAGTAGAAGATGGCCTCAGTCCATGGGCTCCTGCACCTGCATGGGAGACCGGGAATGGCTTCTGGCTTCAGACCTGCCCAGCTCTGGCCATTGTGTCCATTTGGAGAGTGAATCAGCAGATGGAAGACTTTCTCCCGTTCTCTGCCTCTGCTTCACTGTAACTCTGTCTTTCAACTATAATATATCAGTTATTTCAAAAACACTTATCCTATCTGTGGAGTAGAATGAAAAACAGAAGTGACTAGTAGAAAATTTCAGTAAGTGACAATAATATCTATAAATGCTCATATAATTTATAAAAGCTTTATTTATAATTTATTTATTGGATGGTTGGATGGTTGCAAATCATTACAATTATTCTAATTCTGAAAATATCCTCTTGCAGTCAAATATCAGTTGATATTTACATGCAGTTTTCAAAACCATTGATTCTACTCTCTTGATTTACTAAATAAACATGCCATAAATTTCTCTCAATTTAAGCTGTAATGATTGAAAAGTAACATTTGTCTTTAATCCATTAAAAGTCATTCTCCAAAAGCGAAATCTGGCTTGGAGAGCTATTGAATAGAGTAGCCACCAAAAGTTATTATTTTGTGAAAATCATCACTGCTTGTAATATTCCTTCTGTTGATTAAAGCCATTCTTAACTTAGACTTTTACACCAAACACTATTCTTCTGGAGTAGAGGAATCAGTTTAGATTTGTCATACCCTAAATTTGAGCAGTTAGGAAAATCAAACAGAACTTTTCTGATGGAATTACCTATTAATCATGGATATTTAATTTCATATAAGCAAATTATCAATCTTAGCAAGATGCGTTGGATGGATACTGGAGTCCACAAAATAAAGTGTCTAAAAGTATTCAGGTCATGCAATATTGACTAATGAGAAAAAGTTATTTGAGTCAATATTGAAAAATTTCACCTATATAGTTCTTTAATTACATTAAACTGAAGTTTTTCTCATACATCTGTGGCAGAATTATTGACTAAATTGATTATACTACTTGAGTAGACCCTGAGATGTAGCTGTTGAGTCAGTGATTATCAATTATAAAGTCAATGCAGTGCTCACAGAAACCAATAAGAGTGTTGTAGTTCCTCCTTTCATTGACCAGCTCTCATGGCCTTAAAAGTTCAAGCCTCAAAAGATATTTATGGGTTAAATGCAAATAATTTCAACACGGAAGTCAGAAAGTCACTGACAGTTAACATCTGTTCATTAAGAATGATGTACTAAGCACTTAGCCAAGAATTCTATAGGATAGGCATCATCTCACTTAAATCTTGTACATTTTATCAAGTGGTTTTATTACTAACCGGCTTTGCTGCTAGCAAAACTGAGCTTTAGAGAATTAAGCAAATTATTAAAGGCCACACACCTAAGTAGAAAAACTAAAATTTTATCCCATGTTTGTTCAATCTAAATGTTTGTATTTTTAAACAGAACATCATACTGCTTTCCAGAGGATTTAGCTTATAAGACCTATAACTGTGTGTGTGTGTGTGTGTCAGTGGGGAGGCTACATTTGCAACTTGGAAAGGCTATAACTATGGTTGTAAATTAAACAGTGGCTTCAGACATTCACTTTAATTCTAAAATTGTAGAGTTAGTAGGCAAGAATGAAGTTGTCCTTGTGAATTATGATTCTGATATGCAGAGATCTGGGTTATTTTTATGGGTTACAGAAATTACCTTAATTCATCATTTAACTAGATTGTCGGTTCACAGAGGGCAAGTAGTAGTGTGTTGACTCTTATGGTAGCTTTTTTCTGCATTTACTAAATAATTCTGCATTGCCAATGCCTCAATCAATGCTGTTGTTTAAATATTGTATATTCTGAACCTCTGGCAGCTTTGATAAACTGTGTAAAATTGTTCTGTGCATTTATTTGCCATTATGAAATTGAAAAATCTACAAAAAGAATATTTTCTTCTTTCCTCAAAAATTTTAAGTACTTGGAATCAAGGTAAAGTCTGTTAGAAGAATAGGATGAAATAGCTATGGTCCTCTGTCTAGTGAGACTGAGTGGATAATTGTTTTGACATGGTTTTATTGTTAAACTGTGCTGACTTACTAATAGCTCCATGAAAAAAGACTATAATAATACAAAGTAGAGTTTTTGTTAAGAATCAGATAATACAGGTTAAATTCTGCTAGACATTTCATTTCTTTGTTGCTTTGACTCTACTCACAACTTTCACCTGTTTGTTTTTGAATAGCTGTCTTTATGCCTCAAGCTTTGCTCATAATCCTTAGCCATAATGGCTCCATGACCCCCTTGGACCCAGTATACACTAAGTATCAAGTAAGGCAAGCAAATTTGACCATGTTTTCTGTCTTTGTATATTTTATTTTGTTTCCTTTAATTTTATCTTTAAATAAATAAGATTGGTGCAAAGCTTCTAAATGCCATTTAATGAATATGTAGAATAATCTCTGAATAAGTACTTATAAGTCCTCTTATATGAAATGTATTCTGTGAAGCAATAATTCAACAATAACCTGATGAGAGCAGCACAGAAATCAGATTGCCCAACCTTCTAAGATGGCTGTCAAGATATGCAGTGGCATTTGTATGTGTCATGAAAATAATTATCTTGGATTTGAACTCTAGCAAGGTCAGACCTGATTCTGTCTTTGAGATTAAGAAATTTTATGTTGTCAGAAAGTAGACTTGGATTAAAGTAATGTAAATGTTTAAGTATTAAGAAAATCGAGTTCTGAGGGAAGATTACAGAAAGAAGCAATACAATAACATTGCAGAGATTTCGTTAACTATGTAGAACTTAAATGTATATATAAAAGTAGTTTAATATACAGACAAGCATAGTATATATGCATATATATAATAAGCAATTCTAAAATTTTGCTATGCTCAAGAATGACACATAATTTTGTAATATCAGAAAGAAAATGTTATCTGCATTTTTGGGTCCATTAATTTTACCCTACACAGCATCAAAGAAAACCTAATAAAAAGTAACTAAATGCAAATCGAGAAAAATTATTCTTGGGTGTTGAAATTAACTGAAAAGTTATCCCTGTTAAATATAAGAGTGGGAATAAGAGAGGGAGGAGTTGTACAATTTGGGACATGCTCAATCGGACTTGCCCCAAATGGTGGAGTTAGAAATGTGCCAGGGGATTCCAATCCCATCAAGATTACATGTACCAATGCCATCTCAATAGTCCAAGTGATCAATTTCTGTTCACAATTGATCATAATGATAGGACTAAGAGTCAAAAGGATCACATAAACAAGACTAGTGTCTGAAAATACTAATTGAAAGAAAAAAAAAAAAAAGAGAGAGAGAGAGAGAATGATCCAACATGGGAAATGGGATACACAGCAGACTCATAGAATGGTGGATGTCCTAAACAACACTCTGGCCTCAGAATCAGCCCTTAAGGCATTCGGATCTGGCTGAAGAGCCCATGAGAGTATTTTAGGCATGGAAAGCCAAGACACTCTGGCAAACAAAACAAAACAAAACAAAACAACAAAAACACTAAGATCTCTGCAAGTGAGATCCCAGTGGAAAGAACAGATCATCAAAGAAGGAGGTACCTTTCTCTGAAGAGAGGAGAGAACTTCCACTTTGACTATGACCTTGTCTAAATAAGATCGAAGTCAGCGAACTCAAGAGGCTTCCATAGCCTTGGAAACTCATGACTAGAGCCTAGGGAGATTACTGATGCCATAAACAAGCATGTCAGATTGTTAAGTCAACAACAGGAGTCACTGTGTACTTACTCCTCATGTGGGATCTCTGTCCTTAATGTGTTGTCCAATGTGAATTAATGCTATAACTAGTACTGAAACAGTATTTTACACTTTGTGTTTCTGTGTGGTTGCAAACTGATGAAATCTTTACTTAATATACACTAAATTGATCTTCTGTATATAAAGAGAATTGAAAATGAATCTTGATGTGAATGGAAGGGGAGAGGGAGCGGGAGAGGGGAGGGTTGCAGGTGGGAGAGAAATTATGGGGGGAGGGGAAGCCATTGTAATCCATAAACTGTACTTTGGAAATTTATATTTACTAAATAAAAAAAGAAAAATTGGCAACTATAGTTAAAATTCAGGCTTTAATATGAGATATCAGAATTTGAGGAAATTTATACACAAGATAAGGGAGGTAGGTTTGAGCATTTATATGAAGAGATTTATGGATGAAAAGTTTTGTGGAATATAATGGAGAAAGACAGTAGTTAGAGAATTCCTTAGAGATTAGCCAAGACTTAAGGTTTCCAAATCTGAGTTTATGTAGTTTTATCATTGTACTGGTAAAACCTATGTATATATTACAATGAGCTTGAAGCTCTATCAAATGTCTACAAACTACCTGTAATTTACAGAATAATGTAGAGACGTTATACAATGTTTGGATATATAGGGAAAGGCTATTTTTTAGATCAGAACTAGACCAAAATCATTACTTTGCTAAATAAAGTATCTCAGGGGACTATTTTTAAAAATAAAAATGCCAAGGTCTTAACTCCAAGTGGTTGCATATCTCGGGTGAGGCCTGGAAAACTATGCATAAGGAATGTATTTATAAAAGCATTATAGGTAATTCTGACTTAAGGCCAGCCTTGAGAAATGCTTCCTACACAATTCAGAAAGCACAGAAAAATCTTTGTTTAGTCATTTTAGATGGCAATAGGCATAGGAGAAGAGAATGGGAAGAAACCAAAAAAGGGCTGGCGTAGCCATCTTAATATCAGACAAAATAAACTTTAACACAAAAAATGTTGAGAGAGACAAAGAGGGACACTATATAGTGATTAAGAGATCAATTCAACAGGAAGATGTAACTATTATAAATGTATATGCACCTAATTACAGGGCACCAGGTTATTTAAAAGATATGTTAAGGAACTTACAGGGAGACTTAGACTCTAATACAATAGTACTGGGGGACTTCAATACTCCACTCTCAGCAATAGATAGATCAACTTCTTCAAATTTCCAAACTACATAAAATATTTCATGAGAAATCTGAAGTCTAGAACAGCATGGGTTCATATGGTAATACATGCTTGTGTACTATACTGTCCAGCTAGATTTCAAACAGATTTTATAGCCTTAGCAAAAAGGTATGCCATTTCATCTCCGTATTTTGCAGAGCAGTAATGATCTTAAATTATCTCATGTATTATGAAAACAGAAAATATCAACACAAAAATGGCTGACTTGTTCCAAATGTAAAGATACGACCCAAAAGCAGTTTTTTAGGCCACCTTCATTATTACAGTCGATAGCAAAAACCATTACTTAATGACCTGCTGTTTGAATAATGTTTTCAGATAGCAATACAGTTTTAATTTTAAATATAATCTAGTAAACCAGGATATGACTATAAAAATCAAAAAGACAATATCTTGATAAAATCTTAATAATTCATATAATAAAATTTCCTCTTTTTTCCTTTGGGGAAAATCGATCAAAAGCATATAAAATTTCATAGATTTAAAAAACTATAAGGCAATTAAATGTTAAAATACTTCTGTCGTACTACATTGAGCTGTTATCTACATTCAGGATAAATGACTTTTGTACACTATTCTCAAGGAAATTTTACTCTATTTGTGTTATCAGACAGATGCACTTATAAATTTAACAACATGAGAATAGAATAATAATAATTAGTAATAATTCCTTACATTACCTGAATAATGGAATATAACAACCAGTAATATTATTGCCATGATTTCGGAGAGGGAATTAGTTTCTTTCCCTTGGCAGATGGCTCATGTGGGGAATGAAATAAAGTACGATATGAAGTAAGATGTTGGATAGGTGGGTGAAGGTAGATTGTGAAATAGTATGTGAATACATTGTGCCTACAAATAAGCTAAAATATAATAGTACATTTATATATATTCATAAGTATATTTCATCATGAAATGCCTCATATAGCAAATATTTCTATATTTAAATATAGCATGAGGAGGGTTTTTTTTAAAGATTTATTTATTTGTTTGAAAAGCAGAGTTACTAAGAAGCAGAGGCAGGGAGAGAAAGAGAGGTCCTCCATCCGCTAGTTCACTCCCCAGATGGTTGAAACGGCTGGAGCTATACTAATTTGAAGCCAGGAACCAGGAGCTTCTTCCAGGCATCCCACGTGGATGTAGGGACCCAAGGACTTGGGCCATCCTCTACTACTTTCCCAGGCCATAGCAGAGAGCAGGATCAGAAGTGAAGCAGGCTGGGACTCGAATCAGCACCCATATGGGATGCTGGAACTGCAGGTGGCAGCTTTACCTGCTATGCCTCAGCACCGGCCCATGGGAGTTTTTAAAACGCAAATTATTATGTTATAAATAATTCATTGTGTTTCCTTATATATGGTTAATTATTAATGTTTTGAGACAGAACAGTCTTAATGATTATTTGAGAGAAATTATAACTTTTCGTTTTAAAGATTTATTTATTTATTTATTTATTTGAAAGCCAGAATTACAGAGAGAGGGAGAGAGAAAGAGGGAGATATTTCAGCTACTGGTTCATTCCCCAGATGGTTGCAATGGCTAGGGCTGAGCCAGGCCCAAAACATGAGCCAGGAGCTTCTTCTAGGTCTCTCACATAAGTAGTAGTTATGCAAGCACTTGGACCATCATCTGCTGCTTTTTCTAGGTCATTAGAAGGGAGCTGGATTGGAAGTGGAGCAGACAGAACTGGAACTGGTGCTAATATGAGTTGCCAGTGCTGCAGGCGGTGGCTTTACTCTCTATGCCTCGATACCAGCCCCAAGAAGTTATAACTTCTTAAAATTCCTTATTGTTTATTCCTAATGCTTTAATATTATTATATATTTGAGACAGTCAAAGAGAAACTGACAGATGAGCAGAGATCTCCCATCTGCTGTTCATTTCCCAAATGCCTGCAACAGCCAGGACTGGGCCAGGCCAAAGCTGGGAGCCTAGATCTCGATACAGGTCTACTACTTTGGGTGACAGCGCTGCAAAGACTTGAGCCATCAAATGCTATTCTTCCAGGGTGCCCATTAACAGGAAACTGAAACTGGAAGTGGAGTAGGAACTTGAACTCTGGCACTCTGATGTAGCATGCAGGTCTCCCTGGTCATTAACTGCAGCTCTTAGGATTTCTTATTAATGAGCACTTACATTGTAAAAATCATTGTGAAGCTCTACTGGAATAGGTGAGAAAGATAAAGATGCATTCTTAAGAGGCAGACATTCTAGAATAGATGACAATTAAACAAATACTTTTAACAGTGTGTGACTTGATAGCAGAAAATACCTATGTATACGCCTCATAGAAATAGCCATCTTTGAAGAGAACTGTACAAAGCATCCTCAATACGGAGCAAGAATCTGCAGAGAAAAGCAGGGGGTAAGGAATAATGAGGGAATCTGAAAAGCAAAGATGAAAAGAAAATCAGTATTGATAATACCGTTGTGGACATGCAGAAGTGAAAATATATTTCCTGAAGTAAAGCAAAATGTGTTGAATTTTCCAGTAGTTTAACTACCTACAATATGTTAAAGAAAGCTAGCTGGAAAGACTATCATTTATTATGAAGTAAATGAAAAATATGTTGCATGCCTCTGAGCTTGCCCCATTTTGTTCAGTTCAATAGTTCAGCAAGCATTGATTCAACCACCACAATAATTCAGACACAAGGCTCAGTGAATAGGATTCTAAGACATAAACTTTTGCATTTATATTCCTTTCTTTATACAAAATATCCAGAATAAACAAATTAATAAAAATAAAAAGACAAAAAAAGTTTCTAGAAGCTGGTGTGTTATAGAATAGTTTTGTAATTACTAATAGGTACAGAATTTCTTTCGCATAGTGTATTATTTCATGGTTTATCTGTTTTGTAGCATGTATCATTAATTGTGCATATATTTGTAGCATTGTATGCATAAGGCTAGTCCTATTCTTGGGAGTCATGAATAATGCTGCTATGAACATTCATGTACTAATTTTGTGTTGACATGCTTTCAACTGTCTTGAATATATTCATATGACTAGGAGTGAAATTGATGGGTTGTATGTTCGCTGTATCTTTACTGTTTTCAGGAACTGGAAAGAATTTCCACAGGCTACACAATTTTTCACCCCTCCCCAATATATGAATCTTCTAACTTCTTCACATCATCATCAACTCTGCTTTTTGTGCATATGTCATAATTATACCATTCAAGTAGGCATGCATGGGCATCCCTCAATTTTTGTGACTTGAATTTCCCTAGAGGCAAATGATGTTAAGAATCTTTTCATGTGTTTGTTGACCATTGCTATATCTTTTTGGAGATATCTCCATTCTGATTCTTTGCCCAACTTTCACTGAGTTCTCTTTTTTTTTTTTAGAGATTTATTTATTATATTTGAAATGCAGAGAGAGAGAGAGAGAGAGAGAGAGAGAGAGAGAGAGAGATCTTCCATCTGTTTGTTCACTGCCCAAATGGCCACAGCAGCCAGGGCTGCGCTGCTCTGAACCCAGGATCCAGGAGCTTCCGCCAGTCTTCCACAGGGGTGCCAGAGACCCAAGCACTTGGGTCATCTGTTGCTTTTCCAAGGCCATTAGCAGGGAGCTGGATCAGCAGTGGAGCATCCAGGACAAAAAGCCATGTCCATATGTGATGCTGGTGTCACAGGCAGCAGCCAGATTAATTTTCTATGTCACAACACCAGCCTGAGGTTCTCTTTTTAAGAGTTTTTTGTTGTTGTTTTGTTAAACAAAAATATTACAAATATAAATCCATTATCATACATATGATTTCAAATATTTTCTCCCATGCTGTGATTACCTATTACTTTCCTTGAATGTGTTCTTGGAAGTACAAATTTTAAAAATTTTGATGAAGTCTAGTTTACATAATTTTCTTTTGTCTACTGTCCTTTCAGTATCATAGCTTATGAATTATTTCCACCATCAAAGTTATGAAACTTTTCCTGTGCCTTTCAGAGTTGTGGTTATATCACATACATTTAAACACTTGATCTACTGCAGTTAATTTTTGCATTTGGTGTGAAATGGGTGTCCATTGTCATTGTTTTGCCTGTGAATATTCAGTTGTCCCAGCACTATCTGTTAAAAATATTAACATTCTACCAACACGTGTTGGTAGAAAGAAACTAAAAACATTTTAGATGGTTGTGCTTAAGTTTACTGGCTAAACAAACTACACCATGTTAGATATTTAAGAGGTGTTTTCAAATACATGATTCTTAAAATTTATAGAAGGCATTGGACCTTCTGGTAAATGTTTTCTTATGTTGTTATCTAATGGTTGAAACGGTTTGCTAAGTATTCATGTAATATTGCTATTGTCAGCAAGCGATCTAGGACTTGCTCCCTCATTTCTCTATTCTAAGCCCAACTTGTTCTTTCATTTCTCTATTCTCTTCAAGGTAGGAAACTAATTCTATTATAAAGGAATCTGTAGGACGCACAATTTAACCTTTAGACCTTATAAAAGAGATGGCTAACATTTTTCTGTAATAGCATAACCAAAATAAGAACTTAAATAATAATCTCATAGTTAGATTCACTTCGCCATCAGCCAAGTATACAGTAAGTAGAAAAAAACCTCCCTTTCAGACCAAAGGGAAAGAAAGTTTTAAAGTGAGAATATAATTTTCCTCATGGGCATTGTCTACCTTAGAAAAACTACTACAGAACATGCCTGTGACTATAGACTTGTAGTTCAGGCTACTGAAGATTAGAGATGGGACTTGGACACTCCCTTGACTTGCATCCTCTGGTCTGCTTTAACACAAACCAGGAGGAAAAGAAAGCTAGGCATCAGAAGCAATGGGTGGCAGGCCTATTAATGGCTGATCTGTACAGTGCTCTGCCCTCATGGAGACCCAACAGGCCAGTCCACTGCAGTGGCTTTCAATGTGGTAAGCCTGGGCTTCAGCAGAAGTCAGCTTGTGAAGAGCCGTGGCAGCTCTGCCAAGACTTGGATCACTGGAAATGGACCTGCCCTGGAGTCGAAGGATGCCCAGGTCAGAGCCACAGATCTTGTTGGCTCTAAGCTGAAAAGCCCTTCACTCAGCCCAACTTCCAAAGTGACCACTGCAGCTGAGGGGATGGTCAAGTAGGGTCAGCAACATTGCAGGCAGAACTGTAAATTTCTTGTTAGAGATGCCCCCTGCCTTTATCTGGCCAGCTCTCCTCCCAGGCCAGCCAAGTAATGAAAGTGTACAGAGTGCCTTCCCCTAGGAGGTTCACACCTCCCTTAGGATATACCCCATGTGAAGAGATAGATAGGTCTGGGCCTCTTAACTTACAAGGCCTAAAGCCCACCAGATTATATCAAGCCCCTTCTATCAGGTTCTATTTGCCTCTCAATCAGAAAAATTACTTGTAGCTTAGACAGCACCTTTCTTAGCTCCTCTAATAATGACTCTGTCCTTTGTTCTAGACCCTGTCTAGTGCACTTGGGCCTCATTCCTTTGTAATCATAACCTCTACTCTACCACCAATGGCTCTACTCCCAACCTGTGTGTACTGATGGTCCTCTTCCCCACTTAATGCTGTATAATTGTTCAAACCTGGTAAATGCCACTCTTAGGATCATTGGTTACTATCCTCACTCTGTCTTTTATGACCTTGTCTAAATATGATCAGAGTTGGTAAACTTGGAAGGCTTCCATAGCCTTGGCAACTCATGACGACAGCCTAGGATGGTTACTGGCGCCATAAACTAGAGTGTCAATTTGTTGGGTCAACAACAGGAGCCACTGTGCACTTGCTCCTCATGTGGGATCTATGTCCTTAATGTGCTGTACATTGTGATTTAATGCTATAACTAGTACTCAAACAGTATGTTTCACTTTGTGTTTCTATGTGGGTGCAACTGTTGAAATCTTTATACTAAATTGATCTTCTGTATATAAAGAGAATTGAAAATGAACCTTGATGCAAATGGAAGGGGAGAGGGAGCGGGAGAGGGGAGGGTTGCGGGTGGGAGAGAAGTTATGGGAGGGGGAAGCCATTGTAATCCATAAGCTGTACACTGGAAATTTATATTCATTAAATAAAAGTTAAAAAAATAAAAATATTAACATTGCATTTTTAGGACTCTCTTGAAGGAAATCAATTAATAATAGGTGTAGGCCGGCGCCGCGGCTCACTAGGCTAATCCTCCGCCTTGCGGCGCTGGCACACCGGGTTCTAGTCCCGGTCGGGGCACCGATCCTGTCCCGGTTGCCCCTCTTCCAGGCCAGCTCTCTGCGTGGCCAGGGAGTGCAGTGGAGGATGGCCCAAGTGCTTGGGCCCTGCACCCCATGGGAGACCAGGAGAAGCACCTGGCTCCTGCCATCGGATCAGCGCGATGCGCAGGTCGCAGCGCCAGCCGCGGCGGCCATTGGAGGGTGAACCAACGGCAAAAGGAAGACCTTTCTCTCTGTCTCTCTCTCCCTGTCCACTCTGGCTGTCAAAAAAAAAAAAAAAGTGTAAAGATTTATTTCTGGAGTTTCATCTACATTCCATTGGTTTATGAATCACCATTATGCTAGTGCCATGCAAGTGTTATCTTGATTACTGCAGCTTTATAGTAGGTTATTAAATTTGGTATAGTGAGTCTTCCAGACTTGTTCTGTTTTTTCAAGAATGTTATGACTGTTCTGGATTCCTTGTTTTTCTGCATGAATTTTAGTGTCAGTTTATCTACTTCTCTGCAAAAGACAATATTTTAATAAAGATTGTGTTATATCAGCAAATCAGTTTAGGAAGTAGTGTTCCCTTAATACTGGTGATTCTTTAATGCATAAGAGGACATATCTTTCCATTTATTTATAAAAGTGGTAGTTTTCCATGCATATGTCTTGTACATATTAAAATTTATTCCTTGTTATTTCATTATTTTTTTAAAATTTTATTTGAAGTATACAAATGTCATATTTACAGATTTAGGAACATAGTGATTCTTCCCATCCTCAACTCCCTCCACTCATGCTTCCACTCTCCTTCCTCCTCCTTCTCCTATTCCACTCTTAAATTTACAAAGACTGATTTTTAGTTTACTTTATAATCATAAGATTAACCCTACCCCAAGAAAGAGTTCAATAAGTATATGAAGAAAGAAAATACTTTTCCTCAACAGTAGACAAGGGCTGTAAAAAATCACTGAAGCTCAAAATGTCAGTTTCACTCATATATTACATGTTAAGCACTCTATTAGTTATCACAGATCATGGAAAACATAAGGTATCTGTACTTCATGGATGTCATTATTTCACTAAGTATAATGATTTCCAGTTGCATCTATTTCATTGCAAACTATAGGATTTCATTTTTTTATTCCTGAGTGGTAGTCCATAGAATATATATGCCATACTTTTTTTATCCAATCATCATATGGTAGACATCATGGTTAATTACACATGTTAGCTATTGTGAATTGAACTGAATTAAATGTGGGAGTACAGATAATTCATTTTGTCTGAGTAAATTACAAGATGCAGAATGGCTGGGTCATGTGGTAGATCTGATTTCATATTTCTGAGGTATCTCCATATTGTCTTCCAGTTTACATAAATATGTCTATCTTCTTCTCATACATTTAATATTTATGTAGGGTAAAAATCTCCAAATTCCTCTCTTCTAGTTTGTTTTTATACAGAAATATACTGTACATTATTTATGTTCACCCTACTGTGCAATAGAACCTCAGAACTTCTTAGTCCCATTTTGCTATTATTTAATGCTTCTTAATTAACCTTTCTTCATTCATATATTTGTGAATTCCTAGATCCCCTTATTTTATTGATTCTTAATTGTACTCTAATGTAGTCTCTGAACACATTTTGTATTACTTAATTTTCCTTGAGTTGTTGAGACTGATCTTACAGCCTAACAAATCAGATAGAATGTTCTGTATCCACTTAAGAATGTTCATTCTCTTGTTGTTGGACAGGGTGCTCTGTATGTAATCCCTAGTTATTATTTGGTGTTGTAGAAATCTTCTTTGTGTTCTGTATAGTTCTCCTATATGTTAATTCAGTAGTAATTTTGCTTAATGTAATATTTGGATATGTTGTTATGTGCTTATATGTTTATAATTATTTTATACTATGTTTGGATTATTTTTTATCATTTTAAAATTGGCTTCATCTTCACTAATAATAATTTGTGTCTTAAATTCTATTTTGCCTAACATAGCCAATCCAGCTTAGGTTTGGTTACTATTTTCATCATATATCTTTTCCACACTTTTACTTTGAGTCTATTTTGTGTCTTTGATTCTAAAGTGTGTCTCTTGAAGAGAGTATATAATTAGGTCATACTTTTTATATCCATTTTACCAGTATCTTCTACTTAATTAAAGACTGAAATGCATTCACATTCAGTGCAGTTACTGATAGGATAGGAATTACATCTGCATTTAGGCATTTGTTTTGTGTCCTAGATCACTTTTGTTTCCCTATTGCAACATTAACACGTTGTTAAATTTTTTCTTATGAGTAGTTATAATTCCTTTGTAAGTGAATATGTTTTACGATGTTTAATTTTTTTCTCAGTTGTCACTGTGGGTATTATTACTGTTAATAATTTAACTGGTAATCTTGTAATTATAATTCATATTAACTTAACATCCATAGAATACAAAAACTTTGCTCCTATGTAGCACATTTCCTCCACTATCTCTTTCAGTATTGCTGTCATACAATGTACATGTTTATACATCAATACAGATGTATTTTTATCACATAATACAGTTACATTTTAAATCAAATGGGAAAAAATCTTAAAAATACACTTATATTCCTTATTATAAGTATCTGAATTATAATTATGTTATATTAAGAGATATCATATTATATTGTATTAATATTTATTATAGTAAATATATTATGATTCTTTCTTTCCCTATGTTTTTTAAAATTTTATTATGTGTGTGGTTTTGGATCTTTTGGTGGATAATTCTACTTGGATTTTGTTGTACCCCTTTGTATGCAATTTAAAGATTTTGGTCATAATTGGCATATTTAAGAGCCATTGTTTCTTCAAATATCATTATTTACTTCTTCTATTCATTTCCTTTCAATATTGTCATTGTTTATTTGTTGTTAATGTTGATTGTGTTCTCAGAAGTCTCTGAGGTCTTGTTCAGTTTTCATTTTTTCTTCCTGTTACTTAGTTTGGATATCTCAATTAACTTATCTTCAAGTTCACTGTTTCTTGCATCTGTGTGCCTAAACCTATTTAGTACTTCTAGTGAATATTTAACCTTAGTTATTGTATTTTTAAGCTTTTAAACTTCTATTTGTTTTTTTATAAATCATATTTCTTTGTTAGTATTACTTATTAAGGTAGACATCATTCTAATATATGCTTTTATATTTTAGACATGCTTCCCATGTTTGAATATATTTTAAATTGCTGAGATAAAGAATTTTTCTATAACTATAATGTCTGAACTTCTTAATGAATAATTTCTATTGACTTGTTCATTTTATTGTCTGCATTGTTTTTTCTTTGCATATTTAATAATTGTATGTTGAAAACTGAGCATATGCCGGCACCGCGGCTCACTAGGCTAATCCTCCGCCTGCGGCGCCGGCACCTCGGGTTCTAGTCCCATTCGGGGCGCCGGATTCTGTCCCGGTTGCCCCTCTTCCAGGCCAGCTCTCTGCTGTGGCCCAGGAGTACAGTGGAGGATGGCCCAGGTCCTTGGGCCGTGCACCCACATGGGAGAACAGGAGAAGCCCCTGGCTCCTGGCTTCAGATCAGCGCAGTACGCCGGCCACAGCGGCCACTGAGGGATGAACCAACAGAAAAGGAAGACCTTTCTCTCTGTCTCTCTCACTATCCACTCTGCCTGTCAAAAAAAAAAAAAAAAAAAGAAAGAAAGAAAGAAAAAGAAAAGAAAACTGAGCATTTTAAGTAATACAATGTGATTACTATTTGTTGAGATTCTGCACCCCAGGATCTCCTCAGAGTTTGTTGTTTTGATATTACCACTGCTTTCATGGAAAGTGATATTTTAAAGTAATTCTGTAGTCTGTATTTTTGACATGTGTGGACACTGAAGTATCTACTCATTTATCTTAATTGGCCACTGATGATTAGACAGTAATTTCCTTAAATGCCTGGAATTTATAAGTCTCCTAGTTTGCCAATGGATTCCATGTGCATGTTGAGCACACCTGCCACCATGTAGGAAAACAATTTGTATTTCTGTCTTAGCCTTTATTTCTTGTTTGCGCATAGAATTAAAGTAAACCAAGGAGAAGTGTTCAAGGGCTTATCAGGTTTTTTTATGAATATTAACACAACCCTGGATAAGCACACGACCACATCCATTTGTGAAGCCCTGTTAATTCTTTAGAACCAACTTTTGAATCCCCTATAGACATCTCATTTCTGAACTTTTCCTTTAACTTTTTTTTTTTTTTCTTGTCAGCCTGTTACATGTCCCATTGTTATATGCTTCAGGAAGCCATGATGTTAAACAATTGTGACCTTAAAAAATATATCTGAAAAGAAGCTGTGTACACTTACTGAATTTAAGGTCAGGTCAAATAAAGATAAGTCATATGAGTGGGATCTTTCAGAGTCAGTTTGAAAGGCAAAATACTTAAAATTCCTTAGTTACTGGTTTTGGAAGTGTTGCATACTCATTATTTCCATATAAGTGCTTGATAGATAGTTGGTTCTCACCATGATTACTGGGCTAATGGTCTTCAAAAATACTATAGAGGTTGTGAGAAGGAGTTTGAAATGTCGTTATAATACCACAAATTTATCTGTTTTTATAGAGATTCAGTACATTTGTTTTTATTGTTATTTTTAGGAGATGCTTGACAGATTTCTGCAATTGTTTCACTAATTTTAAGAGTTCTGAAAAAGTTGATTTTGGCAATTTTATTAGTTTTTCATTATTTTTTGAAGGACAGGATTTTATAAAGGTATTTCCTTTGTTGATCATTTCTGTTGACTGTATAGGTGTTTGCATTGTAAAGTAGTTCAGCATACTTCTTACCTGACCTTGTCTTGACACTAGTCCAGTGAATAAAAACAACTACCTACCACTCAATTTCTATTAAACGAGCTCTAATCATGTCTTCTTCCTAACCAAATTCCCTGTAATTTGTTGAATAAACACATATCTCTCTATTACTTTCAGTTTGTTCTAATGCTGTTGTAATAGAATAACAGATTGGGTAATGTAAAGTAAGCAATAATTTCTTGACTCAGTGTTCTGAAGACAGAAAAATCCATGAGGCTCAGACATTTGGCAAGACCCTTTTTGCTGGTGAAAGGGCAAAGAAATGGCAAGAGGTAGGAAGCAAAGGAGCCAAACTTGCCTGTTTATAAGGAACTAGTCTAGGTAATGGCACTAATGTAGTAATGAGGGTGTTATTCCCATGACCCAGACACTTCCTGTTAGGCCCCACCTCCCACAAAAGCCATATTGAGAAGCCAGGTTCCAAAGCATGAACTTTTGTTTTAATTTTATTTGATTGATTTATAGATTGATTCTCATTCAATATATTCTACTCATTGTGACCAAGTTCTTATTTACCTTAGTGATATATCATTCTTTGATAATTTTAGTGCCCAGGTTTCAATACCACTTAGATTACCTGTATTCTTTATTAATCTTCAGTAAGCGCTCTCACTCCACCTTTTCTGATGAATTATAAATCTCATCCCATGTGTTAAACTTCCTTCTATTAATTTCTTAGTTTCCTCCAGATAAACTTCATCTATTATAGACAATAATTTTAAACATTTTTTTCTCCCTTTTAAAGAAATGTATAAATGGCTACCATGCTTCAGGTACTTTTAGAGGGCTCCTAAAGGATTTTGGAGACCTGTTAAACTTCAGCCTTTTTTCATTGTCAATTTGTCTTTTGTTCAGAATCTTGCTCAAAGTTTATTTCTTTTGGATTCATTTCTCTCCATTTCTACTTTATGAAAGCTAAAACACATGAACTTTCAAAATACTATTCAAACCATAGCAATTGTGAAATATAATACTCAGCTCGTACTCCTCATCTTCCTTGGCTTATGAATAGTGTTGGATACTTGACACTGCTTTCCTGACTTTGAAATACTTTCAGTATTTGTCTTATATTCCATTAGGCTCTTCGGTTTCTCCTCTCCCCACACTGCTTCTTCTCAGGATTTTGGTTTGAGTCATCCCCATCTGTTATTTTTAATGTTATTACATTCCCAAGGGTTAGACCATGGACCTTGTCTTTTTTTATTTATTTTACTTGAAAGTCAGAGTTACAGAGAGGCAGAGGCAGAGATAGAGAAAGAGAGAGATCTTCGATCTGCTTGTTCACTCCCCAAATGGCTGCAATGGCTGGAGCCGGGCAGATCTGAGGCCAGGAGATGGAGCTTCTTCCGGATCTCCCACAGGGGTGCAGGGGTCCAAGGACTTGGGCTATCTTCTACTGCTTTCCCAGGCCATAGCAGAGAGCTGGATTGGGGGTGGAGCAGCCAAGAGTTAAGTTGGCACCATAGGAATCGACGCTGTGGCATAGCAGGTAAAGCCTCTTGCTGCAGTGTCAGCATCCCATATGAGCGTCAGTTCGAGAACGGCTGCTCTACTTCCTATCCAGCTCTCTGCTATGGCCTGGGAAAGCAGTAGAAGATGGCCCAAGTCCTTGGGTCCCTGCACCCATATAGGAGACCCAGAAGAAGTGCCTGGCTTCTGGCTTGGGATCGGTGCAGCTCCGACAGTTGCGGCCATCTGGAGAGTGAACCAGTGGATTGAAAACCTCTCTCTCTGTCTCTATCTCTCTCTCTCTTCCCCTCTCTTTCTTTCTCTGTGTAACTGTGATTTTCAAATAAAATATATAAATATTTTTAAAAAAATAAACTGGTGCCCATATGGGATGCTGGCACTGCAGACAGCGGCTTTACCTGCTATGCCACAGTACCGGTCCCACCTTGTCTCTTTTCTATCTTCTTTTTCTTCTTTCTATTATTCTCTTGGAAATCTTATGACATTTATGACTTAAATGCTGTAGAGGCATCTTATACCTAACCTGTTTCAAACAAGAATGCTAAACTGCCCTGTCCACGCATCCTATTCCTTCAGTTTTCCTTTCTCGGTTGGTGGTAAACATGTTACTTCAGATTTTCCAGCCAAAATCTTTGTTGTAATAATGGCTTTAATGACTGTAGAATGAAAGCAAAGGCGATGAATAGATTAGTAAGGAGTGTTTCTCTAGCTAGATCTTGGTGAGTACTAATAAGGAATTTCTCTCCTTTGACATAACTCTCATTTCTTATGCTCTGATGGTTCTTCCAGTGTTAATATCTCTCACTTTGCAGGATGTCATTTCAACTATTAGGCTTCCTTTTTCTACATTTCATGCTGATCATGTTCTTCCTGTTAAACCAACCTTTCTTAATGTGGAGCAAAATATAAATGAGGTTGTGGATACTTACAAATGTATCTCATCTTTTAATTTATTTTATTTATTTAAATGGCAGAGTTACAGAGACAGGTAGAGGCAGAGAAAGAGAAAGAGAGAGAGGTCTTCCATTTGCTGGTTCACTCCCCAAATGGCTTCAATGGCCGGAGCTGAGCTCATCCAAAGCCAGGACCAGGACCTTCTTCTGGGTCTCTCATGTGGATGCAGTGGTCCAAGGACTTGGGCCATCTTCCACTGCTTTCCCAGGCTCATGAGCAGGGAGCTGGATCAGAAGTGGAGCAGCCGGAACTCTTACAGGCTTTCACACAGACTGCAGGCATTGCAAGCCAGAGCTTCTAACCCATTCTGCCACAGAACTGGCCCTCTTACAAATGTATCTCAACCTTGCATAAATGACAATAAGCATGATATCTTGATTGATTAGTGGAAATATTACACAGTATATTAATCCCCATGTGTATTATGATACTCTTTTTTTTTCTCCCATAAAAGATTAATACTCTGTGTGAAACTTTGTTCAGAAGGTCATCTCAACTTCAACTTTTGTAAGGCTGTCACACATTTTGTTAATACTGATTCAACTTTGTACTACTAGATTTCTGAATTGTATTTTATTTATTTTAAAAAGATTTATCTATTTATTTCAAAGAGTTACAGAAAGAGAAGGAAATAGAGATCTTCCATCTGCTGGTTCACTCCCCAGTTGGCCACAATGGCAAGGGCAGGGCCAGGCTAAAACTAGGAGTTAGGAGTTTCTTCCAGGTGTCCCTTTGAGTAGCAGGGGCCCAAGGGGCCCAAGCACTTGGGCCATCTTCTGCTGATTTCCCAGGCCATTAGCAAAGAGCTGGATTGGAAGTGGACCAGCCAAGACACGAACTAGCTCCCATATGGGATACCAGCTTTGCAGGTGGTGGCTTTACCTGCTATGCCACAATTCCAATCCCAGTAATTGTATTATTTAAATGCAATTGATTTTTACATTTTTACAAGATTTATCTTATTTCAGGAAGTCTTCTATATGATATAAGAGAGATGTGAGAAAATTTTGTACCACTTGGAAGAAATTAGGTATCACAGAATGACTACAGATAGAAGGTGCTGTTTTATACATGCATTTTAATCAGTAAGGAATACTTCTCTAGGGAAGTAAGGGTTAAAAAGGGAATACTTGGATAAAAGAACAATATTGACAGTAACATAAAGGACTGTTCAGGTTTCTTAGGCATTTAGAGATATTTTGATTTGGCACTGGTGCTAGTTATGTGATAATATGTAGTGACATTTAACAAAATTTTTATATTAAATAGACAAATCTCTTCGAAAGATGAAAGGACTATTTACCTAGGCTATTTATCAATTGGAATTTGATGTCAAATGCATGCAAAATAAATAAGGGCAAAATATCTTGTAATCTCATATTTGAGAAGAGAGAAAATAATGTAATTTAATTTCCTTCTGATATTAAAAACAAAAATATACATACTAACAAGTTTACATGATTTTATCAAGATCTCACAACTGACATAGCTGGCTTGGAAACAGCACTTATGTTTCCTTAATTGGTCTATTGCTTTTTTCTGGAAAATAGTCACTATAGCAAATGCTGGACTATGAAAAAATAGATGTAATGCAGCCAATTACTCCACAGTTGATGATGGAGAAGGCAGACATGTCCTTGGTATTTAGGTTGATGTTTAGGGTCTATGTGAAAATCTATTCAAATACAAAGTATATTTTGAAGTAACTCTCCTTTTCTTGGCCTGAAATAAAACATTTATAGCCCAGAAAAGTAGTCACATTTAAATTACATGATTCCATTTCCACACAAAGATAATTTGACTGAACATGGACCCAAGCACCAGCTAGGGCAAGCATATCTTTCGCTTAGAATTGAAAAAGTAGGATTTTAAGAGGGTACGAAGGAAGATGATGGAAACCTAGGGCAAGAAGTGGTATAATGACAACTGAAATCATAAACACGGTGAAGTTACAGAATTGAAGACAGGGAAACTTAAATGGACCTTTGAAAAATGTTTAGCTGAGAGAAGAAGGACTAGACCTACAGAAGGAAGGGAACACATAAATGAATATGAAGCCTAGAGTAGCACCCTATTCCCCATTCATAACAGGCCCAACAATATGACATTTCTATTTTGGGTGTGATATCTATCATCTTGGAACTGGGTAGCATTGATCTGGGATATTTGCAGCCGAAATACATTTTATAGTCACAGTATTTATTATCAAATTGTTTTGATATTTGTGCTACTACATTATAATAACTCTTCTCTGACTGTGCTATCTCATATTTCAAATAATGACTGTTTTTTTCTTCCCCTAAACATTTTCCTTTTTCCTATCTCTGTTCTAAAAGCACTCCATTACTATTTTAACTGCTAAAGGGAAATTCCCAACTGTCCTTTTCTTGCTTTGTTCTCCTTGTTCTTACAGATATTATTGAAAGGTAATGGGAAAATGCACTTGCCTCTTGATTCTCTCATATTACTGTGGTCAGGGAAAGATTAAGTATTTCCCCTGGAACTGAGCACTACATCAACAATTTATCTTTCTCCATCTCTTGGGAAGGCATCATTCAGCCGAGTGACTAACTTGAAAATTTGAACACCTCATTGGACCTTGTTACTGGTTTGCCTTTACCTCTTCCTAACTTCACTGTTGGAAAAGGGGCAGTGAACCTTGACAGAGGTGTTGAGGTGAGCGATCTGCTGAGAAAAGTAAAACATCTATAGGAGATGTACTGTGGCAACAGATATAGAAATTGCGTTTTTATTAACAGCACTTTTGTCTTGAAAATGAAACATCCTGGGGCCAATGCCGCGGCTCACTTGGTTAATCCTCTGCCTGTGGTGCCAGCATCCAATTTGGGCACCGGGTTCTAGTCCTGGTTGCTCCTCTTCCAGTCCAGCTCTCTGCTGTGGCCTGGGAGGGCAGTGGAGGATGGCCCAAACACTTGGGTGCCTGAACCCGCGTGGGAGACCGGGAGGA
Organism: Lepus europaeus; assembly: GCF_033115175.1. Classification (NCBI taxonomy): domain Eukaryota; kingdom Metazoa; phylum Chordata; class Mammalia; order Lagomorpha; family Leporidae; genus Lepus; species Lepus europaeus. Next base: position 47,196,090 of record NC_084843.1, on the reverse strand, counting down.
GACACCGGGCTTCTGGCTTCAGATCAGCGTAGCTCTGGCCGTGACAGCCATTTGGGGGGTAAACCAACGAAAGGAAGACTTTTCTCTCTGTTTCTCTGTCACTGTCTAAAAAAAAGAAAGAAAGAAAGAAAGAAAGAAAGAAAGAAAGAAAGAAAGAAAGAAAGAAAGAAAGAAAGAAAGAAAGAAAGAAAATGAAACATCATAAATATTTACAACAGTGGAAAAAACTATATGTGTATTTGTGTGTGTGTGTTCACATAGATGTGTAGCTTTATTTGAAATAAACTAAGATATAGAGATAAAGATTAGATAGAGATGATAGAGATAGAGATAGAGATAGAGAGAGAGAGAGAGAGAGAGAGAGCGAGGTGGTACTAGTAGGGAGGAGCTGGGGTTTGCTGGCCTGCACTGCCCAAACCCTCTTTCCATGAACTGCCAAGTTCCTCTCCCCTTTTGTGCATCAGAAATGTACAACTTCTGCAGTTTTGTACCTTAGAACCAGCACCAGCTGGAAATATCCAGTATGGTTGCAGGCTGCATCCTGATATGACCTTTAGGTCATTATGATAAAATTACTATAACCAAGACTGCCCTTCCTATCATGCACCAGATGCCATGTCACTTTGAGATTTCAAAACAGGGTGAGCAAATGTACAGTGTTCAAATTCCTCCCCAAACTCCACTCTCATTGAACATTCAAGTTAGTCCTGCCTCAGACATTACCCACAGTGCCTCAAGATCATATAAAGGGATATCCCTGAACCTTGTTGAGGGCAATTCTCTTTCCTGAGTTTGCCCATACTCTTTCCTGCATTTGTATTGCTACTTTGCATTTAAATAAGTCTTGTTTCTCTGCTAACCTTTATTTATGCCTCCCTCTTGCATTCTTGCAATAGAGAAAAAAGCATGGACCAGCCAAAGTAGGGGACACCCCACAACATTTACAAGGAAACTTCAGGAAGTCTGTGGACAAATGGAATTAAGAGTTCACACTTGGCATGGGTCAATGACAGCAGCTAAGTTGTCATTTAGGATGTCTGCATTCCATATAAGAGTGCCTGCTTTGTGTTCAGGCTAACTCTGCGTCCTGCTAATGCACACTCTAGGAGGCGGCAGATGATGACTCAAGTACTTGAGACCCTACCACTCACATGAAGTATCTGGATTGAGTTCTGGGCTCTTGGCTTTGGCCTGGTTCAACCCTGGCTGTCAGAGACATTTGCTGGAGAGGGATGGGGGAGACCAACAGATAAAAGAGCTCTCTGCATCTACCTTTCTGTCTGTCAATGTACCCATAAAATAAAAATAAATGCATTTTAAAATGTTAATGCTCACTTATTTTTGTAGCCCCCTGTATTTCAAGTTTAACTTCTCTTCCCCTCTCCCTCTCTCCCTATTTCTCTTTCTCTCTCTGCCTGTATGTACGTGTGTACATATATTCACAAATGTGTGTAAGTAATCTCTCTGTGCTGTATGAGGATACAATGGGTAGATGGCCACTTGGAAGCGAGAGAAAGTGCGTTCATCAGGATTTCCATTCATTGGGAGCTTGATCTTAAACTATTCAGCCTTTTGAATTATAAGAAATTAAATCTCTGTTTTTCATGCCACACACAGTCTATTACATATTTTAAAAGATTTATTTATTTATTTGAAAGAGTTACACCGAGAGAGAAGGAGAGGCAGAGAGAAGTCTTCCATCCACTAGTTTACTCTCCAATTTGCCACAACAGCCAGAGTTGCGCTGATCCGAAGCCAGCAGCCAGGAGTTTCTTCTGGGTCTCCCACAGGGGTTCAGGGGTCCAAGGACTTGGGCATCTTCTACTGCTTTCTCAGGCCATAGCAGAGAGCTGGATCAGAAGTGGAGCAGTCGGGACTCGAACTGGCACCCATTTGAGATACTGGCACTGCAGGTGGCAGCTTTACCCACTATGCCACAATGCCAGCCCCAGTCTATTACATTTTATGATAACCTGAGCACACCTATATACCCCCCAAATCTTTTCAGCCATGTTGTTCTGTTAACTCCACATAAATGATGTGAATTCTTAACCTTGAGCTTTTTCTAGAGTTGACTTGTTTCAGCAATGACTATTTCAGATTTATCCTAAAATATAAATTTTAATTTATAGCATACCTGAGGTTTCTCATCTCATAAATCCTAAATTTAACTTTCTTGATTAATAATCCGGTTTTTACCCTGAATGTCAATACTTCTAAGCTGCCTGGGCATATTCCAGAAGTTTAACAAATTTCTTTTTCTCGGCCGGCGCCGTGGCTTAACAGGCTAATCCTCTGCCTTGCGGCGCCGGCGCACCGGGTTCTAGTCCCGGTTGGGGCGCTGGATTGTATCCCGGTTGCCCCTCTTCCAGGCCAGCTCTCTGCTATGGCCCGGGAAGGCAGTGGAGGATGGCCCAAGTGCTTGGGCCCTGCACCCCATGGGAGACCAGGAGAAGCGCCTGGCTCCTAGCTTCAGATCAGCGAGATGCGCTGGCCGCAGCGGCCATTGGAGGGTGAACCAACGGCAAAGGAAGACCTTTCTGTCTCTCTCTCTCTTTCACTATCCACTCTGCCTGTCAAAAAAAAAAAAAAATTATTTTTCTCCACACTGTGTATCAGGGTCCAAGAGCACTAAGTGTGCCATCATTGTCTAGGCTTGTGGGTGACCTCACCCTTGCTAGGCATTAAGAACCTTAACTCCTGGGCATCACCTCTCCTAGGATGACCAGAAGTTGGGCTAGGGTCGCTTCTACAGTTTAGAATCTGTGTTTCCAGTTCTTGTGCTCTTCTGTCTATTTTCTTCCTTTTTCATTTGTCTCTAAAGGCAAGCATTCAACACATACTTCCAAATATTTCTGACATTTGTTTCATTCAAAAGGTTTTGAACTTAATATCAAGGACTTATGATCAGTGTTCTGGTTCATTGTTATGTAGTGAATAACCGTAAAGTCTGGGAATGGTTTCAAAAAGGACTCTTGAAATACTGCTGTTGAAATGTAATGAACCCCAAGTCCCAATTAATACCTGAAATATGTGATATTTCTGTCTTCTAATATTTCTGTTTCTGTTTCATAGAAATATGTTATATTTCTATCTTCTAATATTTTATAGCATTTGCCTGTCACTAATTTGCAAATAATCATAGTTTGTGTTTCTGCATTGCCACTTTTTTCAATTTGTACTATTTTTCTCATTGCGAGTGAAAATCCTGAGAGAAGTAACTGAGGTCCAAATAATGTTGATTCTTTCATAATCTTAAAATCACACCAGGCACTTATTCAATACATTATCTTTGTGTTAAGTTTATCAAGCTGGGGAAATTTGGCAGGCTGTTGTATTAATAAATATTTATTACTATGTAAGTTTATCACTCTGACTTTCAAAACTAATGCCACTGAGCCACTGATATGAATTTTACAACTTTTCCTTCAGTTGACTTTCAATCTCATTTTCAGAAGCTTAAGAGATATCATTAAGAGATATCATTTCCTACCATAACTACATAATTTGACCATAATTGAATTCCAAATATGTGAAGTGGATGGTGAAGGGCCACAGCTTATTAATCACATGATTCGGACTAGTTGTTAGCGTTTTGTTCTGTGCAATGCTCCCTAATTGAAGGTAATTGGATTATATTTTTATAATGTAAGAAAACATATTCATAACTATTGTCTTTGAAGAAATTTTAATATTGAATTGTAAAGAGTGCTACAGGCATAGACTTGAATAGATTTTCTTTGCTTCATTTTTGAAAAGTGAGAAAGTGTTTTTAAGCAATAATTATTTAAAATAAATACAGAAACATATATAAGGGTTACTTATCCCTCCTGTCTTGCTCTTTAATAAGGAAGAAATGCTTCCTAAGAGTAAATGTACTTTCTGACCTTAAATACTGTCTTGCTCATTTATTTATCCATGTCTGGATAAAGTTAATGATCTACCTAATACCTTGAAATGATTAATTTTGTTTTCTTCTGCTTGACAATAATATACTGAAATTTACTTCTATCACTCTTTTTAGAACCTTGATTTCCATATCTTTGTTCATTTTAGAATAATATGCCAATGTGTACTATTTTTTTCAGTAGGGTTGTGATAACATATTCCCAAATTGATTTTTTCTTTTAAGAAAAATCTTCCACATTATATTTTATGAAAAAATTCCCCATATATTTGCTTTTTGTTATCTATTTTTGTCTCCTTATTTATATGAAGTATGAAAATATCATCTTAATCTTCCTTATTATTATAACCAATTGTTTAAGACATGTTTAAGACATGAAATTTTTATGATAAAAATTTATACTCATTTTTGTTAACACAGAAATATCTGTAGTGGGTAATATCATAGTAGATTAAAAGAAGTAATTTTTTAGCTGACTTGAAAGTCCTTTAAAACGGAAGTTCTTTCACCTTTTCATTCTTAATTCATATCTTCTCTTTTTTAACTTCAGGAAGAAACTTCTCATAATTATGACTTAATAAGGCAGATGTAATGTCATAATCAAAAGATCCTCAGGTGAATCAAAGCTGTGCTGGTGCAATCTCATGAAAGACAGAAAATTCTAGTAGACTTAATCAGTGCTGCTTAAAATATGGTGCACTGCAGTGCAGTTCATGAACTGTCTGCTGAAGTTGTGTTTCTTGGTCTTCAGCAGAACACATCAGTCTGGATCCCAGCTGGAAACTCCTGACTTAAAGTGAACAGAATTAACTGGAGTAACAAAGGCTAGTGACACCCCGAGGGCTATCAACTGTGGAAAGTTATTACCTCTCCTTGTCCTGAAAATCAAAGGAAGGGAGATCTTCACTTTCTGGTGAATTCTAGGACTTTGGAGGAAGGGCCATGGGAATTGGAGCTGTAGCTTCTAGCAAAGGAAGGAAGCCAATGCCAGTAGCAAACCAATACACAAGAGGGAGGAGAATATTTTTCCTTAATGTTCTTCAGTGTACTACACAGAAATGGTTTAGTATTTATATTAGCCAATCGGTTTAGTATTATAATAAAGGATCTGGACAACCAGAGAGTTAACTGAATTCCCAAATCTGTGCTTTTCATAATGTACATGAAAGATTAAAGTGAGCTTTGAAACAAATATAATTTCAACACGTTAGTAAGTTAATAAACAATATTAATTATCCTATAACCTTCATATGCCTTTTTTGTCTTAACTGGCAAATGGCAGACTGTTTAGTATCAAGTTTTCCCTGTTGCTAATAGGAAATTCCATATGGTTAAATTCTCTCCAGCCAGATGTGAACAACACGTGCAACTTTAGAATACCCTTCAAAAACGGTTTGCTTTCAAGTCTTTCTTCCTTTCTAGAACCTAGAGTGTGAAGGCGGGGAGGAGACTCTGAACATGCAGGCGAGCAAAACACTCTTGGAGGATCCTGGAAAAAATAATATAAACGCTTGGCTGCTCCTGGTAGAGCTCCCAGAGCAAAAGTCTGGCCAGTTTGTGTGCTCTGTGTGTGAAAGTGAGAGAGTTTGAAGAAGAGCGACAGAGAGAAAATTTTTATTACCTGGAGTATGTTAAGGTAATCAAATAGATATAAAAAGGTACTTTCAAAAAATTAACATATCTACTCATAAGAGCACATACTCACAGTTATGAACAATCAGAGAATATGGAAGCAGTTAAAAGCTTGAGCTCCAGTACCATCTGACTCAATAGTGAAACTTGTATCTGTAGTTGTCAGCTTTGTTGTGTCTGTTTAATGACTTCACCTCTTTGAACCATGCTTTCCTTGTACAATTAATAGGAAAAATAATAAAACATCACCCAAAGACTTGTTAGATATAATAAGCCTTCACATTAAGACTCTGTCTGCTTTAGACGACACATTAGGGACAGATCCCGCATGGGGTGTAAGTACACAGTGACTCCTGTTGCTGACTTAACAATTTGACACTCCTGTTCATGGCGTCAGTAATCTCCCTAGGCTCTAGTCATGAGTTGCCAGGGCTATGGAGGCCTTTAGAGTTCGATCCCATGCGGGATCTGTCCCTAATGTGTCGTCTAAAGCCAAGTGATGCTATGACTGGTACTGAAACAGTATTTTTATACTTTGCGTTTCTGTGTGGGCGCAGACTGATGAGGTCTTTGCTAATTATATACTGAAGTGATCTTCTGTATATAAAGAGAATTGGAAATGAAAAAAAAAAAAAAAAAACAAAAAACAACCTGGTGTTAAAATGGAAACGGCATAGAAAATTAATTATTTTGAAAAAAAAATTATGTGGGATCTCTGTCTTTAATGTGCTGTACATTGCTATTTAATGTTATAATTAGTAATCCAATGGTAGTTTTTTCACTCGATGTTGCTATGGGGGCAAAATGTTGAAACCTTTACCTAATATATACTAAATTGATCTTCTGTATACAAAGAGAATTGAAAATGAATCTTTACATGAATGGAAGGGGAGGGGGAGCGGGAGGGGGGAGGGTTGCGGGCGGGAGGGAAGTTGTGGGAGGGGGGAAGCCATTGTAACCCACAAGCTATACTTTGGAAATTTATATTCATTAAATAAAAGTTTAATTAAAAAAAAATAAATAAATAAATTTGAAAAAAAAAAAAAAAGACTCTGTCTGCTATTAGAGTACTTATGTTTGATTTCTAGCTCTGCTTCCTGACTCCAGCTTTCTGCTAATGAAGACTCTGGAAGGCATTGGTGATCGCTCCAGTACTTGGGTCCACATCACTCACATGGGAGACCTGAATTGAATTCTGGCTCCCAGGGTCAGCCAGGCCCAGCTTTAGCTGTTGCATGCTTTGGGGACTGAACTGTTGGATGGGAGCCCTCTCTCTCTTCCTCTGTCTCTTGCTTACGCACTCACTCTCACTCTCTCTCTGCCCCCTCATATAAGAAACTAAAAATGTTAAAAAAATTAAACATTCAGCCAGCACCATGGCTCAATAGGCTAATCCTCCGCCTGCGGTGCCGGCACACGAGATTCTAGTCCCAGTCGGGGCGCCGGATTCTGTCCCGGTTGCCCCTCTTCCAGGCCAGCTCTCTGCTGTGGCCCGGGAGTGCAGTGGAGGATGGCCCAAGTGCTTGGGCCCTGCACCCCATGGGAGACCAGGAGAAGCACCCGGCTCCTGCCATCGGATCAGCGCAGTGCGCTGGCCGCAGCCTGCCGACCCCAGCGGCCATTGTGGGGTGAACCAACGGTAAAGGAAGACCTTTCTCTCTGTCTCTCTCTCTCACTGTCCACTCTCCCTGTCAAAAAAAATTAAACATTCAATAAATTAATTATTTTTATCTTAAAATTTATTTGAAAAACAGAGACAATGAGAGAAAGACAGATATAAAGAGTGTTCTTATTTTCTGGTTTACTCTCCAAATGCGCACAACCACTGGGACTGTGCTGGGCTTAGGCTGGACACTAGAACTCAATCCAAGTGCCCGACATGGGGAGCAGGAACTCAATTACTATGTCATCCCCTGATGCAGCCAGAGTCTACATTTGCAGGAAAGTGGAGTTAGGAGCCACAGCTGGATATCAAAGCCAGGCAGTTCAAATAGGATGTGGACAGCTGAAGCAGCATCTTAACTGCTAGGCCAAAGGCCTGCCCTGTTATGATTTTTTAACAATATCATGTCATGAGCCAAAAATTTGATTAACCAATTATTACTTATTGTGGTGAATGGGCATTGGACTCATCACTCACAACTGCTAGTAGGGAATCACTTCAAATATCCCATGAAATACATGCATTTTGCTTTTCCCCAGAAGACATTAAGAAAGAATTCATAAAGAAAGATGGCAAGGCTGGAAAAGAAGAAAGAACATGGCTCTTTGGGGAAGAGAGTTCTGCTGTTATAAGAGATAATTTGGGAGGCACAGTACAAGGCATGAGAGAACTGCACAAGCTTATGATGATGTGGCAGGTTCCAAATCAGTGCACACTGAGGGGCCTGAATGTGTAGTGGATGTGTCCCGAGAGATACAGCAGCAGATGGCGGTGTGAGGTAAAACAGCCTCAGATCTCTGTGTTTCCTGCTAGCAAAGGTTCTAGCTGCTCTTTGGTGGTCATCATGACTAACAACACTAAGGAAGGGTTGCCAATCACTGCTGGCTAGATGTAGGGAGGTAAGAACAATTATTTTCAGGCTCTGAGAAATTCAGGAAAATCCAAGGTGGTAGTCACAGAAAGTGTTTGTGTACTGTGTTTCAGGTTCTGAAAATCTATCCAGATTACATAACCACTCTGAGTCTTTCCTTCTTGTTACATTGAACTTTTCTCCCTAGAGCACCACGATGCCGTAGGTAAATTAGAGCAGATGGCAGCCAGTGAGGGAAGAATGATGACATTCAGATACAAACTGTACCAGAGCCTCCATCAAGGCCAAGGCGATACAAAAACCACTAGACCCAGAATGAGAGCAATTAGCTTGGGTTTTAGATCATCAGAATATGTGACAGTTGTCTTCTTCCTTTCCTGAGAGGTTTTTTTTTTTTTTTTAATTCTTAAGGATAAAGTGACAAATAGATTAACTTGATAAACTAAGGGCTTTATAATTGGCTTTGAAAAGTCTTAGGGTTCACACAGAATCCTGCCTTACCATTCCCTGTTTTGCACATACACAAGCTGAATTTAAGAGAGAACACGTGACTCACTCAAGGTCGCATAACAAGTAGTTGAATTATTGAGCAATAATAAAAACATTTTTAAAATGATACCTTAAATATACATTATAACACCCTAGACTTTCTTTTTTTTTTTTACAATAAAAGGTGGTTTAGAACTATGTTGCGTCATTTTAACATATTCCCCTAATGCTACATATTTTGACAATATTATTTTATTATTAATAGTATTAGTGTATGGAACTTAGCTACCTTGTGCATATTGAAAAAGATAGTATTAAAAATACTATCAATGTGCCGGCGCTGTGACACAGTGGGTTAAAGCCCCAGCCTGCAGCGCCTGCATCCCATATGGACGCTGATTCGAGTCCCAGCTGCTCCACTTCCAATCCAACTCTCTGTTATGGCCTGGGAAAGCAGTAAAAGATGGCCGAAGTCCTTGGGCCCCTCCACTCACATGGGAGACCCAGAAGAAGTTCCTGGCTCTTGGCTTCGGATCGGCGCATCTCCTGCCGTTGCAGCCATTTGGGGAATGAACCAGCGGATGGAAGACCTCTCTTTCTCTCTGGCTCTACCTCTTTCTGTAACTCTGTCTTTCAAATAAACAAAATTATTTTTTTAAAAAAATACTTATCGAAGGGCTGATGTTGTTGCAGCCCCAACCTGAAACTCCAGCATCCCATATGAGCACTGGTTAGAGTCCCAGCTGCTCCACTTCCAACCCAGCTCCTTGTTATTGTGCCTGGGAAAGCAGCAGAAGCTGGCCCAAGTGCTTGAGTCTCTGCTACTCATGTGAAAGACCTGGATGAAGTTCCTGGCTCCTGGTTTTACGAGGGTCAGCCCTGGCTGTTGTTGCCATCAGGGGAGTGAACCAGCAGATGTAAGATCTCTCTCTCTCCCTCTCTAACTCTACCTTTCAAATAAATACATAAATCTTTTTTTAAAATGCTTATTAAAAAAGTTAGAGATGGGAATTATTTAATCTAGTGCTGTGGCAGGTGAACTGTTAGACAAAGTTAGCATAGTTTTCAGCAAGAAAATAAGTAAATCCTCAAAAATAATGGAAACATGAGCACAGAATCAAGCTTGAGGGAACGTTCATTGGCCTTGGCATGAATTCACAGTTATATAAGCAATGTTAAAGTGTGACACTGTGAGCTCAAGCTAAAATAAATAAATGGAAAGTCTGATGAATTCTAATGTAGTTTTGTATTTCAAATTACTTTCTTACAAATATTTATGGTAGAGTGAAATAGAGCAGACAATCAAAATATCGAACTAAATATCATCAGCTATGAGAAAATTAAAATGAGGTGCTGATAGTATGCAAGATGAAGACTACAGAAACATATTCTATGATTTTCTTAACAAATATATAACCTGAATTTAATAATCAGGAAACATCAGATAACATCCAGTCAATAGATGTTTTAGGTTGATTAATGTAGCATGATGCCAGCAATTTACACTAAAGTTGCTATTTGGGCAAGAAAAAGTTCTTTCCATTCTACTTTCAGTGTTACTGTGAGAATTAGATTATTTCAAAAGACAAAATTGTTTAAACAAATATGTTGTATATCTAGAAAAATGAAGGAAGGGATAACGTCATACATTTGATTAAAAAATAGTTTTAAATATAGGATGACAGGGGAAGGACTGGTTGGAAGTTAAGAGAGATGTTGAGTGGTACTTACCATGATCCAGAAAAAACTTTTGGTATAACTACAAAAACAAGGAGCAAAGGGCTTTTGATATTCCACTACCATTTAGATAGAGAATATTGAGAATTATGTAGACACTGACACCCTGAATTTCAGCACATTACCTGTGTTTTTGTCTTTTGGAGAATTTTCAAATGTCTGATGAAATGTCAGAATTGTCTTCCATAATATATTTCTGTGTACCCACTGCATAAAGAAAGTGAATCCAACTGGAATCTCTAAGATTTCCAGTTCAACCAGTCTTTCATTATAGTAGTCTAAAGTTAATCAAAGTTTTGCTGCAGTGAGATACTGAATATTTCGATTTTCATCTGCCTGTTAAATAGTACATTTGATTCAGTAATTCCTAGTGAGCACAGCAGAAAACAGCCTTGATAATGATGCTTTAATGCCTAAGAAAAAAAATATTATCTTGAACAAGATATCACGGGGCTTGTGTTTGTTGCAGAGGCTAAGTTGTTGCTTAGGATACTTGTGTCTGATATTTGAGTGTTTGGGTTCATGTGCTAGCTTTGCTCCTGATTAGCTTCCTGCTGATGTGCACTCTGTGATGATTTAAGTACTTGTGTCACTGTGACACATATGGAAGCTTTGGATGGAACTTCAGGCTCCTGGATTTGACCTGGCCCATCTTTGTCTGTTACAACAGTTTTTGGGGTGTGGATCAGCAGAAGGAAGATCTCTTTCCATGCATCTCTCTGCCAGGCAAATAAAATGAGCATAAAAAAACAAAAACTTTAAAATTGTTTAAATATAAAGCTTTCTTGATTCATTTTTTTCTCAATATTTTATCTTACTTAAATGATTTTTCTTATAGAAAGAATATGAAAAATATTTCTATGTTTATTTAATTAGCCACTTTTCCTTATGGGATTACATTTAGGCATACATTTATAAAATTTCTGAGCATATAACATGTTTAAGAAGAAAAGAGTTATTAAAATTTCTACAGCAGTTTTGAGACAGAGTACTATATTTGTGAATATAATGTTATCACTGTTTATTATTTAGTAGAAATCTTTCCATCAGTATGGAAAACTAAGAAAATTGTTTTCTGCTGTATAATCTGGCATTCATCGTAGATTAAAGCCTATATTTCTGTGAATAAAACTTATTCAACAAAGTACTACTCTTTAAAATGAAAAAAAAAATTGCTACAGCAGGAAAGTGATAGATGATGGATAGACACTTAAATGGATATATACATATATACACATACTGATACTATACAGATTCATAATACTATACCCTAGATAGATATAGATGTAAATATGCATATAGTAGCTCCCTGTATGGCTTGAATTATATCAAGATGTCCATATAATATTACATAAAGTACACTAAATTTTTTTTTGACAGGCAGAGTGGACAGTGAGAGAGAGAGAGAGAGACAGAGAGAAAGGTCTTCCTTTGCCATTGGTTCACCCCACAATGGCTGCTGCTGCTGGAGCACTGCGGCCGGCGCACCGCGCTGATCCAAAGGCAGGAGCCAGGTGCTTCTTCTGGTCTCCCATGCGGGTGCAGGGCCCAAGCACTTGGGCCATCCTCCACTGCACTCCCGGGCCACAGCAGAGAGCTGGACTGGAAGAGGAGCAACCAGGACAGAATCCAGCACCCCGACCGGGACTAGAACCTGGTGTGCTGGTGCTGCAGGTGGAGGATTAGCCTATTGAGCCTCGGCGTCGGCCAGTACACTAATCTTGATCTGGAAGGATTATAAAATGAAAGACTAAATCTACAGTTAACAACTTACATGCAATTGTGCACTTCAGGTACTTTGCAAAGAGATTTTTTTTTAAGATTTATTTTATTTATTTGAAAGAGTTACAGAGAGAGGTAGAGACAGAGAGAGGGGTCTTCCATCCACTGGTTCAATCTCCAAATGGCCTCGACGGCTGAAGCTGAGCCACTCTGAAGCCAGGAGCCAGGAGTTTCTTCCGGGCTCCAGGTGGATGCAGGGGCCATCCTCTGCTGCTTTCCCAGGCCCTAGCAGAGAGCTGAATCAGAAGTGGAGCAGCTGGGACTGGAACTGACACCCATATGAGATGCTGGCACTTCAGGCCAGGGCTTTAACCTGCTGTAGCACAACACTGACCCTGCAAAGAGATTATTTTTACACTCAGCCAATTGTCACTCCCTCAGTTCAGAAATTGATGAACTCAATTTAAGGAAAATATTAGTAGGAGAATAAGTGAATTTCTCAGCTACCAGAGATGTTGCAGGTCCAAGGCAATCTTGAATATTAGATACTGTTAGGATTTCATGGCCTTAGGCTGGCAAGAATGGTAACAAGGTCATTTGCAAAGATAATGATTAATACTCTCAAAATGGATAAGTAGTACCCACACATCTTTTAAGATCTCTAGAGAGAAAACAAAACAAAACAAAACACAAAGCTCTGTGATTGTTGCACCTATTATTACTATGCCATTTTAAGGTTAGAATTCAAATCAGCAAACAAAAAATCTATATGCTAACTCAAATACAGAAAATTATGAGGATAATATGCTATAAAAATGGAACATAAATCATACAGTATCTGCATAAAGAATGTTAAAACACACTTGTTTGTAAGGCACCTACAGCAAGTTGTAAGCCAGGAAAATACTTATATTAATGTTTGAAAATGAGAAGGCTGGTAGAGTTCAAAGAACATTTTCCTGTTAGCCTGCCTCCTCACATTGAAAATTCGAAGCTTATAGGCATTTAATTCATAACTCTCCCGAATTCTGTATTGGATGACAGAATCATAGAAATAGTTTCAGCACCTCTTTTGGTATCTTCCCCTCAATATCTATAAACCCAACAAAATAAAATATTCATAGCATTGCTTCACCACTACAAAACAGGCTTTTGATCCTTGTTCAGTGGAGTAGAGTAGGTTTTGGTGGGATGTCTGGGGTTATTTGATTGTAGTCAGATGATTTCTTCCATAGGTGATGTAGTGAATTCATTGTGATTCTTGCATCCTGTCATCATATGTGACCATAGTAACTACCTTAAAGAAGCTAGTAAGGGCAGATGGTGTGGTATATCAGATTAGCTGTCACTTGGACACCCACATCTCCTAGCAGAGAACTGGTTCAATTCCTAGATCATCCACTTGTTATTCAGCTTCCTGCTAGTGCACCTGGGAATTCAGCACATAATGCCCCAAGTACTTGGGTTTCTGCCACCTATGTGGGAGAGCAGCGTGGCATTCTTGGCTCCCAGCTTCAGCTTGGCACAGCCTCCATCTGTTATCAGTATCTGGGAAGTAATACAGCACATGAAAGATCTTTCTATCTCTGTCTCTCCCTCTCTCTGTGCCACTCTACCTTTCAAATACATAAATAAATCTTTTTCTAAAAAATATAGCAGCCATAAAAAAAACCTGCCATTTTTCCTTCTACTGCAAACTAAATAGTAATATATGCTGGCTCATTGGAGAAAATGATTTTCTCCTAAATCTCTAATATGTTAGATTCAAATTATTACCAAATATTAATATAACAGATGAGCTGAGTAGCTGAAAAGAGTTATCTTGCAGTCTTCATGGTTCATGTGCTAATTAGAATATTGCTTATAGGCAACAATTTAATTTGCCCAATTAGAATTCTGGGGGGAAGATAGTAATAGCACTTTAAACAAGTATTATATCTTTTTTGTATGTCTATGAACATTCCTATGAGAATAATGATTGATTTTCAGAAATAAATCCTGAAAAATAAAGTTATGTCATAAAGAACTAAAAATATATGGAATGAAATGAATAAAGAGCAAAGTGCATGCTATGATAAAAATAATGTCTGAGTGATGAGAGCTATTTAAGGAAGTTAGGCTTTATTTTTATTATTGTTTATTAAATTCTCATCATTTGAGGCAGTGAAAGAGAAGGGAACTATTAAGGGATACTATATAGATAGCCATAGGCTCTTCAGTATTAATGGAATAAGTAATCATTTTCTTTCCAAACATTATAGATGTTAAAAGTCTTAATACAGACCGGCGCCACGGCTCACTAGGCTAATCCTCCGCCTTGCGGCGCCGGCACACCAGGTTCTAGTCCCGGTCGGGGCACCGATCCTGTCCCGGTTGCCCCTCTTCCAGGTCAGCTCTCTGCTGTGGCCAGGGAGTGCAGTGGAGGATGGCCCAAGTGCTTGGGCCCTGCACCCCATGGGAGACCAGGAGAAGCACCTGGCTCCTGCCATCGGATCAGCGCGGTGCGCCGGCCGCAGCGCGCCTACCGCGGCGGCCATTGGAGGGTGAACCAACGGCAAAAAAGGAAGACCTTTCTCTCTGTCTCTCTCTCACTGTCCACTCTGCCTGTCAAAAAAAATTAAAAAAAAAAATCTTAATACATATCAAGCTATAAAAATACCTATGAGATCATGACTTCTGTAATAAAATACAAATACAAACAGTGCTTTATCGACCTAATAACCTGTTTCCCAAACTAATTTTATGTGTGTTACTCCATGCATCATTACTAAAACTTTGTGAAATTCGAATGTGCCTGTTGGCATCATTATCATTTTAGTTACCCAGAAACAAATTTCAGGGGCCAGGGCTGTGGCAAAGCAAGTGAAGCTGCTGCCTGCAGCACTGGCATGACATATGGGGCACCAGTTTGAGTCCTGGCTATTCCACATCTCAGTAGCTCCCTGCAAATGTGCCTAGGCAAGCAGCAGAAGATGACACGAGTACTTCGGTCCCTGCACCCACATGGGAGACCAGGAAGAACCTTCTGGCTTCAGATTTGCCCAGCTCTGGCAGTTGTGGACATTTGGGGAGTGAACCAGCAGATGGAAGATCTCTCTTCCTCTTCCTCTCTCTTTCTGTAACTCTACCTCTCCAGTAAATTGATAAATTTTTTAAAAAGAGCAACAAAAAGGAAATTTCAGCACAGAGCACGTCACAACACTGTGTTCCTGCTTTCAGTTTTAGTTTTTCCTGCTGCATCATGCTGCTCTGTAAGTATAGAGCTTGAGAACATAAAGCGTTTGTATAGAGTCACTGAAATTAACTGAGTGAATCTCTTTACAAGTGTTTTCTATTTGTAAATAGCTTCCAGTAAGCTCCATTGTGGGTAAACATCAAAAATATTTTTGTCCCTGTTCTAGCTTTAAATTATAGAGTTTTGTACAGCTTTCAGGACTTTTCCACCTTCCTTTAACATAGCTTAACGTACTTATGTGCCCTTTCATATATATGGATTGATTACCTGAGATCTCTCAGGGACCATTGCTTATTTCCTTAGAGGAGACAGAGCGAAACTTTATTTTTCACTTAGCTCAATTTTCATTTGCTTAACTTAATTTTTAAAGATTTATTTTTTGATTGCTTAGGTAATTTTATTTTTTTAGTTTTATTTAAGTTATACCAATTTTATGTACTTCATATATACAGATTTAGGAACTTAGTGATACTTCCCACCCTATCTCTGTCTCCCATTTACACTCCAACCTTTCTTCCTCTTCCCTCTCCCATTCCCACTCTTAATTATTACAAAGATCTACTTTCAGTTTACTAATAAAGACGTATTTATTTGAAATAAATTTGAGACACAAAGTTACAAAAAGAGAGGGAGAAACAGAGTGAGATATTCCATCCACTAGTTCACTCCTCAAATGGCCATCATAGCCAGGGCTAGGCTAGGCCAAAGAAAGGATCCTGGAACTTCTTTTCAGCTCTACCACAGGGACAGCAGGGGCCCAGGCACTTGGGCTATCTTTGGCTGCTTTTACATGAGCATTCTATGGAGCTAGATCAGAGGTGAAGCTACCAGTCATTTGAGCTGCTGCTCTTGTAGGCAGTGGATAAACCTGCTGTGACAAAATGTCAGCACATGCTTAGTTCTTTCTACTTTCCACTCCACATAACTCTTTTTTTTTTTTTTTTTTT
Source organism: Lepus europaeus (assembly GCF_033115175.1). Classification (NCBI taxonomy): domain Eukaryota; kingdom Metazoa; phylum Chordata; class Mammalia; order Lagomorpha; family Leporidae; genus Lepus; species Lepus europaeus. The sequence goes on along the minus strand of NC_084843.1, from coordinate 47,179,887 downwards.
TTTTTTTGGACAGGCAGAGTGGACAGAGAGAGAGATAGAGACAGAGAGAAAGGTCTTCCTTTTGCCGTTGGTTCATCCCCCAGTGGCCGCTGGGGTTGGCAGGCTGCGGCCAGTGCACCGCGCTGATCCGAAGCCAGGGGCTAGGTGCTTCTCCTGGTCTCCCATGGGGTGCAGGACCCAAGCACTTGGGCCATCCTCCACTGCACTCCCGGGCCACAGCAGAGAGCTGGCCTGGAAGAGGGGCAACGGGAACAGAATCCGGCGCCCTGAGTGGGACTAGAACCCAGTGTGCCAGCGCCGCAAGGCCACATAACTCTTAAATGGAATTCTTTGTGATGTGCTCTGTATTTTCCTCCCTGTACTATTTTCCTACTCGTGTTTCTATCTTTCCCAATCCTTGCATGTAAGAGTCAGTGTCAAGTGTAACCCTCTTTCAGATTCTCTTTCTAGTTTTCCTGGCTGGAAGCATTCTCTCCCTCCTGTGAACTTTCAGAGAGCAAATCGTGAGGGTATTTCAAAAAGTTAATGGGAAAATGAAATTAATCACAACATTTTGCTTCCTTCCATTGTTGTGAATCACTATTCACATAGTTATTAAAGTACCAATGTGCCTGCATTACCTTCTAAACAACTTCTACGTTAACTAACTATAAAATTAAATCTTAGGAAACAAATAACCCTCTAGAAAACACAACCAGAATTATCAATTTCACCCTGTAAAGAAAAATCCTCCAGTAAAAAAGTAGAAGTAAGGTGTCTAAAATTACTCCTTACAGATAAATACAAAACTTTCAAATGGCTCCAAATAGTATACTCCAATATCTGAAAATATCAGTGAAAAGATTGAGTCAATGGCAGCTTATCAGTAAAAAAAAAAAAAAAAAAAAAAAAAAGAAATTAAAAGGTAAATTTATTTTGGTGCCAAAAATTCTTTGACATCTATGCATGGTTTCTTCATAATTTACATTTTCCATGTCTGTATTTTGACATTTTATTTTTTCATCTTGTAAAATGATCTGAAGAATTCATTTCCAATTTGCCTTATCATATTCAATTTGCATCTTAAGGGCAAGAAGTTTATCTTATTCATCTCATTGTTCCATTCTGATGGTGTCTGAAATAACAATAGATGGCTTATGAATGCCCTTCCTCAGTTTCCACATTGCTGCCCCAGCAGAAAATTCTCTCAAGTCAGGAAGCGGGTGAACTCTGCTCTCACCTACTTTGTTTTTCTGTTCTCAAGCATTTTGTCCTCCCCTGCCTGATGGCCAGTGTTTGAGAATTATTCTCTTGTATACTTTTTCTGTTTTTATTTGATCCTTTCTCCTGGGAGAGAAAAATTCAGCCTGTTTCTTCTATTGTTCAGAGCAGAAGTTTCGCAATCAGTTATATTTAAGGTGAAGAAGGGGTAAGCTGAAATCTGTCATCTCCATTGTCATAGATCCATGGGCAAGTGCTTTTTAAATGCTTTTTTTTTTTTTTTGTAATCAACTGCCAGAAAGCACATATCTCTGTTATTAGATATAGCTGTCAGAATCACAGCATTTACAGCTAGTTTTAAAAAGTGGCTCCACAGTAAAGCAAATCAATATATGTATTCAAATAGGTATCTGTATTGAGTTTATTCTCCATGTATAGAATGTTATGGTGAACGTGAGAAAAATTGTTAGCACTAGCATTTACAGTGTTATTGTTCATTCTGTGTTTCTTGTGGTGGTTCCTTACCACCACCAATCTCGGGAAAGTTTTGTGTCTGTTGGTGAGTATGAGAAGAGGGTCTCTGTTGGGATTTTAGATCATATATATATATATATACACACACACACATATATATATATATACATTTGAAATATATATAGTCAAAAAATATATAGTATAAGTATATATATGTGTGTATATATATATAATATATATATATATATTCCACCTGTAGGGAAACTCTGTTGTTCCCTTGTTGGGAGGATCAAACACTTGAATTTGAAAATGGTCCCCCAGGAATTTTATTTTGTTGTTCTAGCCCCCCTCCCAGTTTGGGAACCACTTTTACTTTCAGGACTGCTAGTTTCTCACTTCACTATTCCATATTTCTACTTGGCTCTCTACACTCTCTCAGAAGTTTCTTGATTAACATTCAAGTCTCCGTTTAGGTTTTCTTTTCCACTCTGAGTGTCTAGTTTTCATTTCTGAAATTACTTTGAATCAACTCAGACTCTACTTCTCTGTTCTCCAAGGTCACACATCTTCAGGCTTCCCATAGTCCAGCATGACCATGGTATGAAAAAGGATCTCTTTCATCCAGATCTTATAACTTCCCAGTAGTCAACATAATGTATCAGAAAGTCTTAAGACAAATCCATTGTTTTAGGAAAAAAAAAAAAAAAAGCCCTGGGGCATAGCGGGAAAAGCTGCTGCCTGCAGTCCCTGATTGCTACAGTTAGAGTCCCAGCTGCTTTAGCTGCTTTACTTCCAATCCAGCTCCCTGGTAATGCACTTGGGAAAGCAGCAGCAGATGGCCCCTGCACCCATGTGGGAGAGCCAGAAGAAATTCCTGGCTCCTGGCTTTGGCCTGTCCCAGCCCTGGCTGTTGCAGCAATTTGGGGAATAAACCAGCAGGTGGAATATTCTCTCTCTCTCTCTCTCTCTCTCTCTCCTTTTCTCTCTGCATCTCTGACTTGCAAGAAAATATGTAAATCTTAAAAAAAAAAAAAAAGTCTCAAGAAAAATACAGCCTGGAATTAAATCCAGAGGTGAGAGAAATTTCTAGTAAACACTGTGATCTCTTGATCATTAGGTGGGGAAAGTGCAGCAGCATATACCTGCTGACTGTATGTGTAAATTGCTAAATTTCCTGCCATCATTCAGTAATTCACATAAGGAAAACATTCGCAGCTATCACAGTGATAACAAATAGAAAATGTTTCTTTTTTTAGTAAAACACTGCTTCAGAAAAATATGGACATCCATATCTTTCCCAAGATTTGAAAAGTTTTCAGCAATTATTTCACTGAATAGGTTTTCTACTTTTTTGCTTCTTTTCTCATTGTGGAATATCTGTATGCATTTCCAAGTTTTTGTCTTCTGTTGCTAGAGTTGTGTTCATTTAGAGGCATCGTGCTTTTTTTGTTTGTGTGTCTGGTGAGTCAAATGCTTCCAACAATTTTATAGGGTGCCTTTCTGCAGAGATGGCTCCTAAGATATTGGTCAATTATGCCGTATTTTCTCTGCTAGGTGGGCACTTAATTGTAGCGTCAGTGTGACATGGGAAATGGAAAAGCAAGCAACTAATTAGGTCTGGGATCTGGATTAGCAAGCAGCTAGTTAGGTCGGTGGACCTGGAAGTTTTATAAGCCCCTGTCCTTGGCCCAACCCTTACCTGTCCATCAAAACATCTGCCTTCCCATAATGCACCTATTGCATCCGGGAACCTGTGCTCAGAGACTATAAAAGACAGACGCGCGGCTTGTTTTCCGTGTTGAGGAGTTTGCTTCTTCGACGTAATTTGCCTGACTTTTCGGTGTTCGATTTTTCAGCAGGAGAGCTTCGGCCTGCGAACAGTAAGTTTTCACGCTCCTTGCTTTCCATTCTTGGACTGACCTTCACTATGGCGTTACGGCATGAATGTGTGTTTGTTCCCTCACTGCCAAATGAACTGCTCTGTTTGCAGTTGGTGCCAGCATCCACTTAGTATTCCTATCTTTGAAGGAGACAAGAGCCTGGGTGAAAAATTAATCAATTCGTTGCTCAAATCAAGTGTAGTTTCTTCAAGTGTAATAAGCATTGGCAATGTTGAATGCCAATGTCAGTGGGCTAGGCTACAGAGTGTGTGGGATTGCACTGCCAGTTGGGCGGTAGCTTCCTCGGGCAGATTGTGTTCAGTGGCACCTGTAGGCACAGTGTTCCCAGCTGCAGAATGAGGAGCTCCTCCAGGGTTACGGGAAGATAGGTGGGCCGCAGGCTGGTTCACTGAGTTAGGCCCCTGGGACTGCTGGGACTTGATGCTGAGGTGCCCCAGAAGATTCTGGATGGGCAAGGTCCTAAGGTGACTTTGTGTAGCAGGACTTAGATTTAGGAGCGTGCAACATGAGCTGGGCTTTCGTCAGGATAATGAAGCCTGTGGTGACTGGGAAGCTCTTCAGTTGGTCTTAAAACCTGCGAGGACTCCAGAATTCATCAGCGGTAGTTGCCCCAGGTGTCTGTGGTGTGAGTGAAGACTGCCAGGGCTTCCTGCGAAACTTTCCCTTCTGAGCAAAGCCCCATTTGCTGCGGACTTAATCTTGAAGAGTAGAACGTGGTGTGTGCTTAGTTCGCTTCTGTTAGGACATTTTGTATGTCCTCGCTCTGCAACATCTAGCCCTGTGCTCATTTTCCTGCCATACTGCCGAGAGGACAGGATCTTCCTGCTAGAGGCAGACCCTTGGGTACCCTGGCTAAAATAGTTCCTGAGGCTCACTCCATGAGTGCTGACCTCAGGGCGGGGGTAGAGAGGCTCCACCTGGCACAGTGATTCACTGTGTTGAGCCTGGTACTGAAGCCTTTAGTTAACTCCCTGTTTAACCCTCAAGCAGGAGCATCTCTCTCCACGGTGTGATGTTTGCAGTTGGGAAAGGGTGACTCTGCAAATCTTTACTCCTTCAGTGCATATTTTCTTACTATTATACTGAAAGTAGGCACATTGGTCTCCCACCTGGTTTCTTCAGCTCTTATAAAGGTAGATTGGTAGAAGAATAACTGTTCAAACTGGTGTCTCTGTGGGGACATGATCTTCTTAAACTGCCTTCTTCTCAGAACATATTTCTTAAGTTTATGATAAAGATCACAAAAACACAAAATATTTGTCTTAATTGCAATAAATTAAACTATTAATCAGAGTTTGGAGGCCATTTTGATTCCCTCCTTCAGTTGTAAGGAATAGGTAATTTGATAATAGGGAATAGGTAAATGCCATTCAGGCATTTTCAATTACATAAGGATTTTGGATTACTCACAGTACAGCCAAGCTGCATGGAAGCCGTTCCCCCACAGAAACTGAGAAAACATGGGGACTCAAGGAGAGAAAAATGGGGAGAGCAGGAGATGACCCTGGTTAAGAAATAAGTAGAAAAGTCACAAAGTGTGGTTTGGGACATTGTAGTCTTATTCTCTGCATGTTATACTGTGTGTATTATTTGGGGAATTTTGATCTCTAAGCATGTTCAATCATTCTGTCTTTAGACATACACAGTGTCTAGTGTAATGTGGGTCTTAAACCTCTGAGGATTGACTTTGAATATTTTTCTCTATAAAGGAAAGCAAGATACAGAAAGGGATTTACTTCATGAATCAATCTGCAACCATGAAGTTCTCTATTAATCTCAAAGAACAACACAGTAATCCTGAAGCTCAGATACTTAAAACTATTTACTAATCAAAGCTGACTTGTTAAGTGTTATTATGTAAACAAAAACAATATAGTAACTCTCTTCAAAATGTGATTGCTGTTAGGAAAACTGCTAGTGACCTTCCATATATGCAGTGGGTCAGATACAGAATTAGAGGAATGTAGTATAGTTAAGTTGCCGTTTTTATAGAAAAAGGTCAAACATTAGAAATTTAATTATATCACCATTTCAGCTGGAATCAACCAGCAGACAACAGCATGCTTGTGTTCTTACCCCCCATTTTTTATTTTATTTTATTTTTTTGACAGGCAGAGTGGACAGTGAGAGAGAGAGACAGAGAGAAAGGTCTTCCTTTGCCGTTGGTTCACCCCCCAATGGCCGCTGCGGCCGGCGCGCTGTGGCCGGCACAGCGTGCTGATCCAAAGGCAGGAGCCAGGTGCTTATCCTGGTCTCCCATGGGGTGCAGGGCCCGAGCACTTGGGCCATCCTCCACTGCACTGCTTGGCCATAGCAGAGAGCTGGCCTGGAAGAGGGGCAACCGGGACAGAATCCAGAGCCCCGACCGAGACTAGAACCCGGAGTGCAGGCACCACAGGCGAAGGATTAGCCTATTTGAGTCGCGGCACCACCCTACCCCCATTTCTTGCTGCCCTTTGAGCTGCCTGGGTTGAGTTAATCCCCTTATCTCCCTTCCACTCTCTCAACTGAACAGTTACCTTAAATTAGTCTATTTTATACTCTAAGGGCAAAGTTCCCTTCTCAAAAACATGTTCTTTCTCTTCTTTACCAAGGCTGAATTTATCCAAAAATTTTTTCTTCTCATGAGAAAACTGGTATTTATATAGAGGTGCTGTGTTTTCTGCTGAATGTATTTTCTCTTCATGGAAAAGAGTAAAACTCTAAGATCAGGAATCCAAGTTTCAAGGAAGATCAGGGATCCTATAATAGGAGCAAGTAAATAAATTGCGGTTTAAAAATACAGTCTGACAGTGACACATCTATCTAGGAAGGCAATTATTACAAAGTGTACAATAAATTATATCCATCAATATTATCCACCATTTAATTGGGAATTTTACTATTAATAAGCATTTTACTATTCTACCACTCTAATCAAGATTCTACTATGAGTAATTTCCATTGCAAGTGCTGCCAACATTAAGAACCCACATTGTTGTAGCTGTTTTACCTTACCTTCTGCACATATGTAATACAACATAATATTAATAAAAAAGTAATTATACTAAATAAAATGCATCAGTAATTCTCTAAATGTAAATTCATTTACAGTCCTTGTAAATGAGCCAATTAGTGGACAATTATGTGTACATTAATTCTAATTGCAATGAGAACAACACAAACTCTCATAGGAGAAATCAGTCGTAGACCCTGGTAATTAAAAAATAATTCATTTAGAGTGAGAGATTTATATGAGTTTTGAGGGAAGACTAATAATTTGATGAATAGAGCGAAAGTGGGAAGTAGGTTGTCTTCCCACATAGAAGGGAGATGAGAGGGGCCAGCATTGTGGCATAGAGGTTAAGCCTCTGCCTGTGACACTTGCATCCTGTGTGGGTACTGGATTGAGTCTAACCTGCTCCACTTCCCTGTATGTGCCTGGAAAGGCGCTGGAGGATGACTCATGTCTTTGGGCCCCGTACCCACTTGGGAGACCTGAATGAGGCTTCTGGCTTCAGATCAGCTCAACTCCACCCATCGTGGCCATTTGGGAAGTGAACCAGAGGAAGGAGGATCACTCTGTCTCTCCCTTTCTCTCTCTCTCTCTCTCTCTCTCTCTTTCTCTCTGGAAGTCTGCCTTTCAAATAAATAAATAAATCCTTTAAAAATGAAAGAAGAGAAATGAGAGCCAAAAGTGCCAAGGCCAGTTGTCATGTTTAATTAACTTAAGCTGTGGTCTGAATTGTGTCCAGTTTTTCCCAAATTCATCTGTTGAAATCATAACCTGCAATTTGATGGTATTTGGAGATGGGAATTATGGGAATTTAAGTTAGATGAAGTCATAAGGGTGTGGCCTCATGTTGGGGTTAGTGGCTTGAAATGGATAAGAGTGCTTCCTCTCTCCTCCTCCTAATGGAAGGACACAGTAAGAAGATGTTAGGAGAAAGTCCTCATCAGATTTCAACCATGATGGCATTCTGATTTTGAACTTCCAGCCTCCAGAATTGTGAGAAAATAAATGTATGTTGTTTACACAATTCAATCTATGGTGTTTTATTATAGTATCCCAGATTGTATAGTATCCCAGATTGACTAATACAACATAAATCTGAAATTGTGAATGACCCCACAGAATAGGATCAGCTTAAGGATTTAAAATTCTGTTTTAGAACCTATCCATATACTGAATGATGACATAGCAACTTATTCATTTAATTTTTTTTTTCCGGAACAAAAGATTCAAAGGCCTGGAAAATCATGTTATTTAATGGATGACTCATATGAGATCTGATATACTATCCTTTCACTTCTTATTGATATATATATATATATATATATATATATATATATATATAATTTGTTTACTTAGAATATGTTCTGGATTATAACATTTTGGACTCAGAAACATCAAAATCATTCACTTACCTAGAATATAAAATTCACTCATATTTTTACTGTTAAAATCCTTTACATTCTCATCTTAATTTTTTTTTTCTAGTTCCATCATCCACTGCTCTAAGACTACAGCGAGGACATAAAATTTATCTCGCACATGCCTTTCAGTTATAGAGAAGTTTGGTGTTTCTTAGATGTACCTATTTCCTCCCAATGTCAGTCATGTTCAGATTGAAAACATGTGGTCAGCTCTAGAAAATAGACTGTGAGCAAAACTGACAGATGTAACTATTGGAAGGGGACAGTGAAAAACAAGCTTGCTTTCTCCATCAATGTCTTTCCCAAAGGAGTGAACGTGGATGGCACATACTGCAGATGGATAACCCCAAGAGCAGTGGAGAAGGGATACCTAATCTGTCCCTAAACTTTTTTAATTATAAATTGTGGTGGAATGAGAAGGCCATGCCAAGATGGCCGCTGGCAACAGAAACTGCCTGGCGACAGGCTGTGATTGGATGACTTTGGAAACTGCCTGGCAACAGGGGCAGCTGGGACTAGAACTGATGCTCATATGGAATGCTGCCATTGAGATGGTGAAATAACTTGCTGTACTATAACACTGGCCCTTTTTTGTCTTAAGACAAATAGTTTTGTTTTAAGACAGAATAGTTTCTGTCTTAAAGTCTATTTTGTCTGATATGAGTATAGCTATGCTTGCTACTTTTTATTTTCATTTGCTTGGAATATCTTTTTCCATTCCTTCACTTTCAGACTCTGTGTCTTTGTTAGTGAAGTGTGTTTTTATAGGCAGCATATAGACAAGTCTTATTAATTTTTTTTATCCATTCAGCCAGCCTGTATCTTTTAATTGGAGAATTTTATCTATTTGCATTCAAGGTAATTATTGATAAGTAATGATGTATGTCCCTACAATTTTCCCATAAGCAATCCTAATTTTCTATTTTTTTTTATTTTGACAGATAGAATTAGACAGTGAGAGAGAGACAGAGAGAAAGGTCTTCCTTCCGTTGATTCACCCCCCAAATGGCCGCTATGGCTGGAGCTACACAGATCCGAAGTCAGGAGCCAGGTGCTTCCCCCTGGTCTACTATGCGGGTGCAGGGGCCCAAGCACTTGGGCCATCCTCCACTGACTTCTCGGGCCATAGCAGAGAGCTGGCCTGGAAGAGGAGCAGCTGGGACTAGAACCCGGTGCCCATATGGGAAGCTGGCACCGCAGGCAACCAAGTGAGCTACTAATTTTCTATTTTGAATCTCCTTTTATGAGAAGGTTTTCTTCCTTCACATTATTTCATGATGCTGTTTCTGTACGTGGTACATCCTGAAGTTATTTGTAAGGCTTGCTACTGGTGAAAAATTCTTTCAATTTTTGCTTGTCTTGAAAGGTCATTATTATAACTTCATTAATCACTAAGAGCTTTGCTAGGCAACATATTCTGGGCTGGTTGATTTTTGTTTTGCTTCAGGAATTTTTCTCTCCATATTCTCTTGGCCTGTGTTGTTTCAGTTGAGAAATCTGTTATCAATCCTATGGGAGTTCCTTTAAAGCTCCCCTGGCATATTTCTCTTGCAAATTTTAGAATATTTCCTTTATGCTTTACTTTCGAAAGTTATATTTTAAAGCCTTGTGCTGAAAATGTTTTTTCACCATACCTACTTAAGAGTTCTATGCACTTCCAGTGTTTGGATGTCCATATCTTTTTCTAAATTGAGAATATTTCTGCTGTTATTTCATTGGATACATTTTGTAAGCCATTGTTTTTTCTGTTCCTTCAGGAACTCCTATGACTTGTGTATTTGGGCATTGGTCTTATCCCATAGATCTTGAACACTGTTTTTGTTCTTTCTAATTTTTGCTTTTGTTATCTTACTGAGATATTTCAAAAGACCTGTCTTCTAGGTAAAATAGTATTTCCTCTATCTCTTCAAGTCTGTTGTTAAGATTTTCCACTGTATTTATCTTATTGGATACTTCATTTTTCAGTTTGGTTCTTTTTTTAATATTTATTTTATTTATTTGAAAGACAGAATTATAGAGAGAGGCAGAGCCAGGAAGAGAGAGAGGTCTTCCAACCACTGGTTCACTTCCCAAATGACTGCAATGGCTAGGGCTGAGCTGATCTGAAGCCAGGAGCCAGGAGTTTCCTCTGGGTCTTCCACATGAATGCAGGGGCCCAAGGACTTGGGCCATCCTCTACTGCCTCTCCGGGTAACAACAGAGAGCTAGGGTGGAAGTTCAGCAGCCAGGATCCTAACCGATGCCCATATGGAACACCAAAGCTTTAACCTGCTGTGCCACAGTGCCGGCTCCTGGTTCTTTTTCAATATCTCTCTCACTTTGCAGAATTTTTCATCCATGTCACTAATTTCTTAATTTCATTTAACTGTTCCTCTATAGTTTTGACTAACCTTACAGTCATTGTTTTCAGTTCTTTTCCAGGCATTTCATCAACCTTCCCTCCATCACAGTCCAATATTAATGTATTTTGTGTTTCTTTGGAAAGTCATATTGCCTTCCCTGTGCATGTTTCTCGTGTTTCTACGTTGATTTTTTGCACATGTGACGATCTCATTTCGATTGCTTCTAGTGGGATTTTTTTTAATCGAGGATTTATTCATAGAGATTTGCCTCGGGGGAGTGGAGTACCTTGGGTATGCACTTGAGCTCTGGATGTGTGTGCTGGGTGCATCCAGGGAGCTTAGGCCCCCATTTATGGGTGGGGCAAGAACCCAGAGTGACAACCAAGATAGACATAGTGGAGCACCTCTGGCTACAGTCACTGGGGAAGGACATTTTAGAAATGACTAGTTTGTGCAAAGCTCCAGATTTTCTCTGTATCAGGATGACTTAGCTAATTGACAGCTTAGAATGAGCTCATGGTGCCAGTATACATTACCTGCCCAGGCAAGCCCACCATCTTGGCAACTCATGACAAGAGCCTCGGATGATTACTGACGCCATAAACAAGAGTGTCAATTGTTAAATAAACAACAGGAGTCACTTTGCACTTACTCCTCATGTAGGATCTCTGTCCTTAATGTGTTAAACAATGTGAATTAATGGTATAACTAGTACTCAAACAGTACTTTATACTTTGTGTTTTTGTGTGGGTGCAAACTGTTGAAATCTATACTTAGTATATACTAAGATGATCTTCTGTATACAAAGATAATTGAAAATGAATCTTGAAGAATGGGATGGGAGAGGGAGTGGGAGATGGGATGGTTGCGGGTAGGAGGGAGGTTATGGGGGGAAAAAGCCATTATAATCCAAAAGTTGTACTTTGGAAATTTATATTTATTAAATAATTTAAAAAAAAAAAAAAGGATTGATCGTCTATCTGGAGTGCATGCTGTCCCACCTCTCTGCCTCAGGAAAGCCTAACTATTCTTCAAGATCCAAAATTAATCCCACAAGTCTAGACATCTTCCTAATCTTGTCCTATTGGGATAGGACTAATCTCGTGGTCCTTTGTTTTTCTTGTCTGTACCACATTTACTGTCAGTGTCCTTGGTTTTTAGGATAGATGATTATTTCTTAGAATGTGTACATTGCCTGTATTCATATACTTTCAACAGATATTTTTCCTCACAATTTTAAAATAATATATATTTGTTTCTAAAGAAATTTTTGTTTAGTCTTTGAATTCAAGTGAATTGTGATTGATTTAAGCAGGTATGTTAACTAGATCTAGATAACAATAGTGGTTGCTTTTTCTTAGCATGACTCAATAGAAATTAGTATTCAAAATAATATTCAGTTTTACTCAGGTTTACTAAGATAAACACATCTCATTGAATCATGGTAATTTGAATATGTGGCTAGTAATACCATACTCACCATAGAAAGTGTAAAGACCTTCACCTGCTAAAAGACTGCTTAGGGTTTTGGTAATCACAAAATAACTTTGAAGATTGCTTCTAACCATCTTCATCTTAATTGTTATTTCTTAATTATTCCAACTGCACTGCCAAAGGCTTTTTAGAGGACAGAATTATTCAGAATCCTAGGGCAAGCTTTTCTCTTAAGTTACAAGAATATTACAATGGCAGATAAATTGTTTTCAAATTACTAGCATGAAAGTGAGTTATTTGACACAGCTTCAAATTCAAGGATATTAAATATGTCTGAATGTAACAGTTCCTATTTATAAGATAACAAATATGGGACTCTCTTTCCTTTTCATGTAGTTTTCTATGCCTATGGAGCAAACTATTTTTATTAAATCTTCTCTTTTTAATAGATCATAAGCTCTATGGCTGACCCCATATACAGCCTCCTTATCTGGATGTGCCCATATGTAGGCATTTGAAAAGGAAGATCTGTGAATTTATGTCTGGGGTGTAAGCCTCTCTCTCTAGCCATGAAACCTCTCTTTATTTTTCCTTGTCTCTCTCTATCTCTCTTTTTGTGTGTGAGTGTATGTGTTTGTGTGTGTTTGTGTATGTGTTTCTTTTTCTTTTGCTCTTCCTAAATAATTAACAAATAAATATAATTTTGAAATAATGGAGTGTAACTGTTATAGTCATCATTAAATAGGACTCAGGAATGAATAAGAGCGTGTTTTTAAATGGGTTATTGATTATTCCCAGATTGTGTTCCTAAACAGTTATGATTCTTTGTTTTAAATTTTATTTACTTGACAGGAAAAGAGATAAACAGAGAAAAATGAAAAGATGACTTATCTGTACTTCACGCCTCTAATGACCATAACAGCTTAGGGATGAAGCCAGGAACTAGGAATTCAATCCAAGTTTCCCACATGGGTGACAGGAACCCAGTTGTTTGTGCCATAACCTCTGCTTTCCAGCATCAGCAAGTTTGAATCAAGAATTAGGGCCAAGTACGCCTATGTGGTATGTGACATCCTAACTGGCATATTACCTCTAGGAAAATGAAGTGACCTCAGCTTTTTAGTTTTTATGGGTCTTCTGGAATGATTCCAGCAGCATTGTAGACCTCAGTCTGCACCTAAATTCCACCTCTGTGTTACATCATTCTCTCATTACAGTTTTTGCAATGAAAGAAAGAAGTCTTGAACTGAATGGTTGTCCTTAACATTTAGGATGGCAACAAAGCCGTCACAGATACTAATTCAATTTTCTATGCTTTTTGGGTTTTCATTAGACAAATTCCATGATGTGCCAATTAAAGAAGGTTAGTTCCTTGGAATGTAGCTATCAAATGACCAAATATAAAAATGTCCCATATAATCATCTCCATCTTGTAATGTTTGTTTTCTTAACAAGCATTTATTTTTCCAAAGCGGCATGTAAATTTTTCTGTCACAAATTAATCTCACAGTTTATCATCTGTACTGAGTCACTTCTGTGAATTAAAGGAGAAATTATTAATGATAATTACATCAAGAAAACAGGTATAAACTGGGATTGTTGAGGTTACTAGGACATATGTCACCCTAACCTTTGGAAAACGACTTCACTCTCACTGTTCTTTATTTTCAATTCTCTGATATCCTGGTTCTGTTTCTCACTGCCGTGGTTCTTCTGATTTTGCTTTGGTTAAGGTAGGTTCAGTCTTTCTCCCTTCCTACTACCTTCATGAAACTGTATCTATGAACTACATGGACTCCATACTCTTTGGTTTTTTTTTTTTTTTTTAAGCTTTTATTTATTTATTTGACAGGTAGAGTTACAGACAGTGAGAGGGAGAGACAGAGAGAAAGGTCTTTCTTCCGTTGGTTCACTCCCCAGATGGCTGCAACAGCAGAGCTACACCAATGCGAAGCCAGGAGCCAGGTGCTTCTTCGTGGTCTCCCATGCGGGTGCAGGGGCCCCAGCACTTGGGCCATCTTCTACTGCTTTCCCAGGCATAGCAGAGAGTTGGATTGGAAGAGGGGCAGCCGGGACTAGAACCTGTGGCCATATGGGATGCCGGTGCCACAGGCGAAAGATTAACCTACTGCACCACGGAGCTGGCCCCCTCCATACTCTTTATATTAATAATCATATTAACATGAAAATTGCATTGTAGTAATTATGAATTTGCTGTGACCTTAAGAATCTAAAAAATTCCATTTTAAAAAAACAAATAGATGAGCTTGTTCAAACTGTTTTTCAAAATTTCTGACATTAGCATATTTGTCCAGTTAAATATTGAAAGTTTAAGCACCTGCTTTGCCAGTGATTGGTAATATAATTGTAAATAAATTCTCACCTTTTCTTAAGGCACTCATGAGATAGGTAAGTTAAAAACATAATCCTATGATGTAAGTGAGAAGAGGGGTTAAATATATGGAAACAAGAGAGCAACTAATGTCAGAAGCAGACTCTTTGAAGGCAGTCTTAGAGAAATCAACTTATATTTAAAGATGAGTGAGTACTAGCTAAAAATAGGGTATTATAAATAATAGAAACAACTGTCTTGTATCTAAATTTTAGAAGTTCTAAGTCTGGAGACAGCAAAATTGTTTTTGCCTTTTGCTGTAGTTATCATGTCAGATTCAATTAAGAAAATCTTCCAAATATTCAAGTGGATTCCTTGCTGATATCAGGAGGTGTTATAACATATTAGAGTTATATCTTCTTGGCATATGCTAAAGAAGAGTATTGACTAGAATGTGTATTACAAACTTGATGCAAAGGACTGATCAAAATGATTTGAGTATTATCTTAAATTTGAGGACATAATCTTCTTAGTAAATGCAATGTAATAAAAAGCAAAAAAAAAACTAAAAGAAAAAAAAGTGTCTATTTTTGCTTTCATGCTGATGCTGACAGTTGACTTGTGTGTCTTTGGTGGTACATTTGATGGCTCAGATTCTGGGTGTGTTGTCTTTTATTAGTTCTATGACTTCAATCAAGTTCATTAAAGCTGTATGCCTCAGTTTCTTTATGGTATGGGCTATATATGGGTCACATAACATGAGGCATAAAAATAACTTTTTATATGATAGTAGTGAGGGTTAATTAATACATTCAAATCTTTGGGACCTTTGCCTATCACATATTAAGTAATAATAGTTATGATGAAGAATATGTCAAATTATCAATATTTCAAGTTGTCAAAAACTGTTGTTGTATATTAGATGAACATCACCTTGTATCAGTAGAATATTGATGATGATGATGACGATAACAAAGCCTTTTACTTTGTGATTTCTACTACCAAACATTGTTGAAACATGTGTGACATTGAATTTTCTCATAATTATACCCCAAGACAGGGACTTGGTGCAACTGTCTTATTTCAGAGTTGATCAGGAAACACAGTGTTAGTTAAGAGAAAATAATGCAGGATCTAGAAAAAGGGGAATAATGTGTTAATGTGCAGTTACCTCTCTAAGATCAATCATGCTTGGAATCCTCTGAGAAGTTGACATATATCAAAATTGTTCCTTATACGCACCCATAATTGGAAGACTGGGGCATTTGTGCAGTGACATTTATTCAGTCGTGGTTTTCAGGTTACCTCTGAAAGCTTCATATTTCTCTGAATTTCTTCAATGCAAGAGATCAAAATATGAGATTATCTTTAAAAGGGATAAAAATAGCTCATGTAACATTGAGAAAATGAAATATCGTATCGAAGATTAGTTATATAAACAGCTTCTTGAAACTACAGCAATTCCAAATGAGCACTTTGACAATCACTTTGCCCCTGAAGCAGCACCACATAGACGTTCTCTGGAGTGTATACTCAGAAAATGTTAAGTACTACTATTGATGGAGAAGAGAACAAATAAAAGATGGTCCTTCAATAACAACATCATACTTTTTTCTTGAACTGAGAAAGGGCCACATAATCTTTGATCTCCAATAGATATTTGTCTGAAATTCTTTGAAAGGACTGTAGAATCTGGTGTTTCCTGGCATCTCAGATGGGTGCCAGTTCTAGTCCATGCTGCTCAGCATCCCATCCAGCACCCTAGTAATGTTCCTGGAAAAGCAGTGGAAATTGATCTATGAGCTTGAGCTCCTGCTACCCATGTGGGAGACCTGGATGGAATTCCAGACTTCTGGCATCGGTCTGGCCTAGCCCCAGTTATGGCAGCCATTTGGGTTGTGAACCAGCAGATGGAAGAGCTTTTTCTGTGTCATTCCCTCTCTCTGTACTCCATTTTTCAAATGAATAAAATGAGCAAACAAATATTAAAAAAAAAAAAAAAAGATTGGCCACTTTTATTTGGCCTCATCCATGCTTGTGTTTTCTTTTTCTTATCTTGGCTAATAGATGATTTCTCCACAATGTTGCAGTGGGTTCGTTTCTGAGAAGAGCAGCGTGGTGGGGGCAAGAGGCGCGGAGTCAACACACAGACCCCGGGAGTCCGGTGAGAACAGGCTTGAGGCGAGCAGCCTGCAGACTCGTTTATTACAGTTGGTACAACAGCTTATATAGCCAAGACCAGCCAATCTGGTCAAGGGGCGGTCCATACCCCAACCAATCACAGCCTGTTGCCGGCAGTTTCTACAGCCATCCAATCACAGCCTGTCGCCAGGCAGTTTCAAATCCATCCAATCACAGCCTGTCGCCAGGCAGTTTCCAGAGCCATCCAATCACAGCCTGTTGCTAGGCAGTTTCAAAGCCATTCTTGACTAACTGACGCTCGCTTGCCAGTGGCCACCTTGGCATGGCCTTCTCATTCCACTACAGATGATTAGTTATTTTGAATGGACAAATGAAGTTTCTGTAAAGCTGTCACAAAACACACCAAACACTGGAGTAAGGGAAAGGGTTTATTGGGGGAAAACCAACAGACTGGAGGGAAGGGGTGAAGAAGGAAAAGAGCGAGATGGAGAATGTAAGAGAGATCAATAGAGTGAATGAGAGAGAGAGAGAGAGAGCGAGCGCGCGTGCAAGCAGAAGAGGGCCACCTGGCTTCCAGCAATGAAGTTGGGGTCTAGAGCCTACGATGGTGTTGGCTTGCGGATCAATCCTGCAATAGATAAGACTGTGCCATCTTACTAACACTTCCACTGTGTTACTGCAGATCTTAGCCAGTACCCAGAATGTTAAATTTAAATCGGAGAGAAAACAAAAATGGGCCCATCCTAAAACTACACGAAGGCATAAGTACATAGAAACAGTATATCACATTCATTAGGTGCTTTATATAGATCAAGATACTTTACATTTATTTTCTAATTTTATCATGTCAGTCTGTGGTAAGTTTTTCTGGTTTGTAGATTCAATATTTGAGAATTAAATAGGATAAGTAATGTGCTCAATTTTTCACAACTAGAACATGTCAAAACTGGATTTGAAATTTTATCTATTACCTTTCAGAAATCTAAGCATTTTATGTAATATTTTATGTTGCCCTTTAGGAAAGAAAGGGAAAAGGAGAGCAAGAAAGAAAACAAGGAAGGAGGAAAACGAAGGAAGGGAGGGAGGGAGGAAGGAAGGAGAGAAGGAAGAAAAGACAGAGGGAAGGGTAGATTAGAGAATTATACTGAACAAGCCTAGGAATCTAAATAATGTGTGAGTTATTTATGTGAGTTACCTTATGTGAGTTACCATTAGCCTCTGTATTGAAGTTTTTTTTTAGCATATGAACTAGAAAGATTGCAGAAGAAATCATGCAGAAATGAGAACAGTTTCTGAAACACTGTTTTGACATTATTTAGTTTAGAAAATTTGTGATTTGTGTATCTCTGGGATAGACTATTACTTCTACATTTCATCCAATTTAAATTGGAATTACATGGCCAGCTATTTAGGCAAGGATCATGGCAATGAAGACAAAAAATAAGCAATTCAACCAAGAAATTAAAAGAAGTCATTTCAGATTTTTATCCTTGAACAGTTCAGCTTTATGATTATTTGGATAAAAATCTGGACAAAAAAGAGAAAAAGTTCCAAGTGTCCAGTTCTTTACTGGCATCTAAAAGTGCTTGTTCCATACTGCTTCTTGGCATATAGTGATTTATTGTTTTAATTTTCAACACAAATTTTAGGGCTATAGGAGACTCTTCAGCACAACCTGCATTTGCCATTTGTTTCCTCCAAACCTCATTATAGCTTGAGGATATTTACTTTATCAGAGAGACAAAGCAAGGCCAATGTTTTTCAGAGTAGATAACAGCTTTAAATGTCTTTGTATCTTCAGTACTCCATGACAAGTGTACCTGTCCACTAAGTGAGATAATTTGAAGAACTTAAAATACTTACTTTTTAGAAAATTTTCAGAATTAGAAAACGGATCCTTGTAAGTTCTGCATATATTTTCACATAATCATGTGGTTATCAGGTTCCCTTCAGCATGAAGATCAGATATTAGGAAAAGTTTTCTACTCTCTTTTAGAATCATTTGTTCTTTAAAACTACTATATGAATTTTTAATTGAGGCACTTAGGGGTAAAAAAAGAGAGTGGCAGAGAAATAGACAAATATACAAGTAAAGATATTAAGATGGCTGTGTGAAGATAGCCTTGCTTCCTTCCTTAAAAAGCACAAATTGCTTTATAGAGATGAATTCATTCATTAAGAAGAAACATGATGAAAAATCTCTCGGGACCTGGTATTTACCTGGAATGCCAGCGTGCCACATCAGAGTGCCAAGGCTTATGTCCTGGATCCATTTCTGATTCTCATTTACTGATGGTGCACACTCTGAGGGGCAGCAGGTAATGCTCCAGTGGTTGGATCCTTGCCACTCACATGGAGACCTGGATTGATTGAGTTTCTAGTTTCCAGCTTTGGCTTGGCCTAGCCCTGGCCACTGTAGGAATTTGGTGACTGAACCAGCAAGTGGGATTTCCCTTCCTATCTTTCAGTCTCTCAAGTTAATAAGCATTAAGTTATTAAAAATTTCCCCAAATTTTAGCATTCTCTCCCTCAATATTACTCAAAATGATTGCTTTGGATAGAGTATCTGAATTGCTAAGTTCTTAGTAATTAAGTAATCCATTTATATTTATTCATTTCATAAACATCTGGTTAGGTGCCTATGAGAGACCAGAGAATGACTGCAAAATACAATCATAGTCCTGTAAGGCAGAAAAAATGAACTATTCTGTTATGTATAAAATGGATTTAGAAAAGTCATGAAACTTTCTTAAAAGCATATATTGAGGGAACAAGAGAGCAAGTTCAGATGTTTCCTTTTTATGTTTACTTCTCTAACTCATTTTATCTGTATGACAACAGAAGCTAAGGAGGTCACCTGTGGTGATAACGATGCCTTGAGTGAATCTGTTGGGTTCTGCTGATAGATCTTAGGCACTTTGTTTTTCCTGGTCTCAATACTATTCATAAAAGAACTTGATAGCAGTGGAATTCTTAGACAATGATTAACAGTTACTACCTGTACAGTATTGTGGAAATCTTACTGTGGTGGGTTAAGGGCACAAACGTAGAAAAAGCAATAAGTATTAAAAAGTGAATATATCTTAAATGAATTATTCAATATTTGTTCTACTGTTAGAACACATGACTAAAAATGACAGTAAAAACCAAGTGTTTGGTGGTATTGAAGAGAAGGGCTATGGTTACCATTTAACACGTGCTAAGGTATTAGAGTGTTCTCAAGAATTAACTATACCTGAAATGACTTCTTAAGGGATTTTTTCAAAAGGTGTACATGGAGACTAAAGGGAATAAAAAACATTCTAAATATCTTCTTATGTGCCTCTGGAGAAAATTCAAAGCAGTGTAAAACAATGACAACAATTAGCCGATGAACCAGGTCTCCTTGTGAGCTTAATGCTTTAATCACTTTCTTAGGTGAAATTTTTAATGTTCTTTGAAAACACATTACCAAGATAGGTAATAGGAAAAGTTCAATCATATAAAGCATTAAGTACAGTGCATTTGCATTACCCTGTTTTCATCCAAGAATAGTAGCATATTAAAAAAAATCATGCCAGTATTTAAAAAGAATGCATATTAATTTCAGAAATGAAATGCTTTGAAAACAAAATCACAATTAATTAAAACTTGTACTTCACACATTAATTTATTTGAGGAAAAGCTTTTCAGAGAGAATGTACTTTGGAGTAGAAAGACATAAAATGTTAATAATAATAACATGGACTAAGCAAATAACTGCTGGATCAATAACTAAAATGAATGATGTATTGTTTGCCTCGTGGAGAAAATTTTTATTTCATGTACTCCCATTGGACTATTTTTTCTTTTGTTGACTGTGCTTCTAGGGTCTAATATAAAAATTCCTTGCCCATGTTGTATTATGTAGTTTTCTGCTTGTTGTATTCCAGTAGTTTTATAGCTTTAGGTTTTGTGTTTAAGCATTTAATCCCTTTTGAGTTAGATTTTATATATAGTGTGAGATAAGGATCCAATTTTATTTCATTGCATATGTATATTCAGGTTTCCTGAAACCATTTATTTAAGATTTTGTCCCTTTCCCATTATACATTGTTGGCACTGTTATCAAAAGCCAACTGAACATATTGGTCAGTGGTTACTACCTCTTTTTATGCCAGTCTCTGTTTTAATTATTATCATCCTGTAGTGTAGTATGAAATCAGGTAGTATGATGCCTCCAGCTTTGTTCTTTTTGGTCATGATTCCCTTGGCTTTTCAGGTTTTTTGTGATTCCATGTAAATTTGTTTTTCATGTCTATAATGATTTTGGAATTTTGATAGGAATTGCATTGAATCTGTAGGTCATTCTGAATAGCATACACTTTTTTTTTTTTCAAATTTATTTGGCAGATAGTTAGATAGTGAGAAAGAGAGACAGAAAGAAAGGTCTTCCTTCCATTGGTTCACCCCCCAAATGGCTGCTACGGCCGGTGCTGCGCGGATCCAAAGCCAGGAGCCACGTGTCTCTTCCTGGTCTCCCACACGGGTGCAGGCGCCTAAGCACTTGGGCCATCTTCTGCTGCCTTCCCAGGCCACATCAGAGAGCTGGACTGGAAGAGGAGCAACCAGGACTAGAACCCAGTGCCCATAGGGGATGTCGGCGCCACAGGCAGCGGATTAACCAAGTGAGCCACGGCACCAGCCCTGAGAGGCATACACTTTTTAACAATATTAATTTGTCTAATCCATGAACACAGAAGGTCTTTCCATTTGTTTATATCTATCTCAGTTTATTTTATTAATATTTTAAAGCATTTGAAATACTGGTTTTTCACCTCCTTAGAGACAACCTATATATTGGGATAAAATATTTATGAACCATGTATCTGGCAGTGGATAGTGTCTAAACACCACCAACTCTATAGAAGGAATAGATAGTCTGAGAAATAAGCAAAAGTTGTGGATAGACATTTCTCAAAACAAGACATATTAATGGCTAATGGTGCCATGAAAAACTGACCAACATTAGCAATGATCCCATAATACTGTTTATGTGATTTATTAAAAAAAATGGAAAATTGGTTTGCTAAATAGATGTCTCTACACGTCCATATTTATTGCAGCACTATTCACAATATCCAAATAGGGAAATCAGCCTAAGTGTCCATCAACAGGTGATGGATAAAGAAAGTGTGGTAAATAAACACAAAGAAATACTATGCAGTCTTTTAAAAGTGTAGAAACTTGCAACAAAGTGTATGGAATTGGAGAACATTATGTAATAAGCCAAACACAGAAAGACAAACCTCATGTTCTCAATTATATGTGGAACCTAAAACAATTGAACTTGAAGAAGCAAAAAGTAGAAGGTTGATATACAGAGAACAGAAAATGATAAGGAATACAAAATCTGAGTGAATAGGAATACATTTGATTTTTTCAGATCTAGTAAACACGGTGATTATGGTTAGTAACTGAGTACTGAATATTTCAATATCACTGAGAGTAAATCTCAAATATTCTCATCACAAAAATGTCAAGTATATGAAGTTATGGCTAGGTTAATTAGCTTGATTTAATCATCACATGTTATAATAAAAGATCATAGCATCATTTTATGCCCCAGTAATACATACAATTCTGATTTGTAAACATCCAATAAAAGAGAAATGATTTCAAACAGGAAAAAAATAAAGACTAAGTTGCAGGGTGTTTATAGAAGTGATCAAACCTGGGCTCTGGAGACAGAGTGTCTTGATTTAGCCAGATATAAGGTGTATAACTTTAAGCAAGTTACTAAATCTTTATGCCTTATTGCATCATCTGCAAAATAAGAAATGAAAGCATGGGATTCATACAGTGCCACTTTGATGCTTAGAAAACTGAGCCTAAAACGAGTCTTTATTTTTTATTTTTTGACAGGCAGAGTGGACAGTGAGAGAGACAGGGAGAAAGGTCTTCCTTTTCCGTTGGGTCACCCTCCAATGGCCTCCGCAGCCAGCGCGCTTTGGCCAGTGCATCGCGCTGATCGCCAGGTGCTTCTCCAGGTCTTCCATGCGGGTGCAGGGCCCAAGGACCTGGGCCATCCTCCACTGCCTTCCCAGGCCACAGCAGAGAGCTGGACTGGAAGAGGGGCAACCAGGACAGAATCTGGCGTCCCGACTGGGACTAGAACCGATGTGCCGGCACCGCAGGCGGAGGATTAGCCTACTGAGCTGCGATGCTGGCCCTAAAACAAGTCTTATATAAGAGACTGGTTGCTGCTGTTATTATTATTATTATTATTTTTAATTTGACAGAGTTAGTGAGAGAGAGAGACAGAGAAAAAGGTCTTCCTTCTGTTAGTTCATCCCCCAAATGGCTGCCACGACCTGCGCTTCGCCAGTCTGAAGCCAGGTGCTTCCTCCTGGTCTCCCACACGGGTGCAGGCGCTCAAGCACTTGAGCCATTCTCCACTGCCTTCCCGGGCCACAGCAGAGAGCTGGACTGGACAAGGAGCAGCTGGTACTAGAACCCGGCACCCATATGGCATGCTGGCGCCGCAGGTGGGGGGTTAGCCAAGTGAGCCACGGTGCCGGCCGCGCTGTTATTTTTTAAGACATTTGTTGTTGGTGGGCAGCCAAGACAGATGCTGGAAGAGCATTAGGGAATGGGAAAGCAAATGTGATAACCAGAGCTAAAATCAGTAGTAATTTTAATGAGTCAGATTAAATTTTCCTGAAAAAAAGATTTTGAAAGAAAGCTAAAAGCTTCTAACAAGGCAAAAATATATTTATAATATAGAGATGGGCATGAAAGTTTAACTCCCTATTGACTTTAATGAAATGTTATGTTTATGATACAAAAATAATTGTTGGCATTTTATTTTCAAGTCCATTTTTATATTTCTAAAAATAGAAGGTTTCTCAGACAATTGTTTTCAGAACCTCACTCCAAATAATTCAAAAGAGTGTTGTTTCCTCCTTCCTAAATAAAAATATCTGATACAAAATTTTTACTTTTTAAAAAGTGTTCACCAGGTATGGAAAGAAAGAGAAATGAAAGGGGAATGAAAGAGTGACTTCATACCAAATGACTGAATTTGCACACAATAGAAACATTTTCCCAAAACTCTGCGAAGAGATTGAAAGTGGATCCAGAATAGCAGACTGCAAATAGTTTCATTTAACAAGGAACTGGGTAAAATAAACACTCAGGTTATCAATCAAAGAGGCACAGAAGTATTGGTTAGGAAAGCTAACGAAATTTTGCTCATAATGAAACTTAACAAGGTAATTAACATGAAATTAAAAATAACTATCTGAACAAGAACGGTGGCCTTTACCATTTCTGAAAGTTAAATAAAGAGGTGTTTAAGCACTTGATTTGAAATTTCATTTTGGTTTTTGCATGACCTTTGTTGGAGATGTTTGAAATAGCATCCATTGAAAAGGGCATCTTAAATGAGAACAGCATTGAAGTATAAGAGAGGAGGAAAGCATAGGAAATATGTAAATTCACAGCTAAAAATACAATGTTGTAGTACCTTTTGGTGCGAATCAGCAAGCGCAACTGGTACCCACAGTTCTGGGTAAGTTTTGGCTTCTTCTTTTTTTTTTTTTTTTTTCTTTTCCCACCTCTGCATTCATCTTTTTATGAGTCTTCAAAAGCTTCATGAATAAGGTGTGTTACACACAGTTTTAAAAATATTTGCACCCAAACAAGTGCATACTATCTCGTTACAACATGTCTGGACAAAGTTTTAGGCACTAAAGACACATCAGTTTGAAAAGAGTTCCTTTTGAAGCAACATAAATTGTACCAAAATTGAGGCAAGAACAAACATCAAATTGATGGTGAAGCTTGGTGGAAGAATGCTGAAATTGTTGAAGCATTATGAACTGTTCCTGGGAACAGTGATCCCAAGGAGTCCGATTTACAAATGGATAACTTATTCTAAGAAGGGATGAAATGCTGTGGAAAATGAAGCCCTTAGTGGTACACCATCCACATCAGTTTTTGAGGAAAAAATTATTCTATTTATGTCCTTATTGAAGAGAACCAACAATTAACAGCAGAAACAAGTACACCATAGACATCTCAACTTACACAATCGTGACTGCAAAATAAAAGTTGAGGAAACTTTGCTCTGAGGATGCCAAAACTGTTGTGCCTAGATCAGCTGCAGACAAGAACAGAATTTTAATGGAAATTTTCAAGTGGGATAAAGACCCTAGGGCATTTATTTAAACAAATTGAACAAGAAATGAAACATGTACAATCCTCAAGACAAAGCACAATGAAAGCACTGGTAGAAGTTGGTGAAAGTAGTCCTGTCAAAACGTAAGCAGATCAATCAACAGCAAAGTCATGACAATGTTTTTAGGGATGCATGAGGAATTTTGCCTGTGGAGTATAGAGGGCCAGAGTGATAACAATTGCTTATTAGGAGAGTATGTGAGAAAGTTAGTCAAAGTTAGCAGAAAGCTCAAGAGACGTGACCAGAGTCTCTCCCCATAAAATAATGCTGTTGCTCATTTTTCTCATCAAAACAGGCAGTTTGGTGAGAATTTGAGTGGGAAATCATGAAGCACCCACTTCCTAGCCTTATTTAGCTACTTCTGACTTTTGTTTTATAATCTTAAACTCTTTAAAAGGTACTCATTTTTTCAGTTACCACAAGTAATGTAAAAGATTACTCTGATGAGGTTAAATTCCCAGGACCCTAATTTCTCTGGGAGTAGACTAAATAGCTGATATCAGCACTTACCGAAGAGTTTTGAATATGACCAAATGTATGTTGAGAAATAAAGTTTTATCTTTTAATTTCATTTTTTTTTTAAAACATTGTGAATTCTCCACACAAGGGTGTGGACTGTCTGGCCCATAAGTCATGTAAGACCCTCAAGAGCATTTGGTCTGGCCCTGGCAAGGGAACCACAGGTGAGACTCGAAATTCAATAAATCGTTGGTAGGCTATTTTTTAAGTTGATCATTTTGTATGGCCCATAAGTGATGTTAAAAATATTCAGATATGGCCTTTGGTAGGAAATAAGTTTCCTATCCCTGGTAGGGAGTTATATATTAATACTGCTTCTGGAAATTTTTTTGTGTAGTTTCAAGTGAGTATAGTAGAAACTTGTTTACTATTTGTTTCAAAAACAATTTTGGAAAACATATTTAAAAATTTATGGCCAGTATTCTTAAAAAAGTCACCTGCTGTATTATAGATGAGATATATTAATATCTCCAAGGTAAAAGAGGGGTTAATTAAAGTTCCTGGGAAATAGTGGGAAAAGTGTTTTTTGATAAAATAACAACAAAAATTTTTAAATTATCATATACATACACCTTAACCAGATCCATGAAGTATATACATAGGAGAGTACTTCAAAAAGATTATGGAAAGTTAAATTTAAAGATAAGTTTATTTTACTACAAATATATTTTGACATTCTTGGATATATGGCCTCTTAAAAATGTCCGTGGGAAAATACGTATTATGAAAAAAGTATATGTAGATTACAAATTTTTTTGACAAAAATACATCTTTTAATTCAGTTTTCATGAAGATGCTAAAGAAAAAGATATTCAAATTTATTTACTGAAAAGATATCTTGTGGACATCTCAATCTTCAAGTATTTGACATTCTGGACATTTCATGTTGGTGTTACGGAATAAGATATACATGATAGTGTATATTGAATTGGTTCAAATGTTTATAAGAGTTAATATTGATTCAGTACTTATTATGTACTAAGTGCCATTCTAAGAACTTTATTGACTAACAATTTATTGATTAAAACTAAAACATCTATCAGTTAGCTTGTGAAATAAATGCTAATGCCATCTTCACCTTGTAGAACTTGAAGTCCAGAGAATTTTAGGTTATAACCCTATGAGAAGCCAG
The DNA here is from genome assembly GCF_033115175.1 of Lepus europaeus. NCBI lineage: Eukaryota > Metazoa > Chordata > Mammalia > Lagomorpha > Leporidae > Lepus > Lepus europaeus. Next base: position 47,153,795 of record NC_084843.1, on the reverse strand, counting down.
GGAATATTGAGGCATTGATCATAACTACCAAGCTTCTGTAACTCTGCAAGTATATTATGGGCTGAAATATTTTTCTCAAACATGGCAACCACATAATAAAAATGAAAATACAATGCAGTACTTCTTGTCACTAAACTAGACAATAACTATCTATTGAGTAACTATAATTCATACAGAAAAAATATTGAGATATGTGAGGGATTATCTTCTAATTATTATTAAAAGGATGCTATGCAATGTTGCTATTATGAAATATGGGTGTTTTGAACAATTCTTAGAAAGACATTTTATTTCTGCTTTAGCCAATGCAAAAAGTATTTATATTAAGTGTATATTTTTTATATTCTGTTTTATTGCCCCAGGATTATAGTCTAATCCAGAGAAATTTTGGCAAAAATTTTGGCAAAAATTTTGTCATTTTAATGATAAACCTCAGACAGTTTTCTTAGGGACCTACATAAACTTTAATTGAGTAAGGTAATAACTAGTTCTTTGTAATTTTTCAGTTCTGCCTTCTTTTTGCTTTGTTTTTGTTGTGATTCCAAGTCAGTATATGCAGTGATTGAACGTGTGTGCTGGGAACATATGTGAGCTTGGGCATTTTCCTAACTGTGTTATGGCTCAATTTCCTTTTCTCTGAAATGAGCACATGAGCATGTTCTCATGAAGTCATAGGAAGGATTTAATGACCTAGTATTTATAAAGCACAGTTACTGGCCTATAGGAGTCTTTAATAAACCACCATTACAAATTACTTCCATCATTTTCTCATTCTTTGCCTTCATTTTGTAATAGACACATGTGATATCTCAGATATCTCTCTTTGGAGACTATCTGTAGCCTTGGAATTCTCCAGGCTTTGCCTTTTTCAGTCCTTATACTGACACATTTAATATCCAGCACTTAATGAGCACCAGCACTAGGCTGGTGCTCAAAGTGTCCTCTCATCTTTACTGTGTTTAACTTACTAGTTAAAATATGATTTAGAATAGAAAAATATATCAAGATTCTTGTAATATAAATAAGATGCCCCCTGTTTCTCCATATGTTTGTTTTTCTGGGAGACAGTGGCAAGCTAAACAAAACATTGTTGTGTAAAGGATAAATTTACTAAACCGTCTTTCTGGTCTGTTGATAAAATATGTAAATTTTATATTAATGTGTTAATATGTAAATTATAGACTTCCCTGTTTTGTCTGTATTGATAGTTTGTTAAATAATATTTATTTATTTGAAAGTGAGAGTTAAATAGAAGGAGAAGACAGAGAGCTTCCATGTTGCAGATGGCTGCAGCAGCCAAGACTGACCAATCTCAAGCCAGGAGCTTCCTCCAAGTCACTTCCTCAAATGGGTAGTGGGGGTAACAGAAAACAAACAAACAAAGCAATTGGGCCATCTTCTGCTGCTTGTTCCAGACTATTAGCAGGGAGCTGAATCAGAAGTGGAACATCTGGAACTCAAAGTGGCACCCGTATGGGATGCAGGAGTTACAGGCAGTGGCTACACAATAACATTGGCTCTGTATTGACAATTTTATGGACTTCTAAATTTCCTCGCATTAAATCTTTGTTTCCTCAATCGCACTTAACAAAACATAGGTACGAAGTATTTGAAAACTCAGATTTTTGATTGATTTAATTGAAGGCAACCACAGCAATTATTAAATATGGGAGATTTTGGCACATGTATTTGGCACATAGATGAGCCGCATCACTTATGCTACACTTTATTTCAGATAAACACATACAGGCAGGGTGGTTTGAGAGAAGGCTCTGTATGTTGGACAAGCTTTTTTTTTAAAATTAAGGAAATATAAATTAAATTACTGGAACATGGAATTTAAACCGGTGTTCTTGATTGCACATCAAGCTGGATATAAACCCATGTTGGAATTGTAGAATTGAGACCAATTACTGAACATTTCTACTTTCTTAAACTCAAGCATAAAATTAGAATCTATAAAAGAAAAAGTTTCTTTTCTTTTCATCCAGAAACCTTTTACTTTAGGTATACAAACTTCAAGCATATCATAAATAGAACTTTAGGAACATGGTGATTCTTCCCACTCTTTATGTTTTACTTTTGACAACTATATTATTTCCTCAATTAATATGTGATGTTCCACTTGTAATCAGCTGACAGTTTCAACTTGTGTTCCAGACACCATTATCAAAGATTTCTCATTTCCATATCAAATATTTGAATTTGAGATTAATACCTGACTCTTTTCTTTCCTGTTTGTGAAGAAGGATGGGCATGGAAGAATGCAGGTGACCAGGGACAGGACAAAGGAATCAAAACAAATTCTCATTTCCAAAATAAATTAATTTCCAACTTGTGAATAATACAGAGAACAATACAATGTAAGAACTAAACATTACTAATTATCACAGAATCCCAGATAGCTACCAGGTCCCTTCCTGTCCCTTGTGATTGTGAAAGTTGATGACACCAAGATGAAATTGTTCTGTACTCCTACAAAAGTAAAGTTAGGAAAAAGGAAGGAGGAGGGCTCAGGCATGTCTGCCTGAGATGAGTACTTTCTCACAGACTTTCTAAAGGCCCAGAAGAAATTTCTTCTTGTTCCACACACACCCCGTGCTTTGTGTGTCTTGCATATGTGCACAGAATTCTGTAACAAGTTTGACTCTAATAATCTTTTAGGTGTTCACAATTCAGACTATCACACTTCCATCAATGAACTGATGCCAACACCTACTGTGAGTCTCCAAGATGTATAAATTGCTGTTTACCTCAGCCTCTGCAATTCCCAAATGTAGATCGTTATTCTTTCGATCATGTCTCTTGTTGTTATTTAGGTTGTCAAGAAATGAATATTGATGCCTGAAGTTTCCCACAATTTGTTGCTTTTGGGTGTCCAAAGGTCTTAAAATATTTCAATTTGCACATGTGAATATGCCAAACATTCACAATGACTGCAGGTATCTGAAGTCAAAGACTATGCTTGATCCTTCTGTATTCTCTGTCCTCTCCCATTTCAAAGAAAGTAGCAAGTATTTAAGTTGCTCTAATGATAATATCCAAGTTAAAGGCCTATTGTCCTGTGCGCAGTAATTTAATCAACATTCTTTAAATCAAATTGAGTTAATTTTTAGAGAAACTTTATTATTTGAAGAAACAATTTAATAAATTTAATTATAAATTGTCAATATATTAAGTCAGATTTATAAGATAAATACATTCTGGAGCTCTTCTGTACAGCATAGAGTTTGTCATTGACAGTACTGTGTTTTACATTTGAAAATTTGCCAAGAGGCTAGATCTTATGTTAAGTATCCACATAATAAAATAAAAACAAGGTAAACAAGCAAAACCAAAGAGGATAGGAAGGGACTTTCAGACATTATGGATAAGTCTGTATTGGTGACTGTGGTGTTTTCAAAGGTGTATACTTATCTCTAAACACATACAGTTGAACTGATTAAATAACTGCATCTTTTTGTCTGCTGATCATACCTTAATAAAGCATTTTAAAAATCATCCATGTTTTTGTAATGTCATCAGTGACAAAGGAGTGATATAGGAGAGGCAAACTCGAATTTGAATTCAGTATTTGTATTTAACAAGTATTTTGAATTATTTACAGAAACAGCATGTTTCTAAAATTTTGATTTTTTTTTTTTTGACAGGCAGAGTTAGTGAGTGAGAGAGGGACAGAGAGAAAGGTCTTCTTCCATTGGTTCACCCCCCAAATGGCCGTCACAGCTGGCACACTGCGCAGATCCAAAGCCAGGAGCCAGGTGCTTCCTCCTGGTCTCTCATTCAGGTGCAGGGCCCAAGCATTTGGGCCATCCTCCACTGCCTTCCCGGGCCACAACAGAAAGCTGGCCTGGAAGAGGGGCAACCAGGACAGAACCGGCACCCCGACCGGGACTAGAATCCGGTGTGCTGGTGCAGCAGGCAGAGGATTAGCCTAGTGAGCCGAAGCACCGTCCTTAAATTTTGATTTAATCATCTCATTAGGTAATTAGAATTAAGTTCTCATGAGTTTTAGTGTATAAGGAGATAAGAAAGAGAAGAAAAAAAAAATAGTAACTGAAACTTAAGGTACCTGGAAAGCTCTGAAACTTTCATAGCTTGGAAGGCAGCTAAACCTGCTTCTGATCTAACACTAAAGATAAACAGCCAATCTTGTTACACTGCATGTCTGCTACTTTGAATTATCTTCTGACATCAACAGATTGTATATCTTTGTTTTTATGCAGGGCAGTATGAGCAGAAAACTGAGAGGCAGGTGGTCTTGTGATCAGGATGTTAGTGACAACATAGGTCATGTTCTCTGCTCCCATCCTGACTTGTTTATTTTAGAAAATAATCATTTTAGTTAAAAGGGAGAAAAATATATATAATATGACACCTATTAACTTCATTTATATAAGAGTTAAAGTACAGTAACCACTGGACTGCAGATTATCTTGTGTTGGCCAGGATGCAAAGGGGAAAGGTGCCTGCTGAGGCTGTCTGCCTCAATACAGTGATGTACTTTGAGTTTACTTTTACATTTTTAAACTCTGTTCTTGTCACTTTAGATAAGAATGTCTTGAACCCACCATCTGCATGTTGTCGGCAATAACTGCTTCAATAAATTCAATAAAATGTCACACTGGTATATTTCTGACTCTGCCAGTAACCAAAATAAGTTATTTTTCCCCTTGAATATGTTTCTGTTTCTCCAATGGTGAAATATATGAGCTTGCTTCTTGCTAGCTGAGAATGATTTTTTGAGTGTGGAACATTCTGCAAAAGGTCAGAGGGAGGATTTAAGTAAAAAATGTATCTAGTTTGAATTTCAGAAGTTTAGACAGGAGCATATTTTAATTGGATCAGATAGGTTACTGTACAAGTAAATCCACTTCATGCCCTTCATTGACATGCTGATATAGTGACTTGTGTAGTTTAACAGTGAGAGAGTATCATGAACAGGTGAACTTTAAAATTATCCCAGAATAAAGCTGAAAGTTTTTTATGTGGTTGCTGATTTTATAGCCAATGTCTATATTTCTTCTTTTTCATCTTCTTCTGCTTCTTCATCTCAAAATTGAGAATATTTGTTAAAGTGAAAGCACTTAACAAAAAAGAAACCCTAATTTGGGAGAATTTGTCATATAGTGACATGCATAGGATCTATTGCATTTATGATTTCATGTTTTCTTCTTGTCTTCCATTGTGGGAATTTATTGATTTGAGTTTTACCGGTGCTATATGTATATGTTACCTTACATGGCGATAGGGATTTTTGTAGATGTGAAAAGTTAAAGACCTTGAAAGAGGGCATGGGTGGTTATCCTGTATTATCTGACTGAACCCAACAAAAGGATCATCTGGATCCTTACAGGGGAAAAAGGGAGGAAGATGACTCAAAGAAGGGTATAACAACAAATCCGGAGCTCAGTTGGGGTAATATGATCCCTGGAGGAGAGCCAGGAGCATGTGGGCAGCTTCTGGAAGCTCAGAAGGAACAGGAATGGTTTCTTCCCCAGAGGCTCCAGAAGGAAAGCAGTCCTGCAGCATCCCAGTTTGAGTCCTGCAGTACTCACTTTGCACTTCTCATTTCCAGAACAGTAAGAAAATCAATGTGTGATGTTTAAGTTATGTAATTTGTGGAAATATTTTACAGTAGCAGTAAGAATCTAATGCAATCAATGATTCATTTTGAGACCGAAGAGCACGCAACCTGTTATTCTTAATGAAAACTTATGAAGCTCACATGAGACTGTCTGAATGACATAAACAGTACAGCTGAGGTATGCTTTTCCTCTCATAAGGAAAATCAAGTGCCATCCACGTTCTGCCCAGGGGGATATCTCTGTACCCTCTGCTCTGACACAATCTAATCTGCCACTAGTCTCCATTCTTTAAATACTTTTTTAAAGCATGCAGCAGAAGGTCAGGCTGAGCTCAAAGATTGCAGTAGTTGTGAGAGAGATGGCAGTTAGCAAAAATCCTATTAACATGGACCAAAGAACCCTGCTAAGATACACACTTGGTAGCAGACATTTCAGAGACACTACTGGGGGGTAAGGACCCTGAGAGTAACATCGTGATTCATGAGAAGGTACTGAGTATATGGGCAGCCAATAAAGATGCTTATTCATTGGTAAATTGCATTCATAAAGAAATTTCTTTTTGACAGGCAGAGTGGATAGTGAGAGAGAGATAGAGAGAAAGGTCTTCCTTTTTGCCGTTGATTCACCCTCCAATGGCCGCTGCAGCCGGCGCACTGCGCTGGTCCGAAGCCAGGAGCCAGGTGCTTCTCCTGGTCTCCCATGGGGTGCAGGGCCCAAGCACTTGGGCCATCCTCCACTGCCTTCCTGGGCCATAGCAGAGAGCTGGCCTGGAAGAGGGGCAACTGGGACTAGAACCCGGTGTGCCGGCGCCGCAAGGTGGAGGATTAGCCTGTTAAGCCACGGCGCCGGCCAAGAAATTTCTTTACACTACAGGTTGTGGGCCAGAGAGGGTGAGATTCGAAAGCAATCAGAAAACCTTGGACAAGCAGAGACATTGCATCAGATGGAAGAGGGATAATATTATTTGCTTCATGGGTTTGACATTTTGAGCAGTTTCTTCATTGTAAAGGATTAGAGTTTAAAATCAGAACCCTTATTGATTTATCATCTAACTCAGTGTGGACTCTTAGATCATTATTTTATTCCTTGGATGTTAATCCTTTGCTATATTTACTTGGATATTCATATATTCCAAATTTGGTACAGACAAGATCTGCTATAGCAAATATTTCTACAAAGCCTGTCATTTCCACAAAGTAGCTATCTTGGATCCTTGATTCATTCTAGATAAAAAAGAAATATGACATGTGAACAAAATGCATGGCCAAGGTGTTATTTTGCTATAAAGGACATTACTGGGACAAATAGTGAAATTTGAATAGAATTGGTGAATAAATAGTATTTCATTATTTAATTATCTCTCATGATTTTAATTTGGTTATGTGAGATACCATTATTCTTTTTAGGAAATGCATACTAAGGTATTAAGATAATAATATATAAGACATAAGTCTGAAACTTAAACTTTTTCACACTCTAATGTGGTAAAATTTTGTAATTATTAAAGAATATTCTGTAGTTATTTATACTATTCTTGTAACTTTAAGTCTGAAATTTTGTTACAATAACAAGTTAAAATAAAGGGAAAAGAATACTTAACATTTTAGTTTGGTATATACAATGAATTTTAGGAAACCATGGTATTTATCCATCAAGGTCAGGGTTTAGTCATAAAAAGCTACTTCTATGTGTATACTTTGGTGTGTGTGTGTGTCTGTGTGTGCATGTATGTGTTTTTGTGGTTACACATTTTATCTTTTATATCAGAAAAGATTATGTTCAACTATAACTAATTGAGAACCCAAATTATAATAGCTAAATAAGATAAAAGAATCTCTTTTCTTGACAAACGGTCTGGAGTAAGCAGTCCAAGATTATATGGAAGCACCATGAACATTAAGAACAAATTGCTCCTTATGTCTTCCTTCATAATTTTTACCTCATGACCCAAGATGACTGTTCAAATTCTAGCCACAATAGTTTATCTGAGAACAAACAATGAAGGAGTTCCTATATCCTATTGAAGGGCAAATCCTATAAGGCAAATATGATATCTCTGCTAGCATCACTTTGACCAGAATTTAATCACTATGTCACCATTTTTGAACAGAAGCCCATAGAATATAGTTTTTGATGATTTGGATGAAAACTGGATGTTCTTTAAGGAAGAATGAGTGGAGAATCAGATGTCTAAGAACAGATTAGGTGTCTGATACTACCTTATAAAGAATGCAATAAAGAGACTTCCAGTTTTTGATAGTCATCTTTGGAGCCTTAGAATGTTTTAAAAAATGCAGAGATGGGGCCAGAGCTGTGGCACAGTGGGTTAAAGCCCCAGTACCGGCTGCTCCACTTCCAATCCAGCTCTCTGTGATGGCCTGGGAAAGCAATGGAAGATGGCCCAAGTCTTGGGCCCCTGCACTTACGTGGGAGACCCTAAAGAAGCTCCTGGTTCCTGGCTTCAGATAGGTACAGCTCTGGCTGTTGTGGCCATCTGGGGAATGAACCAGTGGGTAGTAGACTTCTCTCTGTCTGCCTCTGCCTTTCTGTAACTCTGCCTTTTAAATAAATAAATCTTTTCAAAAAGGACCACAATATTCCATTTAAAAAAAGAAATGGTGTTCTGATTCATGATACCAAATGGATGAAATTTGATAAATTATACTAAGTTAAAAATGCTATCCAAAAAGGCCATTATTTCATGGCCCTTTTTACACTAAATGTCCAAAATAGGCATATCTATGAAGACTGGGAGTAAATTATTCACTGCTGAAAATGGAGGCTTGGGTCATGACTACTAACTAGTACAGAGTTTTGTTGAGGGTCATAAAATGTTCTGGAATTAGATGTTGCAGATGATTTCACAGTTTGGTGCCTGTTATTAAAAACCACTAAGGGACAGGTGTTGTGGCACAATGATTTAAACTGGTTCTTGTCCTGCCCACATCCCATATCACAGTGCATTTGCATCTCAACTCCTCTATTTCCCATCCAGTTTCATGCTAATGTGCCTGGGAGGCAATAAATGATGGCCCAAGTACTTGGGGCCCTGTCACCCATAAGCAATACCCAAGTAGAGTTTCTGGCTCCTGGCTGCAGCCTGACTCAGCCATGGGGGAGAAGTATTGGATGGAAGATTTCTCATTTTCTGTCTGTGTGTCTCTCTCTCTTTATGCCTTTCAAATAAAGTTTCAAAATTAAAAAATTAAAATCCACTAAATCAGACACTTGCAGAATGAATTTTATGGCATGTAAATTATTCAAAAATAGAATTATAATAAAAATTCTAAAAATATAAAACATACAAATAAACACTAAAGTAACCAAATTTTATCTTAAAGGCCTAGCTTGACAATACTGTCCTATCATATTTGTTACAATGCACATTAAATTCAACTGCACATCTGGGTAAGCTTTAACACTGCTGATGCTGTGCCCTGCCCCCACAATACTGATTCCATTGGTCTAGGATTGTGCTTCCTTGGTACTTCTGGTGTACAGACATGGTTGAGGGAAACTAATGGTTAAGCAGTATTTTTGTAGCTCTAGGATTAGCCCAGATCTTTTTTAAAGCCTTCTGGGAGGCAGGATTATGGTCCTCCAAAGATCTTCTCCTATGAATCCCTGGAACCTATAAATATGGTAGCATAAATCACAAAGGGGAATTTGTATTGCTTTTATTATAGACTAGGAATGGAGACTTACCCTTCCTTATGTGGGAGGAGGCATAAACTAATTGCATTGATACTTAAAATCAGAGAAATTGTGTTTATGCTCGAAGAAAGAGGTGAATACAGGAGAAAGGTAGAACAAGTTGAAGGTGGAAGAAGCAAAAAATAATTGTGGTAAGGGAAAAAATATCTCCTTCTCCAGAGCCTCACATCCCATCATGATAATTTCATTCTAGATCCCAAGACTGAGCTGGCAAATGTTTTTCTGTGAAGCATAAGTTAATAAATAGTTTTGGGTTTATGGGTCATAAAGTCTTGGTTTTAATTATTGTCTTGATAGCCCCAAAGAAGCTGTAGAGGAATATGTAAATACTGAAAAGGTATAGCTGATTTGAGTAAACTTTATTTACAAATACAGTCAGTGGGCCAGATTTTGAACTGTGAGTTACACTGTCTGCTTCAGTGTCAAGCATTTATTTAGAAAGCCTTGATAAATTTAAAACCTGCTGAAAAAGAGCCATATTAAGCCATGACCTGTCTTAGAGAATTTAGTGCAAATTGCCTTATCAAAGTTGTCTGGGAACTGAGGAAATATGGTCTGTTTTTGATAGTGCAAGTGTAAGTTCAAAGGCAAGGTAATATTTTTTAAAAAAATATTAAAAATAATTTCTATAGAAAATAAATTGTAGGAAATGTATAGAAAAGAATTTTAGAAGTAAATTATGATTGTGAAACTCGTACATTTTAAAAAGTTTTTGGGGCCAGCCCTGTGGCACAGTAGGTTAATCCTCCCACTCAGGGACTGGTATCCCATATGGGCTCTGGTTCAAGTTCGGCTGCTCCTCTTCAAATCTAGCTCTCTGCTATGGTCTGGGAAAGCAGTAGAAGATGGCCTAAGTGCTTGGGCCCCTGCACCTGTGTGGGACACTCAGCAGAAACTCCTGGCTCCTGGATTTCATTAGGCCCAGCTCTAGCTGTTGAGGCCATTTGGGGAGTGAATCAGCAGATGGAAGACCTTTCCATCACTCCTTCTCCCGAAACTATACCTCTCAAATAATAAATAAAAATATTTTTAAAAAGTTAGTTTTTGTTTTAGGATTTCCCAAAATCTTTAATATGTTATGTATACTGTGTATATTATAAAGCTTCATGATTGGGTTATAATATGAATTAATTTCTGAAAGTATACCATTGTTTTATAGTGCACATGTTACACTTAGAACCACTAATCTTTACCAAAGAACATAGTCCACCTAGGTAATTATATTTAGAATACTGATGAAAAATGCTGATGAAACCAGGGAGTATAAAATGATCTTGGGGCACAGTGGATAAGACACAGCTTGAGATACCCGAATCTTATATTAGAAGGCCTGATTTGAGTTCCAGTTTCTCTGCTTTCCATGCAGGTTCCTGCTAATGTATACCCTGGGAAGAAGCAGCTGGTTGCTTAAGTATTTGAGTCCATGTCACCCACGTGAGAGATGGGATTGAGTTCTTGACTTCTGGCTTTGACCCATCACTGGTTGCTCTGGGCATTTAAGGGAGTGAAACAGCAGATGGAAGATTCTCTCTCTCTCTCTCTCTCTCAAGGGCCTCTATTCTACTCTACATTTTAGGCTTTTGATAATATAGTATTATATATATTATAATATATAATATATATTACATGTAATATACAGTGTATACACTATATTATATATAGTATATATCATATACTATATAATACATACTGTATTTAATATAATATATAATATTATATATTATATAGTCTATATCATAATATATAATATAAAATATATATAATATACCACATAATATATAGTATTATATATTATAGTCCAACATGCTTGATAAAGGCTAATTCTTCTTAACTATTAGGGCATAAGCTCCAAAATGACTTTTCTCATCCTCCTTTCTTTGTAGTCTTAGGTAGTTACTCATCCTCGTCTTTACAGATGCAGAAAATGGTAAATAATATAATTCCTATCAAAGTATACTAACTTTTCATGGATATGTTTTTATGAAAATATATTTTCATTTTAAAATTATGCAGTAAATTAGCTACCTATGTTCTTAATTCCATTTTAATTTTAATAGGATTATTACTCACGTACCCTATTTCATGGACTTTATGTGTTTGTCTTTTTTCCTTCACTTATCTATGATCACTTTATTGTTTTCTCTTTCCTGCTTTTTATATTCATTTTCACCTATATCTTGCTGGTGTCTTCAATCTTTTGTATAAATCTCAATGGCCTTAGGAATTCCTGTCATTTTTTGAAGTGCATATTGAACACACTTAATCATAGAATTAGAGTTTGGATATAATTATTACAGCTATAGGGATGCTACTTATATAAAAATGAAGAATTGAGTACCAGAGAGAAGGTCACACAAATTCTTGGAGAACTCAGATCTCAAGCCTCCATATTAATAATCCTTTTCAATACTGAATACTAGATGTATAGTTGTACAATTGTACAATTTTTGCAGCTAGAAATAGTACCAACCTGGACCCCCGCTATGGCCCAACTGGTAAAGCTGCCTATGATGCTGGCAACTGATACGGGCCCTGGTTTGAGTCTGAGGTGCTCCATTTCCAATCCAGCTCCCTGCTAATGCTCCTCGGGAAGCAGCAGAAGTTGGCCCAAGAGCTTGGGCACCTGCAACCATGTGCGATACTTGGAAGAAGCTCCTGGCTCCTGACTTTGGCCTGGCACAGCCCCAACCATTGAGGGCCTTTGGCAGTTGAACCAATGCATGGCAGACCTCTCTCTGTGTTTCTCTACCACTCTTGCTCACTCTCTAATGCTGCCTTTCAAATAAATAAAATAAATATTAAAAAAAGAAAACCTATTATCCAGCTACATGTGTGCAATCACTGATGTGTGTCATATATGGCACTTCTGCTAGTACTAAGCCTTACATATATATATCAGAAGATTAAAATTTATTTTTTTTTAATTTTTGTTTATTGGAGAGGCAGAGTTACAGACAGAGGGAGAGACAGCGAGAGAGGTCTGTTGGTTCACTCCTCCAGTGGACGCAATGGCGGGAGCTGGGCTGATTTGAAGCCAGGAGCTACTTCTGGGTACAGGGGCCCAAGGACTTGGGCCATCTTCCAGTGCTTTCCCAGGCCATTAGCATGGAGCTGGATGGGAAGTGGAGCAGCCAGGTTCAAACCAGTGCCCATATGGGATGCCAGCACCACACCACCAGCCCCTGAAATTTCTAAACTTATTTACTATGAAAAACTGAGAATCAGAGAAGATAAGAATTATCCATGTAGAGAGTTGTACTTTTTTTTTTTTTTTTTTTTTTTTTTTTGGGCAGGCACAGTGAGAGAGAGAGAGACAAAGAGAAAGGTCTTCCTTCCATTGGTTCACCCCCAAATGGCCACTGCGGCCAGCGTGCTGCGGGAGGCGGGTCGCGCCGATCTGAAGCCAGGAGCCAGGCACTTCCTCCTGGTCTCCCATACAGGTGCAGGGTCCAAGCACTTGGGCCATCCTCCACTGCCTTCTCGGGCCACAGTAGAGAGCTGGACTGGAAGAGGAGCAACCGGGACAGAACTGGCGCCCTAACCGGGACTAGAACCCAGACTGCTGGCACTGCAGGCAGAGGATTAGCCTGGTGAGCTGCGGTGCTGGTGAGAGTTGTACTTTACACTAGTATATATATAACTCAATAACCTAAATTTTGTTTTGCAATATTTTATGCCTCAATGAGTACTTTTACAAGGACTAGATCCTATGACTAAATCAGGTATCATGTACGTTTAGTTATTTAAGTTTTGTTTTGGCTTGTTTTCTGAGGCATCATTTATTTTTCTCTTGTACATAGTATGCTCTGTCAAAAATATTACAGATATCCTGACCTGCAACTGGAAGGATCCCGAGTATACATAGAATAAACATAGTACACTTGATCAGCTTATAGTCTATACTATGGATTGTTCACAAGGTCTTGACTTTTGACTTTTGACCACAGGGTCAACTGTTGAAAAATTTTTTTTCTTTTTTTTCTTTTTCTTTTTTTTTATTTGACAGAATTAGACAGAGAGAGAGACAGAGAGAAAGGTCTTCCTTCCTTTGGTTCACCCCCCAAATGGCCGCTACAGCCGGAGCTATGCCGATCCGAAGCCAGGAGCCACGTGCTTCCTCCTGGTCTCCCATGCGGGTACAGGGGCCCAAGCACTTGAGCCATCCTCCACTGCCTTCCTGGGCCACAACAGAGAGCTGGACTGGAAGAGGAACAACCAGGACTAGAACCCGGTGCCCATATGGGATTCTGGCACCGCAGGTGGAGGATTAGCCAAATGAGCCACGGCGCCGGCCTGAAAAATTTTCTTTCTGAAATTAGTGTCTGAAATCTATTTCATGTTGCCAAATTTAGATTATGTAATTTTCCTGTGATTGTATAGAAGGTGAGGAATTAAGTTGTCACTACATTACCCCCATTAATTGGTAACCAGTTATCATTTACCCTGAAGAGACTAGCTGGGTCAGCTTATTCTATATGCTGGCTCATTATCCAAGTTGTAAATAGTATCCTCTAAATCTAAAAGTATGCTTTTTTGGAACCTCATGTGTGTCTGCTTATCTTTAATCAAAAGCATAGATCTCACATGTTTGCAGAATTATAGAGCTCCAGATAACGATGATTTGAAGAAAACAACTATCCGTTCTGTCTCTCTGCTGAACTATTCCAATACTGGAGACAATAACAAAATGTTAAGAGTCTGGCTGCTATAATAAATCCCAGAACTGCTTGTTATTGTTAATGATGACACTTGCTTTTTTACTAGAATCAAGTTTCCTGACTGCTCTCAGACTGCTGAAGTCTTTAATGATCTTGTTATCATAGCAGAGTTAGAAACAATCTAAATTCACCCAAATACATCGGATGCTCAAAACTGGAGAGGTGTGTTAGTTTTCTTCTGGTACTTGACTCTTTAGTCCCAATTTGGAGTCTGATGGACTGTGGAGAGGCTCAAGCAGTGGTTTTGCAGCTGTATCAGGCAAGATTTTTATACCCTTGCTTCCCTTGGATGGTCCTGTAGCTTGAAACCATGCTGGCCCTGAAGACTAGAGAGTAGAAATACTCATAGGAAATTAACTCTGAGGTTTTCTACAATTCTGGAAAATATTCTGGAGTCTTTAAGCGTTCTATCAAGAAATATACATTTAAATGTCCTTAAAATCTTACACAGTAATGGCTGACGCCACGGCTCACTAGGCTAATCCTCCTCCTGCGGCAGCAGCACCCCAGGTTCTAGTCCCGGTTAGGGCGCCAGTTCTGTCCCGGTTGCTCCTCTTCCAGTCCAGCTCTCTGTTATGGCCTGGGAGTGCAGGGGAGGATGGCCCAAGTGCTTGGACCCTGCACCCGCATGGGAGACCAGGAGGAAGCACCTGCCTCCTGGCTTCGAATCGGTGCAGTGCGCTGGCCATAGCGGCCATTTGCGGGGTGAACCAATGGGAAGGAAGACCTTTCTCTCTGTCTCTCTCTCTCTCTCTCTCTCTCTCACTAACTCTGTCCAAAAAAAAAAAAATTACACAATACTGATTGCAGGCAAAATGCCTGAATGTGCTGGAATGAAAAATGCCCAGCATCTGGAATAAGCCAACCATGTACTATAACTATTCCAAGTATCTTTCATAGGCGTGAATTTGTGATGATATAAATGTTTACTCACATTTTTAAGGAAATTATAAGGTCTAACAAAATAAAACTTGTGAGTCTGCCTTGCATTTTGGAAGGGACTATCTGAGACTTTGGCACCTAGTGCCTCTTAGCAAGAGATTTTTAGTAAATAAAGCATCTATTCCAGTTGTCAGCCATGGTATTTTATTGTGCATAATACCCCCGGAGTAATTTTTTTTAAAGACCCATCTATTTATTTTGAAAGTTAGAGAGGGAGAGACAGCGAGATATCTGCCATCCACTGGTTCACTCCCCAGATGGCTACTGAAAACAGGAGCCAGGAGCTTCATCCAGGTTTCCCATATGGGTAGCAGGAGCCCAAACACTTGAACCATCCTCTGCTGCTTTTCCCAGTCCATTAGCAGAGAGCTGTATTGTAAATGAAGCAGCAGGGACATAAACTGGAACCCCTATAGGATGCTCATGTCTCAGGTGGCAACATTTCCCACTATACAACAATGCGGGCCCCCACAGAATAATTTTTATAAGGGCCAGTAACAACAAACAGCAGATGTTTTCAATAGCAAGAGATCTAGAAGACAGCAGCATTGGGTACCAGTTAGAGAAATATGACTATGTATATCAATTTTATTTTCTGTTACTGTTCCAATGTTTAGATATAATTGGAAGCTATAGGTTAGCAAGCATTTCTTTCGCTGTTCTCACTGCAATGAGATGAAACTATTGAAAATTTTAAGGGATGAGAATCTGTACGTTAATGTGAAGTGGTAGGAAAATAATAGCTCACATTATATATTTTCTCTATCAATTCAATTTCTTTTTGTTTATCACTAGAATCATCCCTGAAACTACTGTATTATTATGGCTATATCTAGTCAGGGACATAAACATTGTAAGGGAGTAGTTCAGACAGTTCATGGAGGGACAGGCATTTGGCACTGTGGTTAATTCACTATCTGAGATACTGGCAACCCTTATCAGAATGCCTAATTTGAGACTGCTTTTGATCCAGTGTCCTGCTATTCTGCTTCCTGAGAGGCAGAAGTAATGGCTCTCCAACCATGCAGGAGACACATTTGGTTCTAGGCTTTTGGCTTTGGCCTCACCCAGCTCTGATGGTTGCAGACCTCTGGGGAGTAAATCTGCAGTTAGAAGACATATGTCAGTCTGTCTCTGTCTTGTCTCTGTTTCCATTTCTCTCAGACTATTTGCCTTTCAAATAAGAAATGAAAAAGAAAACTTTATGAAAGATGTCCTAAAATATGTTTATTTTGGGGGCCGTCACTGTGGCATAGTGGGTAAAGCCGCTGCCTACAGTGCCAGCATCCCATATGGGTGCCAGTTCGTGTCATGGCTGCTCCACTTCTGATCCAGCTCTCTGCTACGGCCTGAGAAAGCAGTAGAAGATGGCCCAAGTACTTGCGCCCCTGCACCCACATGGGAGACCCAGAGGAAACTCATGGCTCCTGACTTCGGATCAGCACAGCTCCAGCCTTTGTGGCCAATTGGAGAATGAACCAGCGGATGGAAGACTTTCTCTCTCACTCACTCTTTCTCGATCTCTCTCTCTCTCTCTGGCTATCTTTGGCTCTCCTTTTCTCTCTGTGTAACTCTGACTTTCAAATGAAATAAATAAAGATTTTTAAAAATGTTTATTTTGGTACATAAATGTTGAAATTCATACATATGACTGGTCTTGAAAGAGTTCCTGAAAAATGTATATTATGAAAAACCTATGTATAGTTTTCAAAAATTTTTTTACACCAAGCGAGCATATCCTTTAATTCCATTTTCCATGAACTTTAAAACTCCTATCATATGTAAAAAAATGGTATTTATGGTACATGTAACATTCATTACAGAGATCTTGAGGTAATGAGATGCATTGTTGTATGGTTGTTGTTTGTATGAAGCACGGTGCACTGGTGCTAACTTATGCCATCTGTGTAGAAACACATCTGATACCTGTTTAGTTGAGACATGCCATGCATTTCTTAATGTGCTGAACTGCTGATTGGACAAGTCCTGAAAAGTGTTTAATTTTTTTCCCAGTAAGACTGACTTGGAGGGGTCTAGCTCTGTGGTTCAGTAGGTTAATCCTCTGCCTGCGGTATCAGCTTCCCATATGGGTGCCAGTTCTAGTCCCAGCTGCTTTTCTTCAGATCCAACTCTCTGCTGTGGCTTGGGAAAGCAGTAGAAGATGGTCCAAGTGCTTGTGCCCCTGCACCTGCATGGGAGACCTGAAAGAAGCTTCTGGCTCCTGACTGTGGATCGGCTCAGCTCTGGCATTGCAGCCATCTGGGGAGTCAACCAGTGGACGTAAGACCTTTGTCTCTCCCTCTCAACTGTCTATAACTCTGCCTCTCAAATATATAAATAAATCTTTAAAAAAAAGACTTGGAGTCAACTTCTAAATTCTTCATAAAACAGGAAAACACATACATTGAAATATTGAGACCTGGTATTTAGAAAATATGAGCATATTTCAGCTGAATGAAATAAAAGGGGATACGTTTTACACTCTCCCCATTTAAAAAAAAAAATTGTAATGGCTATTAGTTCATTGAATTGAATAATGATTACTAGATCTACATAAATCCCTGGGACTGAATCTAAGTTCCACACTCTCAACCACCGACTCTGCCCTTTTTTATGGCTGACTAATATTCCACCATGTATATATAATACCATGATTTCTTATATTAAAAATACGATAATTTTTTTACCCAATCGTTAGTTGATGGATATCTGGATTGATTCTGTATCTTAGCTACTGTGAGCTGAACTGCTGCAAATATAGTGGTACAGATAACTCTTTCATATGCTGGTTTCATTAGCCTTGGATAAATTCCCAGTAGTGGAATGGCTGGGTCATATGATAGATATACTCTCAGATTTCTGAGGAATCTCCATGCTATTTTCAAAAATGGTTATACCAGTTTATATTATCACCAATAGTGCATTTGAGTACCTTTTTCCCCCATCCTCACCAGAATTTGTTATTTTTTGATTTTTGAATGATAGCCATTCTAACTGGGGTGAGTTGATACCTCATTGTAGTTTTTATTTTCATTTACCTGATGGTTAGTGATCCTGATCATCTGTTCATGTGTGTATTGTCCATTTGTACTTCATCCTTTGAAAAATGTCTGTTCATATCCTTTGCCCATTTCTTAACTGGATTGCTTGTTTTGCTGTTGAGTTTCTTGAGGTCTGGATATTAATCCTTTATCAGATATATGATTTGCAAATATTTTCTCCCATTCTATCAGTTACCTTTTTACTTCAAGTGAGTGTTTCCTTTACTGTGCAGAAGCATGTTAGCTTGATGTAATCCCATTTGCTACATTTCTTTTTATTGCTTGTGTTGCTGAGGTATTATGCAAGTACTCTTCACCTAAGCCAATGTATTGCAAAGTTTCCCATATGTTTTCCTCCAGCAATTTGATGGTTTCATGAATTAGATTTAGATCCCTTTTTCATTGTGATTTTATTTTGGTATGGTATGTAAGCTAGATGTCTCATTTCATTCTACTGCATGTACAGGTCCAATTGATGCAGCATCATTTGTTGAAGAGAATGGACTTTCTACAGGGAGTGATTTTAGCATGTTTGTCAAAGATTACTTGGTTGCAATTGTGGATTAATTTCTGGGGTTTCTGGTCTGTTCCATTGGTTGACACATCTGTTCTTATGGCAGTACCAAGCTGTTTTGTTTATAAATACCCTGTAATATGTCTTGAAATCAGGTATTTGATACCTTCAGCTTTATTTTTATTATTTTCAATTGCTGTAGCTATTTAGAATCTCTTGTGATTCCATATGAATTTTAGGGTCATTTTTTTCCAGATCTGAGAGGAATGTCTTTGGTATTTTGATTGGGATTGCATTGAATCTATAAATTGCCTTGGGTAATATGGACATTTTTATGATATATTTTCTTCCAATCCATAAAAATGATTTTTCCATTTTTTGGTATCTCCTTCTGTTTCTTTCCTTAATATTTTATAGTATTCATTGTAGAGATCATTCACATCTTTGATTAATTTATTCCAAATTATTTAAGTTTTTTTTTTGTGGGGCAAGGGCCATAGTATGGTAGGTTAAGCCTCTACCTGTGGTCCCATCATCCCATACATGTGCCTGTTTGGGTGTTGGCTGATCCACTTCCATTCCATATCCCTGATAATGGCCTGGGAAAACAGTAGAAGGTGGCCCAACTGCTTGGGCCCCTCCACCCATGTGGGAGACCTGGAACATGCTTGTATTGGCAAAGCTTCAGCCATTTTGATCATTTCTGGAATGAACCAGTGGATGGAAGATCTCTCTCTCAGTCTTTCCCTCTCTCTGTAACTTTCCTTCTCAAATAAACAAATCTCAAACAATCCAGTTAAAAAAATGAGAAAGGACTTGAACATTTTTCAAGAGAGGAAATTTAAATGGCCAACAGACAATTGAGAAAATGCTCATTATCACTAGCCATCAGGTAAATACAAATCAAAACCACAATGAAGTTTCACCTCACTCCAGTTAGAATGGCTCACATAGAGAAATCAACAAATGACAAATGCTGGCAAATATGTGGGGGAAAGGTACCCTGCTCCACTGTTTGTAAGGATGTAAACTGTCACAGCCACTGTGGAATACAATATGGAAATACTTCAGAAATCTGAATATAGACCTACCATATGACCCAGCCATCCCACTCCTGGGAATTTACTCAAACCAGAAGAAATCAGCATATGAAACAGTTATCTGTACCCCATGTTCATTGCAGCACAGTTCACAATAACAGAAATATGTAATCAACCCAGATGTCCATCAACTTGACTTGATAAAGAAATTATGGTATATATACACTATGGAATACTAATAAGCTATAAATAAATGAAATCCTGTCTTTTGTAACAAAATGGATACAACTGGAAATCATTATACTTAGTGAAATAAACCAGCCCCAAAAAGGCAGGTAGCATGTATTTTCCCTGAGCCAAGATAACTAATAGAGTACCTGAAATGCAGTGTATTAGAGTAATATAGACATTTTTAGAATTGATGATTATTTACAGCCCTTTTGTGTTGAAGAAAAGTGGTTTTTTTTCTTTTTTTCTGTTTTTTTCTTTATACTATTTGTTGAACTTTTTTAGTGTACAGTTAACTA
This sequence comes from Lepus europaeus, assembly GCF_033115175.1. Classification (NCBI taxonomy): domain Eukaryota; kingdom Metazoa; phylum Chordata; class Mammalia; order Lagomorpha; family Leporidae; genus Lepus; species Lepus europaeus. The sequence goes on along the minus strand of NC_084843.1, from coordinate 47,133,711 downwards.
TGTGATCATTAAGTAAACTTCAAATAGATCTTTGTGAAAATGAAGAGTGGGAATGTGAGAGAGATGACGAAGAAAAGTTGGAGTGTGGGCAGGAGGGTGGGTAGGGGGGATATGTCACTATGTTCCTAAATCTGTATATATAGAATACATGAAACTTGTAAAACTTAAATAACATTTTAAAAAAGAGATTTTTTTTTTCTAGTTATTGTGAATGGTACTGATCTTAGAAGTCCTTTGTCAGCTGTGGCATTGTTTGAATACAAAGGCTGTTGAACTTTGTGTATTGATTTTATATCCTGGAACTTCACCAAACTCTCTTAAGAGTTCCAATAATTTCCTAATGGAGTCTTTTGGTTCCCCCATTTATAGTATGTCATCTGCAAACAGGCAGAATTTGACTTTCTCCTTTCTAATTTGTATCCCTTTGATTTCTTTTTCTTGCCTAATAGCTCTGGCTAAAACTTCCAGAATTATACTGAATAGAATGGTGAACATGGGATCCTTGTCTGGTTCTGGATCTTGGTGGAAATGCTTTTCCCCATTCAATACATTGTTGACGGGGGGTTTGTCATATATTGCCTTGACTGTGTTTGGGTACGTTCCTTCTGTACTCAAATTGCTTAAGTTTTTTTTTTTTTTTTTTTTTTTCATGAAAAGAGGTTCTATTTTATCAAATGCTTTCTCTTCATCTATTAAGATAATATGGTTTTTAATCAGTTGTTAATGTGGTATATCACATTTATTGATTTGCATATATTGAACCATCCTTGCTTCCCTGGGATAAATGCCTCTTGGTCTAGGTAAATGATCTTTCTGCTTTGTTTTTGGATTCAATTAGTTAGTATCTTGTTGAAGATTTTTGCATGTATGTTCATTGAGGAATATTGGTTTATAATTCTCTTTCTCTGTTGTATCTATTTCTGTTGTATCTTTTTCTTGGTTGGAATCAAGGTGATGTTGTCCTCATAGAAGGAGTTTGGGAGGCTTCTGTACATTTCAATTATTTTGAAATTTTCAATAGCTTGAGAAGAATTTGAATGTTGTTTGTAAAAGTCTGGTAGAATTCAGCAGTGAAGCCATCTGGTCCTGGGCTTTTCTTCATTGGGAGGGTCTTTATTTTGAATTCAATTTCCATCTTGTTTATTGGTCTGTTTAGGTTTTCTGTGTCTTCTTGACTCAATTTTGATAGACTTTATGTGTCGAGAAATCTATCCCTTTCCTCTAGAATAAAACTGAGTGTAGTAATTCTTGATAATTCTTTTTGTGTTTTTGTTGTATCATCTCCTTTTTCATGTCTGACATTATTAAGTTGGGTCTTCTCCCTTTTTTTGTTTGGTTAGTTGGGCCAATGGTGTATCAGTTTTGTTTATTTCTTAAAAAAACTACTTATTCATTTCACTGATCTTTTTTTGTTAAAATTTCAATTTGTTTACTTCTTCTCTAATTTTAATTATTTATTTCTTCCTACTAAATTTGGGTTTCAGTTGTTTTTCTAGGTCTTTAAGATGCATTGTTAGATAATTTTTTAATTTCTTTCCAATTTTTCAATGTAGGCACTAATTGCTATAAACTTTGCTCTTAACACTGATTTTCCCATATCCCATAAGCTTTTTTTTAGAATTTATTTATTTATTTGAAAGGCAGAGTTACAGGGAGGCAGAGGCAGAGAAAGAGAGAGAGGGAGGTCATTCTTCCATCTACTGGTTCACTTCCAAGTGGCCACAATGGCCAGAGCTGCACAGATCTGAAGCCAGGAGCCAGGAGCTTATTCCAGGTATTGCACATAGGTGCAGGTGCCCAAGGACGTGGGCCATCCTCCACTGCTTTCCCAGGCCATAGCAGAGAGCTGGGTTGGAAGTGGAGCAGGTGGGACTTGAACTGGATCCCATAAGGGATGCTGACACTATAGGTGGTGGCTTCACCCACTATGCCACAGTGCCAGCCCCTCCAATAAGTTTTGATATGTTGTATTGTCATCTTAATTCTTTTCTAAGAATTTTTTATTTCCTCTGTGACCCACTGTTCTTTTAGTTGTTCAGTTTTCATGTTTGCATATTTTCTAGAGTTTCTTTTGTTGTTAATTTCCAGCTTCATTCCATTTTTGTCTTAAAAGATACATGGCATGATTCAAATGTTTTGCATTTGTTGAGATTTGCTTTATGGCCTAGCATATGGTAAATCCTAGAAAGAAATTCCATGAACTGATGGAAATAACATTTATTCTGTAGCTGTGGAATGAAATACTTTGTTTAAATGAATTAGGTCCGTTTGGTCCATAAGTTAGCTCTGTAGTTTCTTTGTAGAATTTTTTCTAGTTGATATGTCTATTGATGAAAGTGGGGTATTCAGGTCTCCCATTATTATTGTATTGGAGTACATGTCTCCATTTAAATCCATTAGCATTTGTTTTAAATAGCCAGGTGCTCGGGCATTGGGTGCATATACATTTACTATAGTCACATCTTCCTGTTGAATTGATCCCTTAATCATTACATAATGCCCCTCTTTGTCTCTTTAGAAGTTTTTGTGTTAAAGTCTGTTTTTGCCGATATTAGGAAGACTATACCTGCTCTTTTTTGCTTTCTATTAGCATGAGATATCTTTATCCCCCCTTCATTTCCAGTCTGTGTGTATCTTTTTTGGTGAGCTGTATTTCTTGTAGGCAGCAAATAGATAGATCTTGTTGTTTAATCTATTCAGCCAACTTTATCTTTTAATTGGAGAATTTAGGCCATTTACATGCAAGGTTATTATTAATAACTTATGACTTCATTCTGTCATTTTTCCATAAATATTCCTATTTTTTGTGCTGTGCTTTGCATTTGCTGTGTACTTTACTAGGAGATTTTCTGCCTTCTCATTATTTATGATGCTTACTGTCTTTCTCTGTTTCTTATGCAACACATCCTTAAGCATCAATTTGTAAGGCTGGATGAGTAGTGAGAAATTCTTTGAATTTCTGTTTGTTTTTGGAGCTCTTTATTTCAACTTCACTTATAAATGAGAACTTCTCTGGGTAAAGCATTTGGGATTGAAAGTTTTTGTTTGTTTGTTTAGGATTTGGACTATATCTTTCCACTCGTTCCTAGCCTGTGGGGAGAAAACTGCTGTTAGTCTAATTGGGGATCCTCTGAAGGTAATCTTGTATTACTCTTGTGCACGTTTTAGGATCTTTATGTTTTACTGTTGAAAGTTTGATTATACTGTGTCATAGTGAACATCTTTTCTGATCATGTCTCTTAGGAGTTGTATATGCTTCCTATACTTGGATGTTCATTTCTTTTCCAAATTAGGGCAGATTTCATTGAAGAGGTTTTCTAATCCATTCTGTCTGTCCACACCTTCAGGAACTCTAAAGAAATGTTTGCTTATTTGATAGTATCCCACAAATCTCAAACACCATTTTCGATTTTTCTAATTTGTACTTTTTTTTTTGCCTGAATGAGATATTTCCAAGGATTTGTTTCCTAACTCATATATTCTTTCATCTGTTTCACTGAGTCTATTATTAAGACATTCAACTGTATTTTTTTTAAAGAATTTATTTTATTTATTTTAGAGGTACAGTTTACAGATAGAGAGCGAGAGTGAGAGAGAGAGAGAAAGTTTTTTTGTTTTTGTTTTTGTTTTTTTTTTTATCTGCTGGTTCACTTCCCAAATGGCTGCAGTAGCTGGAATTGGGCTGATCCGAAGCCAGGAGCCAGGAGCCTCCTTTGGGTCTTGTGGGTGCAGGGTCTCAAGCACTTGGACCATCTTCTGCTGCTTTCCCAGGCCATAGAAGAGAGCTGGATTGGAAGAGGAGTAGTTGGTACATGAAATGGCGCCATTTGGGATGCTGGTGCCTCCACTGTACTTAGTATTTGACATATTGACTTCTTCATTTTGAATATTTCAGTATAATTTCTCTTTAATATCTCTATCTTCTAGCATAATTTCTCATCCATGTCATATATAGATTTGTTTAACACATATTTGCTTCTAGTGTTTTTGAGTAATTTATTATCATTCTTTTGAATCCATTCTCAAGCATTTCATAATCTCTTTGGCTTCGTATTCTAATATTGAAGTGCTGTTGTGTTTCTTTTGAAGAATCATTATCTTCCTTGCTTATGTTTCTTTTATTTATGTATTTTTTTTTGGCATTTGTGGAAATTCTTGGTTTTGACATCTGAGAAATATACCTCTGTGGCTTAGTGGAGTATCTGCTCCTTAGGTGTATATCTGGAGGTGTGTGCTGGGTCGAGCCAGGGAGCTTAAGCCAGTGGTTGAGAATGAGGCAAGAGTCCAGAGTGACATCCTTATTGGGCATGGTAGATATCTTCTATTGTCAGCAAAAGGGAGGGTATGATTGTGTTGGCTGGCATGATCTCAGCCTCACCCCACTCTCTGCCAGGGTTAACCCACTTCCTAGGTGAGCCGACAGTGGCTTCACACCCCACTCATGCAGGCGCATGAACCACAAAAGGATTTGTGCACTCTCCAGCATGAGCATAGAACCCTCTGTGATGACCCACCCCATGCACTCAGGGAACTCTGCGCCTCTGAAGCCAGACAGGGTGGTTGCCCAAAGACCCAACCATACCCCTCTCCTCTAATTGCAGTCACAGAATTCCCACAGTCATAGCAAGCCGTGCTCCCACAATTACTGCGAACAGGGCATCTACTCTTAAATAATTGTGAACCTCCATCAACTATGGAGAGCTGAGGCATTCCCAGAGCCAGTTGCCTGCCCCATTGAAGTTGGTCAGTGCTTTACCTTGGCGGGGTGAGTTCAGGAGCCATGATGTAGTGAGAGGGAGGGGGGTGCTTCATTGGCCTAAGTGGGCATCCTAGTTCCCACCCATACTTCAGGCCAGACTCAAGGTCAGTGGGGACTGCAGATTTATCTCTCTGATGAAAATCCCCTAGTCATATGTGGGCCGCAACAATCTCCATTCACCTTGTAAGACAGAGCTTCCTCCATGCTAGTTCCTGGGCACCCTTGAGGAGGGATGGGTAAAAAGCAAAGTACTCTCCTCTCATGGGGTTATGGGGGCACCCTGTCACCTGGTAGCACTCCAAGTCGGATTCCAAGTCAGTGGGGTGCGCTTGGTTCTCCCTTAGGAATGTCACCAGTGACACAGGCTGCTGCACGATTCTCTCACCTTGCTCTAAGCCGATGCTGTCTCCTCCAGCCACCAGCTACAGGAGTCACAAGTGGTGTTTTGCTCACTACTGTGTGATTTTGTCATCCCTGCTGCTCCTTTCTGGTCTCTTCTTTCTGTAAAATTTCTACTGCAAAGTTTTCTCGAACAGTCCTCTGGGAGTGCAGTTCCTCTCCCTGTCTTCTGTTATCTTCCAGTGGTCAAAATCAGCATGTTTTTTCCCTGTGCAGACATCTTGAAAGAAAAAGGATGGGTACTCTCCATATGCTTGTCTGTCTCTCTCTTTGTGAAGTTATATTCTGGAGCGTGCACTGTCTCCAGCCTGCAGGCCTGCCATGTGGTTCTGTCAGTGTCTTCAGTTCCATGAAGACCTCTAGGAGTATGCATCTGTGAGCTGCATAGACTTGCTTCTGTCTTCAGGCACAGCATAAGGAAGGTGCAACAGCTTGCAGATGTGAGGTTCCTGGACCATATTTTGGTTAACATTTTAAATGAGTTCAGGATGAATATATTTTGAGAAGAGTGTATGCCATTTAAATGCTTATTTCACAACTCTCATATACCTTATCCCCATTGAATCTTACCCAAAAACAAGGACAGAAGTATGCTATTTTTGGCAATTTAAAATTATGTAATATAAAATAAATAAATTACAGCTTATGCAATAGGGATATGGAGCATGCAAAAAGCATTGTACCAATTGTGGAAAAATATGGAGATTTAAAAATGATAATTTGTCAGTAGAAAATATTAGTACTTTTCCTTTTCTTGGAAAGTCGTTGCCCCAAAGTTTCTACTCATGCAATTGATAGGTAATAGTCAAAATCTGATAAATTCTCAACTCCTGAAGTTTATAAATTCATTTAACCCATCCTACATTAAGATATTTTCGTTATTTGTGGCCAGTGTTGTGGCTTAGTGAGTTAAGCCTCTGACTAAAAGATCATCATCCCCTATGGGCACTTGTTCATGTCCCAGCTGCTCCACATCTCATCTAGGTCCCAGCTAATGCGTTGCAGAAAGCAGTGAAAGATGATCCAAGTGCTTAGATCTTGTCACCCATGTGGGAGACTCCGAAGAATCCCCTGGCTCCTAGATTCAGCCTGGCCCAGGCCCAGCCACTGTAGCTGTTTGAGGAGTAAACCAGCAGATGGAAGATTTCTCTCTTTCTCTCTCCCTCCCTCTCTCTCTCTCTCCCTCTCCCTCTCTCTCTCCCTCCCTCTCTCTCTCTCCCTCTCCCTCTCTCCCTCTCTCCCTCCCTCTCTCTCTCTCTCTCTCTCTCTCTCTGTGTGTGTGTGTAAGTCTGCCTTTCAAATAAATAAATAAATACTAGAAATTAAAAAAAGATGCTTTCATTCTAAATTCTTGTTATCACAACACAATATCCCCTGTTTCACAGTCTTCTAATAACTGCATTGTATTATTTTGTCTCCTGAAAGAATCCTTGAACTGATCCAGGGACCAGATTTACCTTACTTGGCTCCCCAATCTCATGTGGTATTTAAACCTCAAAATGTTATGTTATTGATTAATGGATTAATGCTAATGGAATACACTAGGGGTTTAATGTAATGAGGGCACCTGAGAGGTGGAGCCACTCAGAGGTTTTTAGGTTACTGGGGACTTGACCTTGTAAGGTAGTTCTTGTGAAAGTGTTGTTTACTAAGATTGAGTTTGACCTGGCTTTTCTTTGCTAGCTCACCATGCAATCCTTCATCTGCACATCATCCACCATTGCCAACATCCCCTGGACAACAGACAAACAGGGTGCCTGATCCTGAACAGTGAGTCTCTAAACTGTAAGTCAAAATAAATCTTTTTCTTTATAAGAAGTTCCTCTCAGGTGAAAGCAATGAAAATATGACTAATATATGGGGGAAATGTATAAAGTAGAGGGATCTCTTCCTTGCATCTTTTTACATAAAGAGGTTGTAGTCTTTTTTAAGTTGCTGTATATTTTTCCCATATCACCAAGTCATAGTCTTCTGTGCACAATGGCAATAAAGAAATGATTTGAATTTATACCTCTTATGGATATAATATTCACACAAAACATTATTTTATTCCTTGTTATCAAATGAAACAACATGATTTAATTAATTATATTTCTCCAGGCTTGATGCTCATTCAGTGTTTGTAGTTTTTCTTCATCTTTTCTATGTGGATATATGAGTATTTGTGATGTTCAGGACATCCACATTGCTGTGCATGGGAAAAATTAAGTCCTTACTCTCCACAGTCAAATGCTTGTAAAGTTAAACAACTCTAGGGTTTTCTTTTTGTGTTATTTTGTTATTACATGATTCTGACATTATTCTTTCTTCTTATGAATGAATTAGTTAATTCATTCAACCTGTGTTTATTGAGTGCCACCTGTACCATGCAATGTTTCACATTATGACAGTGTAACAGAAAGCAAGACAGAAAGAATTTTCCCTAATGTAGATTATATTTTAGTCATGGTATACAAAGAATAAACAAACAGATGCATGATATAATTCTGAATTTCCTCATCTAAATCTTTGAAGTAAAATATCTCAGAAAGATGAAAGCCATTAGCCATTTCCTAATTCATTATGGTGCAAAACTAAATCTGAACAGAAAAACTTCTTTGTAATATTTACTTATTATATGTGCTGTGTCTATTCATATGTGCCACTATGTAAATGCCAACATGTCTGATTACTGCTTGTGTTTTAAGCCTTTTTGAACACCCCAAATATAAAGTATGTATCCTGTAAGAATTTCAGGTGAGGATTGTATCCAGTATTAAATACTGGAGAAGTCTGTGAAGGCAAATACAGTGTAAGGGAATGGGAAGGATGAAGGCTGTAATTGTTGATCAATTTGTCACATTGCCTGATCTGTTGATGTGGAATTTGAGCACAGACCTGAAAAAAGTGAGGAGATCAAAGGATAAAATTCTAGGTAAGGTTAATGCAAAAGAGGCAAAGAGAGATCTGGCACAGAAAGGAGGTTGTAGTATGACCACTAAAGTTAAGTGTTAGGGAGAAAGCTTAAGCCAAGGAATGTGAAAAGGAATGCAGTCTTAGAAGCTGAGAAAAATAAAGAAATAAAATCCACTAGAGTCTCTTGGAAGAATTTGGCTTGATGACACCTTTATTTGGGCCCAGATAATAAACATGTATTGTTTAAAACCACCACATTTAGAACAGGAGTTTGTTGTAGCAGTTTAAGTGTCCTACACTGACTGCCTAGGTCCTAGTCCTTGCTCTGCTTCCTACCCAGCTTCCTTCAGATGCACATCCTGGAAGGCAGCCAGATGGAGTTCTAGGCTCTCGGTTTCTATCTGGCCTAGCCCTTCCTCTTAGGAGCATTTGGGGAGTGAACTAGTAGACAGAGATAACTCTCTGTCCCTGTCCCCCAAGTTCACCCCAAGTGTGTGATTTTCTCTTCCTTTCAAATAAAAAATAATTCAAAAAGACTTAGGAAGATACTGAATTTGCAATAATTTTGTTTAAAAAGCTAGAGAAAGATAATACCATATTTTAATGAGCCATACAGGTCTCTCTATTGAGAAAATATGCAAAAGGGAAGAACAGGAGCACAGAAATCATTTAGAAATTTACTATTGAAACCTAGCAGAGGAACAGGATGTTTGCAATAGATTTGTTCTGCAATATTTTGATAGATGTGTCCATATGCATTATTATCTTAAACTTCAATTTTCTGGTTTTCTAATGATAGGGAAACATGTTTTTAAAATGTTGACCCTGTACCCAGCCATGCTGCTGCATTGACTTACTAATTTGTTGTACTTACAGAATGATGTAATCTGCCAATAATGGCAGATTTCGTTTAAATCTTAATAGATTTTATTTACTTTTTTTGTCTTGTGTGTCTATTACTTCTATGACAATGTTGAAGAAAAAGAGATTTTGAACAATATTGATTTGTAACTTAAGAGAAAATGATCAGTATCTCACCATTATGAATTATTTTTGCTGGCTTCTTATTGTGAATATACAAAAAGTGATATCTATAAACACTGCTGAAAGTCCTGGTATTCATTCACTCTACTATGCATTCATGATTTGTATTTCATAATATCATCTGCCATCTTAGCCCAAACTTCCCATAGTAAAGAGTTGATCTCTGGAATTCATTGGCTATTGGTTTTGTTTTGTTTTTTTCATATTGTAAAAATGTTTGCATCTGTTTGTTTTTAACCAGTCAAGATCTGTGATATCTAAAATTATCTTTTGTAAACTGCATATCCCTGTTTCATGGTATTTGTACCAACCTTTATAAATTTTTTCTTTCATATATAGTAAATTATGGGCAGAGAAGTTTGAAATAGTCTCCAAACCCACAAATTGATGTGTTGTTTCATAACAGACAAGCTTTAGGAGCACTGCCAAAATTAGAAAGACATAAAGTTCAAAGAAAAAACAAAAAGCAGAACTCAAAGGATATTTTGCAATTTCCATGTCTATGCTTTTGTAACAAAGAAGACAAAATTGCAACAAAAATTGGAAGAAAAAAATGGCTTTTGTTCCCTCTTGCCTGAAGCCATTGGTTTGAAAATTGAGCTTTGAAGTAGATGCTTTAATAAGCATATATTGAAATTAAAGAAAAAATGTATTACACAATTTCTTTCTAATTGAAGTATATTTCATAAAAAGTGACATACTTTACAATAAGCTTAAAAGTCAGATGAACTCTACATTAATTTGAATAATTTTCCCTCCTGGTTTTAATACATAATAAACAGGTTAACAATAAAATCTTCAAAGGTGATTTCTAAAGGAATGATTTGCTTTAAGTTGTAAAAATAAGAAAAGTGGCTTTTCCTTGGCTCCTATAAACGCAGAGGCAAGAGATATTCCTAACACATAGCAATTTTTTAATTTTCCTTGGAGGTAAGAATGACTTATCATGGTGCTCACCTGTCAAGCACACATGAAACCCGTAACTGATAGTTAATAGTGAGAGAGAGAGAAAGAAATTCAACCAGAAAAGCTGCAAAGCAGGACAAATGATCCTACTTCTGGATCTTCTATTCATTATTTGTACAAATATTTCTGAGTCACTGAACCTCTCCTGGCTAAATATCAAGGTTAAATGAAACAACTTCTATGATCCCTTCTGGTAACAACAAAGTTAATGAGTAATTTAATTACAGAATTCAAGCATGCACGAAATGTAACTTCTGATTTTGCTGTATTGAACTTCATATTTTTTAATTTAATTTAATTTTATTTTATTTTATGCCCATTCTTCCTGTTGTGACTTAAGGCAATTCCAGGTAAAATAGTTTAGGTTAAGTTTAAATGCATTTCCTAAAATAGTTTTCCTTCCTCTTCTTCCTTGTTCCTTGGGTGACATCTGCTTGTCAGAGGTTTAGCTGCTTATCTGATCAAATCTTGGTGTCCACAAGTGGCATTATCTGCTCAATGTATACATCCACTGGTACATTCTTTTCCTTTGACACCCTCTCCATTGACACCCTCTGAAATATCTGAGTCCTGATCTACAGAGCTCCCTGTCGTCACAACTTTATAGTATGTATGGATCCTCCAGTTTTCTTCTCTTCTGACATAAGCAAACATCTTGGGAACACGAGAAGATTTAGCAGCTACCTCACTCACTCCATTCTGGGAACAGGAGGACTGTTGTTGGCTGTCGCATCTTAGCTACAACTAATTTTCATGTATCTCACTAGTGAATGCCCATACAGCTGCTTGGAAAGCAGTAGAAATATCTGTTTGTATCTCAGATTCTGTCACCCATCTGACTGTTGTATTGTTTCTCCTCACCAGCGTGAGAATACAATTGGAGCACTGAGAAGGCTGAAAATTCCCTTCAGAGAAACATATCAGCATCTTAATTCAATATTCTGCTTCCTTTTCACTCTCCCTGACTTATACAATATTTTTTAATTTCACTTCTCTGTGTGTTTGAGAAGGAAGAAGGCCATAGGATCAGAGTAGATATTCTTCTCCACTTAAATACTAAAACAGAACCTTAGCCCATGATGTTCAAACTTCATATACATTTTTCCTTGTAACTATCACCATATTCCAACAGCTATTGTCATTTTGTATCTCCACAAATTTTTTCACTTTGTCCTGAGGTTATTTACATTGAGTGGTTGGGTTTTGCTTCTTGGACTCCAGGAAGTCTAAATGCAGAAAGAACGAGCACACTGAAGCATACCAGCTAATAAGTAAAACTATTTTCCTTCAGATAATTTGCAGTTATTTCCTTTGACTCAGTTTTTCAAGGTATAATGCTTCTAGTTAAGGAACATTATTTAGCCTGAAGTGATGAAACAACAATTTGGTGTGTGTATGTGTTGGGAAATTCTGTGGGTATTTAGCTCTCTCCACATAATATCAATTTTTCATTTACATGGCCTTGTAAGTATGCAAAGGAAGACAGAAATTACATGGATTACTTTATATTAAACTTCTGCTGAAGTAGTCTGGTTCACAAACTGAGGAAAACACTCAGGAAAATGTAACATTTGGGTGCTAAAATTTTGCCTTTCAATACATAATGTCAGAAATAACTCCTAACAATCCTTTATAGCTCAGCTGGTTATCAAGGACTTTATTCATGATTCTACAAATGTGATCATTACAGAAAATCTATACCCAATGCAGCATCAGAGATGGAAAACATTGTAAAATGCTGTTCCTAAATATTCAAGTAAGCTGTAAATTATTCATAAACCATCAGATATTCAAAGTCTCTCACATTATACGGTAGTTACAAATACTTTAATATAGGGAAAACTTTTTTTCTGCTTTGTAATTGAGTTTTTGTTTCATGTTTCATTGTATTGGTTTGTTGTTAGTGGTAAGAGATGGTGATTTCCTAAAGGAATAGCCTTTCACCAAGTACTAAGAATTAGAAACAATTGAAAGAACATGATAATAAGTTCATTATAAGAGGAATGAAAAAGATTTTGAGAGGAATGAAAAGGGCTTTGGTTTTGCATAAATAAACCTTGATTTCTTGTCACTTAATATTAGAAATTCCAGTAACATTTCTCAAACATTTCAGAAGACACATAGTCATTACTACTAGGATACTTGATTGGCAGATTATGATGTTATAACTAATGAGTTAGATGAGTTATACATAAATGCTAATAAAAGAGTTAATTTTGTTATTATTTGGTACAGAAGAAATAAAAGAATATGAACATATTCCTGTCACAAACAAGAATCATACACTTTAAGTGATAACCTTAGTCCATTTTCTGTTGCTATAGGGTGAATTATGTAGATTGCATAATTTATAAAGAATAAAAACTTATTTGGCTCATGGTTATGATGGCTAGGGTGTCAAGACCAGGAAGGCACACCTGGTGAATTCCTTCTTGCTAGTGGGGGCCCTCTGCAGAGTCCTGTGGCAGTTGAGGGCATCACATAGTGAGACAGAGCAAGCTTGGTAACTTGGGTGTCTCTTTCTCTTACAAAACCTCTAATATATTCCTGCGACTTTACCCTCATGGTTGCATTTCATTATCATTAGCTTTCAGAGGCCCTATTGTGAAATTCCAGTACCATCTGAATTTGGGAATTAAATTTCAAAATGAGTTTTGGAGGAGACAAAATGATGACTATAGAATAGTTTGGATATTATTAATTAAATATTTTAATTTAGTTTTATTAAATGGTAATTTTTCATTCCTGAAATAATGAAAAATACAATAGTTTCTAGATGCTCAGTTAATATTTTAAATTAAAAAATAGTTGAATTGAAAAGAAAACAGATCGCAAATATTCTTCTGGCTTCAGCCTGGCCCTACTCTAATTGCTCTAGCAATTTAGGGATTTCAGTTCAACTTCTCTTTCTCTCTCCCTCTCCTTGTGTGTGTGTCTCACCCTTTCTGTGTTCTTATGCCTTTCAAACAAATAAATCTCTTAACAATTAATATTCCTGTATTTGTGAAGGTTGCTGACTGGTATCTTTTGTTTTTGTTGATGTAGTAGTTGTGCTTGTTTTGTTATTAGCAATAAGGCTATAGGATAGGCGTTCGGCCTGAAGGGTAAGATGCCACTTGGGATACCCAAATTCTGTGCAGAAATAACTGGGTTGATTCCTGGCTCCAGCTCCAAATCTAGCTTCCTTCCAGTGTGCAGCAGGTGGATGGCTCAAGTACTTAGGTCTCTACCACTCATGTGAAATACCTGAATTGAGTTCTCAGTTCCCAGCTCCACCTGACACAGATATGGCTTTTGTGGTATTTGGAGAATGAACTAGTGGATGAAGATCTCTCTTTGGGGCTGGCACCGTGGTGCAGTAGGTTAATTCTCCGCCTGCGGTGCTGGCATCCCATTTGGGTGCTGGTTCTAGTCCTGGCTGCTCCTCTTCCAGTCAAGCTCTCTGCTATGGCCTGGGAAGGCAGTAGAAGATAGCTCAAATGCTTGGGCCCCTGCACCAGCATGGGAGACCAGGAAGAAGCACCTGGCTCCTGGCTTTAGATTGGCATAGCTCTGGCTGTTGCAGCCATCTGGGGGGTGAACCAACGGAAGGAAGACCTTTCTCTCTGTCTCTCTTTCTCTCACTGTCTATAACTCTACCTCTCAAATAAATAAGTAAAATCTTAAAAAAAAATCTCTCTTTTTCTGTATTTGTCTGCCTCTGTCTCTATCTTCCTCGCAAAAAAATTAATATTTATTTATTTGAGAGGTAGAGTGACCCAGAGAGAGAGAGAGAGAGAAAGGTCTTCCTTCTGTTGATTCAACTTCCCAAATGGCTGCAATGGCTGGAACTGAGTTGATCAGAAACCAGTAGCCAGGAGCTTCTTCTCAGTCCCACTCATGGGTGCAGGGGACGAAGTACTTGGGCCATCTGCCACTGCTTTCCCAGGTCATAAGCAGAGCTGGATCAGGAGAGGAGTGGCTGGGACATGAACAGGCGCTCATAAGGAATGCTGCTGTTGCAGGCAGAGGCTTAGCCTACTACACCACGGTGCTGGCCCCAAAAAGTTTTTAAAATTAAAAAGAAAAGAAATCATATAATGAATCATATATAATGTTTCTGACATTTTGTTTTAGATTTGTTTATATGCTCACTTTTTAAACTACAAAAGTCTAGAAAAGTACAACTCTGGGTAATTGAGAAAGATTTCCTTAATCCTCTAAAGTCAGGATATATTTATTTTAAAAAGATTAATAGACACATAAAATTATACATATTTATAGGATACTATGTTAAGTTTTGTTATGTGTATACCTTGTATAATATGAAATCACAATAAGTATATTTAGCCTTTTAAGTATTTGACACTTAATAGTGCAAGCATATAGAATCCTATCTTCTAGTTTTTGTATTTATAGAGAAATATATAATATATTAACATTATATATAGTAACTTTACTGTGCAATAGAATCCCAGACAACCTGCTTCTACCTAGCTATTACCTAGTACCTATCTGTCAACCTTTTGGCATCCTTCCCTCCTTACTTTTATCCCCAGTCTCTGGTAGCCACTATTTTGTTTGGTGAGATCACCTATATATATATATTTTTTTTTGCATAAATAAGATCAGGTGCTATTTGTCCTTCTGTGCAGAGCATGAGGGTGGCAAAAACAGCGCACTCTGCTTCCAGGGTGCGGGTGATGTGAAGGCTGCGACCCTTTGAGATGACAGCGCTGTGGTGGGTTTGGCTCGGAGTCTCAGGCTGCGGCTTCATGTCTTCTCCTCGCCGCCATGAACAAGAAGAAGAAGCCGTTCCTGGACATGCCCGCCCCACTTGACTACGTGCCGGGGCTGGGCCAGAGGGCTACCAGCTTCACCACCTGGTCGGCCATTGAACCTGCCTGGGATGCCAACAACCCCATGGACAATCGCCATGCACCCCCTGGCAAGAGGACCGTTGGGGACCAGATGAAGAAGAACCATGCTGCCGACGATGACAACGAGGACCTGAACGACACCAACTATGATGAGTTCAATGGCTATGCCAGCAGCCTCTTCTCCAGCAGGCCCTACGAGAAGGACGATGAGGAGGCAGACACCATCTACGCAGCGCTGGACAAGAAGATGGCGCTGAGAGGAAGTTAGATGGGTGGAGTCAGAGTTGTTTGCAAGAACACAGGCATCAGGGGAGATGACATCAGCGCATGGACCCTATGGAAACCAAGCACCTGATAGGGTAACCTTTAAAACGATTGGCTGGCTTCTCTTCCCCTCCCCTATAGTTTTGCGGTTTTTTGCTTTAAAAGAAGCTGACTGCGCAATAATAAAGGAGTTCCTGCTTGACTCAACTCCCCGCGGTGTCTGATTGTCCCTGGGATCAAGGGAGGCTGGGGAACGGGCCAGCAGCGCACTTACCTTTCCTCGGACCCAGTCTATCCTCGTTTGGGTGGACTAAGACCCAGCACTTTCGTGCTTGGCTTATTTCTCTTAACATAGTCACCTCCATTTCCATCCATGTTGTTGCAAATGACAAGATTTCATCCTTTTTATGGAAAATAAGTGTATTTCATTGTATACATGCACCACATTTTCTTTATTGATCAGTTTGATGGACATTGAGATTGTTATCATTTCCTGGCTATTGTTAATAGTGCTGCAATTTTGACAGATTTCATTTCCCTAGGAGTGGGATGTTGGCTCATATCATAATTCTGCTTTTAGATTTTTGGGGAACCTCTGTACTCATTTCCACAATGAATATATTAATTAACATTGCCATCAACGGTTTGCAAGTAATTTCTTTTTCTCCACATTCTCACCAACACTTGTTATCTTTTGTCTTTTTGATAATAGCCAGTCTTACTGGAGTGAAGACATATCTCCTTGTGGTTTTCATTTGCATTTCCCTGATGATTAGTGATGTTGAATGCTTTTTCATGCATCTTGCCATTTTTACAGCTTCCTTAGAGAAATGTCTATTTAAGTCTACTGCCCATTTTTAAATTGATTTTTTTGTTTGTTTTTTTTGTTTGTTTTTTTGCTTTGTGTTTGTTATTGAGTTGTCAATTCTTTATATATTCTGAATATTGATCTCTTGTCAGGTCTATAGCTTGGGAGTGTTTTGTTTCACTCAAAAATTGTTTCTTTACTTCATTGGCTGCTTTTTTCTGTGTAAAACCTCTTTATTTTAATGAATCCCTATTTATTTCTATTTTATTTCCTGTGTTTTGGGAGTCTGATCTAGGAAATCTTTGCCCACTTCATAGAGTTTAAGTTTTTTAAAGTATTTTGAAGAGTTTTCTCCTAATGGATTTCAAATATTCACATCTCACATTTAGGTCTTTAATCAATTTTGAGTTGATTTTTGCACATGGCAAGAGATGGGGTCTAGTTGCATTATTCTGCATGTTCGTATCTAATTTTCTCAGTGCAGTTTATTTAAAAAGGTTATACTTTTCAAATGCTTGTTCTTACAATTTTATGAAAGACCAATTGGCTATAGAGTTGTAGGTTTACTTCACCAAATAGCAGTTAGAATTGATAAACCAATTCAGTAAATTTTCAGGTAACAAAATAAATATACCACAAAAACCAGTAGGTTTTTTAATATGCCAATAATGGACTCACTGAAAGAGAAATCAAGAAAGACATCTCAGGGCTAGTGTTGAGGCACAGTAGATTAAGTGTGGCCTGTATCCCATATGGACGTCAGTTCATGGCCTTATCCAGATCCTTGCTAATGTACCAGGGAAGGCAGCCAAAATTGCCCAAGTGCTTAGGCCCTGGCACCCACATGGGAGACTAGAAAGAAGCTCCAGACTCTTGGCTTTGGCCTACCACAACTCTAGGCATTGTGGCCATTTGGGGAGTAAACCAGTGGATGGAAGATCAATCAATTGATATCTCTCTCCCTTTCTCTATCTCTGTCACTCCCTCCCTTTTTGTACCTTTAAGTTTCAAATAAATAAAAGAGAAATCTGAAAAAAAAAAAAAGAAATCCCATTCACAATAGCCACAAAAATCAAATATTTATGAATAAACTTAACCAAAGAAGTGAAAGATCTCTATAATTAAAGTATAAAGCATTGATGAAAGAAATCAAGGACACAAAAAATTAGAAGATATTATTTGGTCATGTATTGAAAACAATCTACAGATTAATTGTAAAGCCTGTCAAAATATCAATGACATTCTTTACAGAATTGGGAAAAAAAATCCTAAAATTCATGTGGAATCACAAAAGAGCCAGAACAGCCAAAGTCATGAACAAAAACAAACGAACAAACAAAAAAAGCTGGAGGCGTCACAATACATGGATTCAAAGCATACTACAAAGCTAGAGTAATTTAAAAAATGTGATACTGGCATAAAAACCTACATATAGGTCAATGGAACAGAACAGAGAGCCTAAGAAGTAATCTGCTTACATATAGCCAATTGATCTTTTGACAAAAGTGCCCAGACCATACATTTGAGAAACATTAATATCTTGAATGGCTCCTTCTTCAACACTGCCTGAGGATAGAGACTTTTAGGTTGTCTCTGGGGATAGGGTTCACTATGGCAGGCCCAGCTCTGAGCTTCAAGGTTAAGTCCTCTGCCTACTTGCCCTGACTCCCCATACCACAGCTGCTAGAATTTTTCTCTGTTGTCTACTAGTGGTTGAGCAAGATGGAGTGTAGATAGTCTTTTTGGCCTTCTGGCAAGGACGAATCCAGAAACTCAGGAGCCAGGAACATAATCTAAGTCTCCCACCTGGGTATCAGGGAACCTACTAATTGAACCATCAACACTGTCTCTCAGGGTCTGCATGTTGGAAGTTGGAATTGAAAGTGGTACCAGGACATAAATCAGGTATCCCAATTTGTGATTTGGGCAACCCAATCAGTAACTTAACTGCTAGGCTAAAAGCCCACTGTAGGATCATTATTCTTAATTATATTAGATAATTACTATCTAGAAATTATGAAAATTACTATATAAAGAGAATATGAAGTGATCTTACCCTATTGATTGCCCCAAAACAAATGAGGTTCTCTAAAATTTTTTGTGGAAATGCGAAAATAATTATTCAATTAAAGAACATTTTGGAATCTTTATAGCCATTTACAGATCCCACAGTTTATAAATGACTTACATGAATATTTTAAGTTGAATTTTTTATCAATCACAGAATTTTATAGTATACATGTGTGTGGGTGTGTTAGATTCTAATTTTCAGATGAGAAAATTCAGTCTTTTTTTGGAAATTGATTTTTTTTTTTTTTTTTTTTGGACAGGCAGAGTTAGACAGTGAGAGAGAGAGACAGAGAGAAAGGTCTTCCTTCCGTTGGTTCACCCCCCAAATGGCTGCTATGGCCGGTGTGCTACAACAAGCGCTGCGCTGATCCAAAGCCAGGAGCCAGGCACTTCCTCCTGGTCTCCCATGCGGGTGCAGGGCCTAAGCACTTGGGCCATCCTCCACTGCCCTCCTGGGCCACAGCAGAGAGCTGGACTGGAGGAGGAGCAACCGGAACTAGAACCCGGGGTGCTGGCACCGCAGGCGGAGGATTAGCCTAGTGAGCCGCGGCATCTGCCTGGAAATTGAATCTTAAAGTCATTAAATAAATTGCACGTCTTACACAGCTAAAAAAGTATAGTGCTATTATTTATACCTTGGATATCTGATATTAACTGAGTCTTTCCATTTTTTTAAACCAATAATTTAGTAGCATATTCTTTTAGTAATTAGATGTCTATACCTCAGTTGGATCATTTGGGCACTGAAAATTTTGAGTTCAAAATTATGTTTCCTTAAGTTTTTAATGAAATAGAATGTTCTAATCAGTTTAGAGAATTACTGATGATAGCATTTAATATCTCCATGGAATCAAACAATTATGTCTATGGAAATATGAAATGTTAGAAAGTCCTATTTTAAATGTGAGGACAAAACAAGCCTGGTGCATGAAAAGTATCTTTGACAGTCCCAGATAATTTATTCTTTTACCTCTGTAGGAGGAATCATTATCGGTTAGTGTACTAAATGGATCTCAGACAGAAAGAGTAAAAAAAAACTGTGCTAATCAATATTTGAGAAAGTATTAAAAAGACACTTCAGAATAAATCATCATTAAATGTAGGCAACGTCCTAATAAGAAGTAATGAAAAAGTCTATTTTAGATTGGAAACTAAATCACAAGAGAATACAAGTTATGAACTCTCTCTTCCTAAAGGCAGGCTAAGACAGAAACCATTTATTTATAGCATCAATTATTAGGATACAAAAATCAGTCCTTTGAGAGCGCAATAGCAGTAAGACAATTAAGTGTTTTCCAGCAGACTCAATTATGGATAGTTTGCCTGCAAATACAGACACACACACACACACACACGGAGAGTTTTGGATTCTAAATATGGACAATAAAGAAGTTTAGATGTTTGAGGAGATAGATATGTTTCTCCTGATTGGACATTGCCCAATATAAATATGTATCAAAGCATCACATAGTGCTTCATAAATATGTACAATTTTGTATGCATATTAAATTTTAATTTAAAATATGGAATAAACTAAATAAACAGTTGAAAATAATTGAAACAATTCTTAGGCATAATTTTAAATCAATATAAAAATGGAATGGATTCCAGAATCAAAAGGATAAGTAGAAATATAAGAAAAACATATAAGACTACTGGAACAAAATGAGCAGAGAGCACAGACAGAAGAATGCATTTGCTTCATTTTGATTACAAGAAGAAGGAAAAATTTGGGACAAAATTTCCTCTCTTGCTGAGATGCTGTCATTGTTTTTAAAGCAACAAAGTTCTGGGTCACTTTTATTTGTCTTCAGAAAAGCAAATTAATGCTTCAGTTGACAAGTCCTCAATCTTATAAAAATGTATGTTTTATTGAAAAGTTTGGCAGGAGTCAGTCTCAATAGTTTCTATACTTAGGGATACCAGAGGTGAACTTCTTTCTCAGTAGATATAGTCAGTGATGCAGAGAAGTTACAAGAAAGTGTCAACTACCACAAGGATACTGCAATTAATTTGAGCTCATGACAATATGACATTTCCTACGGTGAGAAGGAATTCAATCTAATGGGAATAGAAAGGTTTTGGAATAAAACTAAGAAGAGAATGTGAGTTCTGCTTTTACCATGTGTTTTGTAATGTTACTTTCCTCTCAGTTGTACTAGGGGGATACTGACACCTCATTTAACTATAGTGAGTGTGAATTGAAATAATCTGTATAAGAAATTGAACATGGTGGCTTGTATACAGTAGAACTTCAAGAAGTGGTAGCCATTATTCTGGCAAATTATTGGTGCACCACAGAGACTACTGATGCTATCTATATAGTAAATTGTTTATATGTTTTAAAATAGGTTTCTAAATGGAAAATTAATTTTATTGCAGTTTTAAGGTCATTTTCTCCTAGATACTGAATATTTGTTTGATGCGGTTTTTGTTTCTTGTATAGCAAGTGAAAAAAAAGAAAAAAAAAAAACATGGTTTCTGGGATTTTGTCTAGAAGGGCTACTGTTTGTTTTCCATCGTCACAGAGCAGATCATCACTTGCCTGAAAGTCCTAAACTTCTGAGGCTAGAAGTGTCCCAGTAAGTTGAAATCCCAGTTAGATGACATTAGGTTCAGCTTCCAATAGTTTATTGTTTCTCCTTCTAGTTAATATCATTTAATGTTCCTAACATATGCAGTAGCGTCTGTGTGTGCCTGTGTAGATGCTTAGTTAACCAGTTAAATAACTTTGACTTATGTAGTTTGGATCTTGCTCCAAATGACAAACAAGATTCATATCACACTCTTTCTTTATGGAGCCTTACACAAGCATAGAGTGCCTCAGCAGTAGGCTTACCTCTCAGTGATCCACAGAAAACTAGGAAGCACAGGATGTATGAGGTCAACACTTCACTATCAGTAGATTATAATAACCTTTCTGGTATTTGGTTGGTCATGTTTGAATTGGTCATCTAGTGCCATTATTATGTTAACTAAAATACTATTTACTCTTTCAAAAGTGTGCTGCTACAGTTTTATTTTTAAATTCAGAAACCCTAAGCATCACTGTTTTATAATGTGTTCTGTGAGTACCCATCTTAATTATTTAAAATGTCAGACAAGTCTTTTCCCATTTGATATTTAGTTAATATAATAGATATTCAGTTTATATCCAGTTCAGAAGACAAAGATATATTACCAAAATGAAATAAGAATTTTTATGGTAGAAAGGTATCAACACCTATCTCCCTCTTACCCCTTCTCTCTAATGGATCAAGTTTGGCAGATTTTCTCATTGGCAAGAAAATATCAGGAGTTTGGGGATATTAAATTTTCATAAAGCATGTGAAGAAAAGAAGAAATTTCATTATGCCTCCGATATTAATTTCTCTGGGTTATATCAAAATTCTCAGATTATTTTTTACATTATGTTTAGGTTACATAGGTCCCCACAGTATCTGAATGTACTTTGAATGCATCAGTTCATGTTTCTGATAAGAGACACAGCAACCACTGGGTAGACTATTTCTTCTTTCACCAAGTTTATCGCTCTAACAAGCTGATAGTAAATTCTGGAGATATATTTGTTTTACCTTTTTAGATATAGTACCACTATATATAGTACTCAAATTTATTTGTGAGTGCTTTCTCAGAATGTAGTTGTGTGTCCCTTTGTCAATCATTGTTTGAGGTTCTGCCCTTAAAATATCTTTGCATGGCTGCTTTTGTGGCATAACAGGTGAAGCCACTGCAATGCCATGTGGGTGCCAGTTTGAGTCCTTGCTGCTCCACTTCTGATCCAGGTCCCTGCTGATGCACCTGAGAAAGCAGGAGCTGATGGCCTAAGTGCTTGGTCCCCAGCCACCCATATGGGAGACTCACATGGAATTCTTAGCTCCTGGCTTCAGCCTTGGCTACCCTCAACTGTTGGCAGCCATTTAAGAGGAGAAACAGCAGATGGAAGATCTCTCTGCCTCTGTTTTTGCCTGTCTTTAACTCTGCCTTTCAAATAAATAAGTACATCCTTAAAAATCTTTTTGCAGTATAAGACTCATTTTTTTCAGTAATAGTCCTCTAAATATTGTGATGAGTGAAATTTATTATGCTCAAAATATTTTTATGTCCCCAAATTTCAGTATGCTGAAATTATTAATCCCAAGGTGATTTGATCCTTCATGTATCACAAATGTTTCAAGATAAATTAAAACATGTTTACATTTCTTAGAAGAATCCTGATAGACCGCATAAAATCAGTAGCTGTTTTGTATTTTTCAGTTATTGGTTTAGAATGATCAATACAAGTAGGTCTCTTACTTCTTTAGCTTGACATGTTGAGCCAGACTTGATTTTTTTAAATTTTTTTTCTTTGATAGGCAGAGTGGACAATGAGAGAGAGAGAGAAAGGTCTTCCTTCTGCCGTTGGTTCACCCTCCAATGGCCGCTGTGGCCAGCGCATTGTGCTGATCCGAAGCCAGGAGCCAGGTGCTTCTCCTGGTCTCCCATGCGGTTGCAGGGCCCAAGGACTTGGGCCATCCTCCGCTGCACTCCCGGGCCACAGCAGAGAGCTGGCCTGGAAGAGGGGCAACCGGGACAGGTTTTTTTTTTTTTTTTTTTTTTTTTTTTGACCCTATATATCTTAACCTGAGTCAATTAATTTTTTAATTGCTGGGAAGTGAAGAACAAGGTAAAAAGTAGACTGGAATCTTTGATAGTTCTGTCAAGCCATCTTATCAATCAACCTATACATCTTTCTTAGCTTCTTAATTCAAAATTTGTTTTTAAATGCTATGTAAAAATTCTACATACTTGTGAGTATCATGTGTTGCTTTACTGCATGTATGCATTGAATAATGTTAAATCAGTGTATACATTGTATAATGTCAAATCAGGATAAACATATCTTCTTGAACATTTATCATTTTTATCTGGTAAAAACATGCAACCTCATTTCTTCTAGGTTTTTGAAACATGTATTACATTGTCTTTGGTCACCTTACTATGCAAAAGTATCCCAGAACTTCCCACTCATACCTAACCATCACCTAGTATCTGTACTGTCATTTCATATCACTAGTGGCACTTAGTACCCAACCTTTTCTCATGTCCCTAACTTCCCTACTTTCCCATCTCTGGTATCCACCATTCTACTTTAATCTTTGAGGACCATGTTTTAGATTCTACCTGTGAGATCATGGCCTATTTGTCTTTCTGTGTTTGGCTTATGTCACTTAATGTAATGATCCCTAGCTCCATCCATGTTATTACAAATGACAGTATTTCACATACACACACACACATACATAAATATATATATACAGATGTGTATTTCACAGTTTGTTTATTCATCAGTTGATGAGCATTCAGTTGTTTCTTAGATAGTATGAATGGTGCTACAATAAACAAGGGTGTTTACATGTATCTTTTGACAGAGTGATATCATTTTCTTTGAATATATGCCTAGAAGTGGGATTGCTGTATTTTATGGGATTGCTGTGTTAATTTTTTGTAGAAGTTCCACAAAGTTTTCCGTAATGGTTGTATTAATTTGTATTGTCACCAAAAGTGTGTAAGGGTTTTTTTCTTTGCAGCCTTGAAAACACCTATTACTTATAACTTTAGTGAGATTCTACATAATTGGGCTTTTTTCATATGCTTGTTGGCCATTTGTATGTCTTCTTTTAATAAATGTATATTTTAGATCAGTTTCCTATATTGTTGATTGAATTACTTTTTCTGCTATTAAGTGTATCTTTTTAGCTTCCTTATATATCTTAGAAGTTAATCATTTGTCAAACGTATAGTTTGCAAATATTTTTCTCCCTTTCTGTAGGTTGTCTCTTCACCATGTGGATTCTTTTTTTTTTTTTTTACTATGCAGAAACTTCTAGGTTTGATGTAATTTGCTTTGCCTATGTTTGCTTTTCTTGATCCTTTTTACCGATTGTCTCAGTCTGACATTGGCTTTTCTGTTCTTTCGCCTGAGAACTTTGTAACATGCCTGTGCTTCATTTAACCTGCTTTAATTGTTGAGACCACCATTTATTTAATTTAAACACATCTGGTTATAAATGGCACTAGTTAGGTTGCCGATGACTTAATAAACACAACCTTTATGATAATACATTCTCACTAATTGAGTAACTGATCCTTCAAAGGTGAAGAAGGAAAGAACTATTCAGTTATGAATATTTATATGCTGTGAGTCATACTGTGTGTTTAATTATGTGAAGACAGAGATAAATACCAATGGTCCCCTTTGAGGGAGCTTGTATGATAGTGGCAAAGAAGACTCAGATGTAGTGCGTTAAGGCCCAAGATAGAGTGACTCTTTTATGATTCTTAGAAAGTATAAAGGAAAGTAAAGAAGAAAGGCAGACAAATGTTCTGCAATTATCATTTATTTATTTATTTATTTGAATGAGAATGAAAAGTGGGAGGGATGCAGGGGGGATGAGAGAGAAAGAGAGGAAAAGAGTTGGGTGGATATATCTCCCACCAATTGGTTCACTCCTCAAATTTCTGCAACAGCTAGGGCTGGACCAAATCAAACCAAAAAGCCAAGAACTCAATTTGGGCCTCCAACATGGATAACCAGAATGCAACTCTTTGAATCACCGCTTGCTGCCTCCTAGGGTAGACATCAGCAGAAAAATGGAATCAAGAGTGGAGCAGAGACTCAAAAAGGCAGTCTGGTATGAGATGTGGGCATCCCAAGTGATACCTTAACCACTGTGCAAAATGCTCACCATTACAAAATGGTTAATTTTGTTCAAAGTTGAACTTTGGGAGGAAAGATAATGTAAGATAATGTAAGTTTATTGAGAAATTAAGGCCATAAGTCATTAATGTTATTATACAGGAAAATAATCCATTCACAAAGTAAGATAAAGGCACATATAAATATAATTTGCAGCACACTATATTAATGACTCAAAAAGAATTATAATTTAGGTATTTTGGCATTTAAAAGAACACAGAATTGGCCGGCGCCGCGGCTCAATAGGCTAATCCTCCGCCTAGCGGCGCCGGCACACCAGGTTCTAGTCCCGGTCGGGGCACCGATCCTGTCCCGGTTGCCCCTCTTCCAGGCCAGCTCTCTGCTGTGGCCAGGGAGTGCAGTGGAGGATGGCCCAAGTGCTTGGGCCCTGCACCCCATGGGAGACCAGGAGAAGCACCTGGCTCCTGCCATCGGATCAGCGCAGTGTGCCGGCAGCAGCACGCCTACCGCGGCGGCCATTGGAGGGTGAACCAACGGCAAAAAGGAAGACCTTTCTCTCTGTCTCTCTCTCTCACTGTCCACTCTGCCTGTCAAAAAAAAAAAAAAAAAGAACACAGAATCAAATTCAATCTGGCAAACTCACCGAATGAGCTGTATGGCAGGGGAATAGATTTGAGTGTATCCCTGAAGAATGGTTGGGATGTGCATACCCAGAGGTAACATGAAGGCATGGTTTCATTAACTCGTGTACACATTTGAATTAGAAGATGTTATTTCTCCCCAAATACCACTTTATAAAGTCCTTTAATGATGAATTTAAGGTATTTGAGAGTTTTTGAAAACAATTTTTATAGACTATTTTTTTGTGTTTGAAAGAGTTGCACTATTTTATTAATATTTTGTTATCAATGATATAAAGCAGTTTTGTTTCTATTTCCATGTGTGTTTTTGTATATGTTCATGTGCTGGAATATGTCAGTAGAAGCTGGAGCTACATCAGTTAATGAAATATTTGGATTTTGCATCTGTTTAGGAGCAAGAAAAGAACATTTAAGACTAAAGGCAATGCCCACTTAATCTAATTACATTAAAATTATACTTATTGTGTGTTTATCCCTACGTAGGTATTAGCAAAGGCTTATACTCATTACAAATGCAATCATAAATTCATAAAGAATATTTTGTTTTCTCCTATTTATCTTCCTATGAAAAGTAAATGCCTGTCTACTTTACTTGAGTCCTATCTTTTTTTTTTTTAAGATTTATTTATTTATTTGAAAGTCAGAGTTACACAGACAGAGAGGGAGAGACAGAGAGGTCATCTGCTGTTTCATTCCCCAAATGGCTGCAATGGCCAGAGCGGTGCCAATCCAAAGCCAGGAGCCAGGAGCTTCCTCTGAGTCTCTCATGCCAGTGCAGGGGCCCAAAGACCTGGGCCATCTGCTACTACTTTCCCAAGCCATAGTAGAGAGCTGAACTGGAAGTGGAGCAGCTGGGACTTTAACCAGCACCCATATGAGATGCTGGCATGCAGGCAGAGACTTTACCTGCCTTGCCACAGTGCTGCCCCGTGCCCTATCTTTTGATTCAGTTGTGAAAGAGAATCTCATTCAGAGCAACACAATTATATTTCTTTCTATAACACTGTAGAAATTTTTCTAAAATTTCTAGAAAAATGTGAAACATTTCGTTTAAGTGGAGAGGCAAATTAGACTAATTCCTGTCATTGACGCAGTATTATAAAAACAGGGCATATGTGACCTATTTTATATCCTGAATGATTAAAATATATGAATAAAACCTAAGTCCAAAGTTAAATTTAAGATTGGGTTCCAGCTCTTTTTTAAATTTTTTTTTTAATTTTCTCTACTTTCCTCAATGTTATTTACATTTGTCTCTTGGAGTATTAGGAAAAAATGACATATCATATAATATAAAGGCAAATGACAGAGACCTGAGGTCATTTGCTGGCTTACTTTGTGACAAGTAAACAGTTATTTCTCCTGGTAGATTATCTGAACCAGTATAAAACTCAGACTGTGTGCCTGATATTCAAATAAATTTTCCAAAATTTAAACATTGAAAGTGGTTAAAAAACAGGCTCATCAGTATTCAGTGCCTCTGCCATAAGATGAAAGCAAGGAAGAAACCTTCTTCAGTGTGGAGGTAATAGAAGAAAACTTATCAGAGACCAAAGGCTTCTATCGGTTGCTCATACCCAACTCTGGTGGACTTCAATCAACTTCAACCTCTCAGCAGGAAGAATTTAGCTGCAGGATAGAAATTTGAATTTCATTAATAGTATTACAAGGGGATCAAGGCTTTTATAATGAGTTTAATATCATGGATATAGGATGAATTACTGATCTTAGGAGAGCTTTAAAAGCTACTTTTGCCTTAGAGAGTTTGATATTTTCTGAAGAAAGTTTTAAAGTAAGTGCATATACAACTACATATAGAGAGATGCAGTTACTGGTTTCCAAGAGCATGACATTGAAATGTTGCATAAAGGGTTTCTTTCCATTCATACGTAGAAGTAGGATATACATAGATCCAATGGCGAGAACTATGATGAGCTTAATTGTAAGAATTCACCAATTTCTTAAATTTGGCCCTCATCACCATTTATGTTTCCTCTCACTCCCATTTTCCATTTCAACCTCTAAAGAGAATGAATAATGACAAAAGCAATAACTAATTTAGAGTGCTCAAAGAAGTTAATCAACTTTTTCAGGTCACACGATTAACAAGAGGAACAGAGGAATTCAAACCATATCTACTTAAAATAAAAACCCAAGAAAGTTATGCGTTAGCCACCTCACAGAGGAGTGATGGAAATGCCGTGTTTTCTTTTGTAAGGAGTCATTTAAAACAGCCCCAGAGTGCAGTGTTGTTGGACAATGGGTTAAGCCCCTGTTTGGGTGCCTACATCCCATATGGGAGTGCTGGTTAGAACCCATACTACTCAGCTTGCAATATAACATCCTGTTAATGCATCCTTGGAGGTAGCAGATCCTTAAGTGCTTGTGTCCCTAATACCCATGTGGGAAACCTAAATGGAATTCTGGGCTCTTGGTTTAGGCCTTGTCCAGTGCTGGTTGTTTTGGGTATTTGAGATGTAAACTAGCAAACTGAATATCTCTGTCTGTGTTGCTCTTCCTAGAAACTTACTGGCTCTTCCATCCCAGCAATGTGCAAAATATTTTTTAAAAAGTCTCTTGCCTGGGGCCAACTTAAATATCAAAGGATCATCAGGAATAAAGGTATAGCTCTGTAGAAGGAATCCACATAATCACAGTAAGTGACTTGGAAAGACCTAGTTTGATGAAATCATAGACATGCCATCAAGGAAGTTTAGTTGTTTGGATAGGAAAACTGACTTGGGAGTTCCTAGCATTGAAGCTTTACAGAAATACTCTTGTTCCCTTCTTTTGAAGTTGCATTCTTACTTCATTCAGATAATCCAGTAAGACAATCTATCTTCCTACCCCATAATGCAAAGGAAACACAATTTGAATCATCCAATACATGAGATTCTCCTGAATGTATTCCTTTCAAGAGTATCTGAGTGACCATTCTGAAGGTTTTTTTTTTTTTTTTTGATGGGAGGGGCAGAGGAGGCTGCAGGACATTCTCAAATGTTCAAATCATCATAGCACAGATCTAATATAGGAATATGCAATATAATAAAAAGTCTGAACAGGAAATCTTAAGTCAGCCTACAGAACACAGATGGAGGCCAGACCTGACATATTTTTTTTTGACAGGCAGAGTTAGTGAGAGAGAGAGACAGAGATAAAGGTCTTCCTTTTTCTGTTGGTTCACCCCCCAAGTGGCCACTACGGCTGGCGTTTTGCGGCTGGCGCACTGTGCTGATCCGAAGCCAGGAGCCAGGTGTTTCTTCCTGGTCTCCCATGCAGGTGTAGGACCCAAGGACCTGGGCCATCCTCCACTGCCTTCCCGGGCCACAGCAGAGAGCTGGACTGGAAGAGGAGCAACCAGGAAAGAATCCGGTGCCCCGACCGGGACTAGAACCCAGGGTGCCGGTGCCGCAGGCGGAGGATTAGCCTAGTGAGCCACGGCACCGGCCCAGACCTGACATATTAAACAGATCTAGATGCCTTGATGAAAACATGATGAGAATAATGATACACCATGTTGGCTGTAATTGAATTTCATCTTCTGTTTATTTTATTTTTTATTTTCTGTTTTCTCAGCCAGTTCTTCTGAGTACTTTTAGATTCTATCCCAGTACCTGGTTCTCAAGAACTACTCAGAAAGGGTTACTGTAGCCTGTAAGCTTTAGCTCAGATGTGCTGAGCATTCCATGAAAACATCAAAGCAGTGAGTTCATAAAATATATGGATTGTCACTAGTTCAAACCCAGAGTTCCAGTTTCATTTCACAGACTGGCATTTTCTCTTGGGCACTGAGCCTGGCTTCATACCCTTGACTCTTCCATTGATTCCTCACAGCCCTTATCCCATCATGATCTATTGTATTCATCTGAAGTCTAGCCAGTGGCTGCTATTCTGTCAGAAACTTGACCTCCAAGCAGCAACCACCAAAGGCCAAAATGACAACTTATTAGTTACCAGATTCTCATTGGTTTTATCTTTGTTTCTACACTCAAGCAACACTTCCTTCCATAAAACAGAGTAAGTATTATATGAGCTGAGCAGAAAATGTCAATTTTGTAGACAGAGAAGGGCTCAATAAAACAGAAAAAAAAAGAAGAAAAAAGTGGTCAGGTGTTTCAGTTAACTTCCACATAAGAGATCCAGTGAGAATAATAGAAAAACAAACGATTGGTTAACATCAGATTACCTCTGGTAATGTTTTGTAAGAATTAAAGAATTACAGATGATAAAGATTAAAGTAGAAGGAACTTTTCATCGTCATGTTGCATAGCTTTGCCTTTTTGGGAATTTGGCTTTCTCATTCTCCTGATTTCTGAGATGGTCAGATAACAACTTAGTTTTGATTTGATAATGTAGAGCTTTAGCATGAGTAAGTCCTTTTTAATTTTCAGTGTGGTCTTTTGGGGCCACTGTAGGTGTGTCATCCAAAGCAACAACATCCTGTAATTTTTTAGCACAACTCTGGTATATATAAAAAAAGACTATTCATAGAAAGTAGACATATTCATAGAAAGTAGACATACTCAGTGAAAGAATACATGTGATTGCATGTATTATTTTACTCTTCTTCTTCCTTGATTTCACCCAACAGCTTTACCACCCTTTAGATATCTAATGTCTATCATTATTTAGGTCCTACATTATATTTCCCTTACTTCATGAGAGCTGTACTTAATGCCTCTTTCTTAATCAAACTGAATTGCAATCCAGTCTCTCAATCCCTTTGTCTGTCCCTGTCTGTTTCTGTGTCTCACACACCATGCACATACATACTAGATTAGGCTTATCTATTGTCTCAGGTTTCCAACTTCCTTTTCTATATAACATGATAAACAATGTTTTCAGGTAATCATTTGATAAATTCCATTTTCTTGATGAGGGTTGGAAAAAAGTCTCCATTGTTTTGCATTTTATTGTGAGTAATAGCAACAATCTAGAAGATAATTGATTTTAAATAAATATTGTTGTGGAATAAATTCAGTAAGTTTTCTCACCCAACCTCCCCTCCCCCCAATTTCCTTGACTATCTCTTGAGATATCTCTGCATCTGCATTTAACACTTCTTTGGATGATCATTGTTGAAGGCAAGACTGCATTTGGTTATCTTTCTGCTTTCTCTCCTCCTCAGTGGTAACTATCACCTAGCTCTGTTGTCTTTTGCTGCACCCCAGATGTGATTCCATGGAAAAGATACCTGCATTCCTGCTTTGATTTCTTTCATAGGTCTTTATAGTAATAAAATGCCTAGCCATGAGAACTTGTTCAGCTTCCGATGTCTTTACCAAGAGAGCTAGTTTTGTATAAGACTTTGTCTATCTTTCCCTTATTACCTTGATGCAATATCTTGACTTCTCCTGAGGGCATTGTATAAATCAGGATACATTTGATTAATGAAACAATATAGTTTAAAAATAAAGTCAAACAAGATGAGAGTCAAAGTCATCATTGGATTTGACATTTATGAGCTTATTGCTCTCCTTGAGACGAGCAGTTTCAGAGAAGTGGGAGCCAAAAGTAATTTGCATCATCTACCTGCAAAACTTTCAATTATGTGCCTATAGGCTAATAAATCCCAAATATATCTGTTTCATTCATTCTTTCTCTTGAGTATCAGAATAATATATCTGTCAAGTTGAACACTCAGAATAGCACACAAATATTTGAAGTTTAACCTTACTAAGATTAAATGTTAACCATGTCTTAAAACTCATCACCCTCATGATCAAGTGTGCACAGACATCACAGACACATACAAAAGCACACAGTCCCCCCCCCCCCATTATGTGTTACTTACCTGGATTAATGCCACCATTATTCACACAAGCCAGAAATTGGGGAGACTTTCTAGGCTTTTCTCAGTACTTATGTTTTCAATCCAATAAGCATTAACACTTCTTGATTTAAGTAATATCTAGGTTTGGTGTTAGGTTGGATTACCCAATCTAGTAAGTTGCTTAACCAACTTACTAGTTAACTAATGTTAGTAAACTTGCTTAAATATCCCCATGTTTCCTCATTCCCTTTTAGAAGTAACTAACAATATCATATCCCTTGTTGAGTTATTGTAATTAGATTACCCATGTAAAAAACACTTAGAATGTATTTTTCTTTCTATTACTATTATGTTCATTTTACCTTGACTGAAGTCTTCTTCAGACACAAATGCTCAAATCCTCCAACATTTCTGCCTCTAGTCTTATGCTATTTTAGCTCCATTCTCCAGACTGTTATTAAAACAGTCCTTCCAAACACCAAATCCTGACATACGCCAATATCCTGAGTCCCTGAATAACACCCACCTGGCCCTTGAATGAACCGTATACCCCTGAGAGGCACTTGCAAGACTGTCAGAAAGTTAGGTCTTGTTCACCTCTCCAAGGTTTGTCTCTTGCTCCTTCCTTTCTCACAGTGTCACAGTCTTCATCCCATTCAAAATGCTTAAATATCTCTATTTTTGTGGTGAAGCTTCATGACTCTTTGAAATAGCATGACTCCTGCTCTTCTTTTTTGGAAATATTTTCCGTATTTCCTTCACCAGGTGAACTCCCATGAATACTTCCATACATCTGCAAAGCCCAGATCCACTGAAGAACTGATTTTGACTTTCCCACAAATAGTGGGAAGAATAATTCTTCCTTTTTGCACTACTAGATCTTGTATATGCCTGAATTGTAGTACTTATGCATTGTATAGTGTTGACTTACACATATACCTCTTCTATAAGAATGTACATGAATATTTTGCGGCAGGAATTACGAACGTTGCTGTAGTAAATAGCACATTGTCGCAGATCCTGAACAGTTTACAGTCTGAAGGAGATAGACATGCAAACAACAAGTTTGAACTAACTGGTATATTTCAAGTGCAAGTATACAAAATCTGCTTTGACATGCTTCCTCTGGGAAAATGGAAAAGAACCTCAGAAATAGAGTGACTTTTTTGTGCAAAATGAATTAAAATTAACCAGGTTAAAAGAAGAGAAGATAGGGGCCGGCACTGTGGATCACTTGGTTAATCCTCCGCCTGTGGTGCCGGCATCCCATATGGGCGCCAGTTCTAGTCCCAACTGCTCCTCTTCCAGTCCAGCTCTCTGCTGTGGCCCAGGAAGGCAGTGGAGGATGGCCCAAGTACTGGGCCCCTGAACCCGCATGGGAGACCAGGAAGAAACTCCTGGCTCCTGCCTTCAGATGGGTGCAGCTCTGGCCGTTGCGGGCTTTTGGAGAGTGAACCAATGGAAGGAAGACCTTTCTCTCTCTCTCTCTCTCTCTCTCTCTCTCTCTCTCTCTCTCTCTGTAACTCTACCTGTCAAATAAATAAATAATAAAAAAATTATAAAAAAAAGAGAGAGAGAGAAGGTCTTGCCAGTGGTGTGAAAGAAAAATCATCTTGGTAAATGCACAGGTGGAGAGCACTTACAAATGGGGAAATGTAAATGACTTTTGTGTTGCCATGGAATGGTGTCTTTCATGGAGACTGGTACAAGTTAAGAACAGAAAATAGTTAGATGTTGAATTATGAGGTGCTGTGTATGTCTAAGAGACTGAATTATTATTCTTTGACAATAACAGACCACTGAAGGATCTTAAGCAGAGAATATGTTAAGATTTTTGTCAAATATCCTTTCAAAATAAAAAAAAAATAAGAAGTTATCTGTCATGAGGACCCATACACACACTAAGGTACTGGGGATGGTAGTGTAATGGAATTCTCAGAACTGAAATGAGTAATAAATGGAAGATAAATAATTAAATGACTCATGTAAAGTATAAAAAAAATCTAGTAGGCTCTCAGATTTCTATGAATAGACAGGACAGGTAATATTTGAGAAGAAGTGGGTTTCTTGGTAAGGAATAGACAACAAGATAAGTTGGGCTTATGTTTGATGCCTGAGAATCTAGGAAGGAAGGTCTGGGCTGGAGAGAGTAACTGGGAAATCCTGGGATCCTGGGATTAACACAGCAATGTATAATGAGTAACTGAGGCTGTATAAATGTATTCAAACAATGACAAACTCACAAGTCAAGAAAAAAAATTTAAGACACTTAATAATTTAAGAAGTGAGTAGAGGAAAAGATATTCAGAAGAAACTATAAAGGAGCTATCACATAACCATAAGAGAGTATGATTGCTTAGGCAAATTCAAAGGAGAAGAGAGTTCTAAAGAGGAAGTACCACAGAATGTGAAACTATGGAGAACATGAAAAGATAATGGTAGAAGTTACCATTTGGATTGGGCAAATAAGAAAGAAAATTATAGCAGACATAATAGTAGAAGATGGTGATAAAGTGGGAACTTTAGTATAAATTCATATTTTCCAAGATGTTTAATAAGAAAGTTGCAATCGGAGAAGTACCAAGTTGAAAATGGCAATCAGTTTTGTTTATTTGATTTTTTATTTGACAGAGTTAGTGAGAGAGAGAGACAGAGAGAAAGGTCTTCCTTCCATTGGTTCTCCCCCCAGTGGCCGCTATGGCCGACACTGTGCCATTCCAAAGCCAGTAGCCAGGTGCTTCCTCCTGGTCCCCAATGCAGGTGTGGCGCCCAAGCAGTTGGACCATCCTCCACTGCCTTCCCGGGCCATAGCAGAGTGCTGGACCGGAAGAGGAGCAACTGGGACTAGAACGCGGTGGCCATATGGGATGCCAGCACCACAGGCAGAGGATTAACCTAGTGAGCCATGGCACCGGCCCCTGTTTATGTGATTTTTGAGAGGATTATTTAAGCAATTTTATCAGCTAAGATAGACAAGTGGTGGTACAGACCAATAAAGAGGGGGTTTAACTTAAACATTAATATGAAATTTAGTTTGCTATTTTAATTGTAAACTAGTTTTTTTTAAAACAAAACTGAAAGAAGGAAGCCCCCTCCTCAGAAGGCTGTGGCACATTGCTTTCACTGTGTTATGTGTAAAGACTCATTTTTTAAAAAAATTTTAAGTGAGGTTATTTATTCCCTCTCATCCAGAAGTTTTTTCCTCTCTTCTTTTTCTTTCTAAATTTCTACTCAGGGGCTTACTTTTGCACCTAACGATTAAGTTTCCCTTTATTCTGTAGGTCTTTTCTCACTTCCTTTCAGCAGAGGAATTACCAGTTTCATTCTTTGGTGTCATAAACATTTGCAAGTTGACCATGATTATGAGAAGTATATTCCTGCCGATGTTGTATTGTTGGAATGATTATGTTTGTGGTTGGTGAATGTTACTGATAGTCGTTTGCCACAGATGAATTTATAGGTTAGAAAGCATATACACTATTTGATTTCAAAGAATAAACTAAGACCATGCTGCTCAGGTTTTAACATGCATCAGGATTATCCTCAGAAAGCTTCCTTGTCTGGAGCCTACCCATGGAGATTCTAATTCAGTTGGTCTGGTGTAGACCGCAGCAATTTACCTCTTCTGGGTCATTCTGATGCTGTTGGTCTCCAACACATTGTGAGCACACTGATAAGGATTATCAGGTCCCTGGTTGAGTAAGCACAGATGGCCCCTGACTTACCTTGGTTCTGCTTCAAGTTTTTCTGATTGTAATGCTAAAAAGCAATAGACATTCAAACTATATTTTGAATTTTGATCTTCTCCCAGGCTAATGTGTGTTGTGAAACACTTTTTGTTTGTTTGTTTTTTGTTTGACAGAGTGGACAGTGAGAGGGAGACAGAGAGAAAGGTCTTCCTTTGCCGTGTGGCGCGCCGCGCTGATCTGAAGCCAGAAGCCAGGTGCTTCTCCTGGTCTCCCATGCGGGTGCAGGGCCCAAGCACTTGGGCCATCCTCCACTGCCCTCCTGGGCCACAGCAGAGAGCTGGACTGGAAGAGGGGCAACCGGGACAGAATCTGGCACCACGACCGGGACTAGAACCCGGTGTGCTGGCGCCGCAGGTGGAGGATTAGCCTATTGAGCCGCGGCACCGGCTGTGAAACACTTGAAAGATACTGACAGCTGTCAGAGAACACTGGAATCATGAGAGGAAACAATGTGCCATGTGGCAATGCTAGGAAGTTCTGTACTTTGAATGTATTTCTTATTTACAGTATTTTAAGTTACAAAGGATTTATCAGGATGCAATCCTATTCTAAATTGAAGAGAATCTATATAAATACAAGGGTACTTCAAAAAAATCATGGAAAATGGAATGAAAAGATGATTTAGTATAAAAAATTTTTTTGAAATCCATGCATAGGTGGAGTCATCAAGTAGACAATGGAAAGTATTGTGAAAAATTCTGTGTGTGGATTTTTACAATTTTACACTAAAATAAACTTATATTTTAGCTCCATTTTCCATGAACTTTTTAAAGTAAATCTCATAGATGTGGACAACATTTTGATACCTGTTAAATAACATGTATTGACTCTAGCCTTCATCATCACCATTTTAACAAGAAATAATTCAAGTCCTAGACTACTTACTTTCAAAAGCACAGATTACTGAAAAACCTGAATTCATTCCATAATAGCCTTAAACTAAAGCTTTAAGGTTCAAATGTATTTTCATGGCTCAAAACATATAACACCTCTATGACATTTCAGATTATTGTCTTGGAAAGTCTATGGCAATTTTGAAGCATGCGAACATTTAACAATTGGAGAAAAATGAGAGTTTTAATAGAAGCCCACTTTAGTAGTACCTGAAAAAATATCGGAAAATAATACACGTTTTAAATGTGCTTGTCTTGGAGTCTGCCAATTTTTTGACATGGATTTAACTCACTTGAGTGCTTTTTCTTTCTGCACCATTGTTCTCCACATTTAAAGTATTCTAGTGTTAGTCCTAAGTACCTTTTACTGTTTTGTTGCAACAGAGACGCTAAAGATGATTTTCTAGGTGTCAAAGCAGCTTGCCCATCAAAAGCAGAGCTGCAGTCATTAGGTAATAACATATGTTCCCTGAGAAATGTAAATGCTTGGACGCAACACATTGTAAGCTACAGGATGTGTCTCTTGGGAGCAGAACACATTGAACAAGACACTGGAGGGCAGACCTGTGCTGGGTGTAGAAGCCTATAAGGAAAAGTAAATACGAATCATATCTCTAAGATAGGTGTTTGGTACAGTGATTAAGATGCTTATCCTGAGATACCACTAGCCATATTGGGGTACCTGGGTTCAAGTCCCAGCTTGACATGAAGTTCCAGCTTCCAGCTGATGTACACCCTGGGAGGAAGCAGGTACTCAAATACTTACATTCCTGCCACTCAGGTGGGATACCCGGATTGAGATTCAGGCTCCTGGTTTGGCATGGTCCAGGCCTAGCTATTGTGGAAAACAGTAAACAAATGGATGAAAGATCTCTCTATGTCTTTCTCTCTGTGTGTCTCTCTGTGTTTCAAATAAATAAAAATATATGTATTATAATAAAAAAAAGAAATCATGGGGCCAGCTCTGTGGCATAGCTGGTTAAGCTGCTCCCTGCAGTTCTGTTATCCCATATGGATGGCAGTTTGAGTCCTGCCTGGCTGCACCACTTCTGGTCCATCTCTCTGCTATGGCCTGGGAAAGCAGTTCTATAGAAGTTCTTGCACCTGTGTGGGAGACATGGAGGAAGCTCCAGTCCAGGTTCCTTGCTTCGGATGGGCACAGCTCCTGCTGTTGCTGCCATTTGGGGAATGAACTAGCGGAAAGAAGATTCTCTCTCTCTCTCACTCTCTCTCCCTTTCTCTCTCTGCCTCTCCTTCTCTCTGTAACTCTGACATCAAATAAATAAATCTAAAAAAAAAATACCTCTAATTGGTACAAACTTTGGCAAATTTTCCTATCAAAAACTTTTTTTTTTTCGATTTTGAGGTAAATACTAAAGCAGCTTCACATTTAAGGCCTTAGGAGTCAAGGACCACATCAACTCTAGAATCTCCAGGCCCAGCTATTTCTGGTTTCTAACATAGACTGCCTCCTAATCAGTACATGAGTTGGAGTAAATAAACCAACTTTCCAATGAGTTAATTTCCTTCCTTGAAAATATAATAAGATACCCATCTCTAAGGTTGTAATGAAGAGTGCTAACTAGTATATGAACATTTTCCATTCTTATTCCTAACATTCTCGCATTTCTGTTAAGTTGTTCCAGAAGAATAAAGGCCAGGAAGGGGAAGGTGAACATTTAACAGAAAGCCTTAAGCTGCCACTTGAGAAGCCAGCATCACATGAAGAGTGCTGGTTCAAGTTCCAGGCCACTCCACTTCTGATCCAGATTCCTGCTAGTGCTTCCTAGAGGACAGCAGATATTGGCTCAGTTGCTTGAGACCCTGCCACCCTGTGGGGTACCTTAATTGAGTTTTGGGCTCCTGATTTCAGCCTCGCCCAGGCCTGGCTGTCACAGGCATTTTGGGGAGTGAAAGATTTGATGTAACATTCTCTGTGTCCTTTTCAAGAAAATGAAAATCAATACTTTTTAAGAGGCTAAGAAAGGGAGTAAAGAAGTTATCTATGGCCGGTGCCACGGCTCACTAGGCTAATCCTCTGCCTGCAGCGCTGGCACTCCGGGTTCTAGTCCCGGTTGGGGCACCAGTTCTGTCCCAGTTGCTCCTCTTCCAGTACAGCTCTGTGCTGTGGCCCAGGAAGGCAGTGGAAGATGGCCCAAGTGCTTGGGCCCTGCACCTGCATGGGAGACCAGGAGGAAGCACCTGGCTCCTGGCTTCGGATCAGTGCAGCGCCGGCCATAGCGACCATTTTGGGGGTGAACCAACGGAAGGAAGACCTTTCTCTCTGTCCCTCTCTCGCACTGTCTACCTCTGCCTGTCAAAAACAAAAACAAAACAAACAAACAAAAAAAAACAAAAAAAAAAGTTATCTAGCTAAGAAAGCAAAATTGTTCTAAAACAGCAAATATAAACTTATTTAATAAAGAATTTGTCTGATTTTGGTCTAGGATTCCTGCATTGGGGTTTTTAAAATCCTTGGGGTTTCCCAACTGTTAAGATTGTACTTGTTCTCTTAATGAAGTGACTCATGGTGGCCCTCAGATAATTTGAGGCTTAGGCCTGGTCAGCAGAAAGACCAGCCATGTGATTGAAGGGTTGGAATTTGTGCCAGCCCAGTGTCCAGCAAATGGAGGAAGCTGGAGATTATGATATTGGAGATGACCCCTTAAAATCTATATAGAAATTCCCCAGAAGTGCCACCTGGAATACCACATATGCTACTAGAATTTGAGGTGCCATATGGTATCACCATATGCTTTTTAATGAATCCCCAATATTAATTAATTAATAAGCTTGAGAGGGTTCTTGTCTAATATTTAGAGAAGCATTCTAAATACTGGCATAAGTAAACAAGGCAGCATGGTACCTTTTAGGCTTTTATTTAATGCAAAAGGTGCATAGGAAAGTGAGGGCTTTAGTTCAGTTTAAAGAGAAGGGGAAATCTGGAAACTAGGGTAGCATCCATACCAAGCAGAGGGCAGGCCAAAAGCCACGTGCAGCAAGCACTTTGAGCTGCTATCCACCACTTATCACCAAGAGCAAGGCAGAGGCAGAGAGCCATTTGGGACGCTCTTTGCCTTTGATAATCTTTACAGGGGAGTGGCTTGTGGATAGGTGGATGCTCAGGTATGGCCAGGTAGAGCATAATGTCACACGGTGGCGTGGTGAGGGTATCAGGTGGGGTGCGAGGTCACACAGGGGTGTGGCGAAGGTGTGCTCTTCAGCTCACAAACCTAATCGATTTTAACTTTATGCCTGCCTACTTTATTCCCCCCTCAGAGACTCCATCCACATAATCCTAAGAAGACTTGATGGATATCAAATCATCTCTTCTGTAAATGCTTCTTGCTTATAAGGGGGGTAGTGCAGGCCCTGCCTATCCAGGGTCTAGAAGTCTCTGCCTATCCTATCTAGCAAATTTGTTTTGTGAGCTTGGAGCAGTCCCAGTCATTGCCAACATCTGTGTCCCCTGCATAGTTGCTCCCAGAAGTCGAGTTCTGAAACATATGAATTTGTTAAGTAGTATAAGCAAAAACTGGAACAAAACCAGTCATAAGTGGGGTGCCCCTTTAGATGAAAACAACGTATCTTACAGACTTGCAGATAGATAGTGGGTAGTGATAGGCTACCCTTATGTAGATTCCCAGAGATAATCAAGGAGGGCAGGTACAGTATGTTTGCCTTAAGGAGCCAAAGGCAAAAGTTTTTCTTATCCTTTTTGCTTTGAAGTACTTAAGGTTTCTGATTGGCTTAAAGGAACAGTCAGGCATGTCTTTCGTATTCACCTGTGAAGACTTAAGAGGTAGAAGTTTAATCCTAATTTCACAGAGGTAGTCGTGCTCAATAGCACCTGGTAAGGTC
This sequence comes from Lepus europaeus, assembly GCF_033115175.1. NCBI lineage: Eukaryota > Metazoa > Chordata > Mammalia > Lagomorpha > Leporidae > Lepus > Lepus europaeus. Next base: position 47,094,030 of record NC_084843.1, on the reverse strand, counting down.
CCTTTCATTTACGCTGAAGCTGATCTGAAGAGGATCTTTGAATGGCTTGCTCAGGAATTTCTAATGTTGGAGTTTTTGTTAAAAACTCCTTGATTCCTTGAAACACCTTTGCAGCTCCCAGTGTCTGTTTCAGAGGCTTTTAAGCAAACACAAGGCTTAAAAGGCAAACACAAGGCAAAAATAACAAACTGGAATGAGGGGTATCTGCTCTGAAGATGAAAATAAAAGATTAAAATAAAATATGATTTAATCCCACTCCAGAGGTGAAAATAACAAACTTGAATAAGTCGGATCTGCTCCGAAGGGAAAAACAATAAATTAAAATAAAAACATGAGTAATGTACATTGCTCTGTTAACCAGGCATGCAGCATGTGGTGGGCCATGGGGGCTGCCATATTGGGGTGGAAGTCCCACCCTCCACAACAGGAAGTAGAGCATCCTCCATGTTTGAAGCTCCTCCTCCCTGACACTAACATGTTTCTAAGCAACCAGATCAGTTCTCTAACTCGAAATTAGCGACTGAAAGCTTGTAAAATAAGGCCCAGGGACAAGGAGAAATGTTTTAGAACTTTCTTTAGCTGCTGATTCTAGTTAAAAACTTAACCTTAGAAAAGCATGTAAACTGTCTTTGAAACACACTACAACCAATCTAGAATCCTTAGGAGTTTTTCCTTCGTGTAAATCTGTTTTATCTTCTTATTACATTGCACTAGCAACAACACCAAAGTCTTTAAAGCCAGAAGCCACGAAAGAGAACCAACCCATGCCTCCCTTTTTGAAAGCTACCAGCAAAACAAAATAGAAAGAAAGAAAAAAATTTGCTTGTCTTCTGTGTGAGCGAGTTGCTCTTCTCCCCTCAGGGCACGGTGGCTCTGGCCTCACTCCATGTGGTTGACTACAGCACTAGGCTCCTCTCCCCACACCCATCTCAGCTTGCTTTGAGCATGTTCACTGGCTGCCAAGGTAGGCTGCCATGCGCTCCTGCAGGGCAGGGATAGCTCGAGATGCAGGTGGAAGTGCAGCTCCCTGTGGGTTGCCCTCCAGTGGACCCAAAACTGCGAGGCCAGATCCAGGGCAGCCGTGGCGCCCAGATCTGGGGCCACTTAGTACTGCAAGTCTGGCCATCCTATCCCTGCATTGCAACCAGCACCAGGACCAAAGAAAAGTCCCAGCAAAGTCTGTGAGCATAACCCACTAGGGCAGGCGTTTTGGAGCCCTGCGTTCCCATGGCTGGGCACATAGGGAATGCACCAACCCAGATGGAGGAGAGAGAGGGTGCAGGCAGAGAGATAGGGTTGGAAGCCATAAGAAGTCCACTCCCACTATGCTAGTTTTAAAATTTCTTAAAAGCCAGTCGCTTATTAAAAATTATAAATGCCTTCATAAAAATTTCACATTTTATGTCCCTTCGTGGTCACCAGGTGATATTGGAAGTGACCCCTAAAATCTATGCAGAAATGTGGCCCCATAAAGTTCCCCAGAAGCGTCATCTGGGATGCCACTGTGCTACCGGATTTGGGGTGCCATACGATATCACCATTTGCTTATTTTTTTAATTTATTTATTTGAAAGTCAGTTGCACAGAGAGGGGAGAGGCAGAGAGAGAGAGAGAGAGGTATTTCATCCGATGGTTCATTATTCCAATTGGCCACAATGGCCGGAGCTGTGTCAATCTGAAGCCAGGAGCCAGGAGCCAGGAGCTTCTTCCAGGTCTCCCACATGGGTGAAGGGGCCCAAAAACTTGGGCTATCTTCTACTGCTTTCCCAGGCCATAGCAGAGAGCTGGATCAGAAGTGGAGCAATCGGGTGTTGAAACACTGCCCAATTGGGATGCAGGTGCTTCAGGCCAGGGCATTCACCTGCTGAGCCACAACACCGGCCTCCACCATATGCTTATTAATAAATCCTCAATATTAATAAGCTTGAGAGTGTTCTTGTCTAATATTTAGAGAATTCTAAATATTGGCATAAATAAACAAGGCAGCATGGTACATTTTAGGCTTTTATTTAATGCGAAAGGTGTATAGGAAAGTGTCGGGGCTAGTGGCCCTGGCCCGGCATGAGATGCAGCAGGCTGAGGCTGTCCCTTATCTAATTCTGTTTCCTGTGCTTTTGTTCTGTACAACCTAAGACAGAGGCCATTCTCAAATAAAAAAGGGGGAGATGTAGGCAGCCCATAAACAAGTCATAGACAAGTCAAGGTCAGTCTTGGCTTGTAAAATTCCTAAAAGAAAAAAAAAAGGTCACCTATTCGCATGCTCCAGAAAAATGATCAAACAAGAACACTCCGAGTGGCAGTGGATCAACATATCTATTCAGGAATCTTATTATTAACCAACGGGTCGACGTTCCCCAGAAAGAACTGAATCTTAGACGGGGATGTGGGGAACCCCCTGCTTGGTTCAATCTGTCGCACTTTGCGCTACTCCGTTTCCCTGGCATAACTATACTCGTCTTGCTAATTTGTCTCGCTCTTTAAATGCTGCCTTAAACCATACCTGGGATAGTGATTTCACTCATTTGCTGCGTGAACTACGACAAGAGATTTGGGTTCTTAACACAACTGGACACAGATATTTGGTCCCCATTCAAAGTCATCGCTGCAGAACCCCCCTCCCCTGCAATACAGCAGGTGTTGCTTGGTTTCTTGGACCAGTAGCCAGAGACGGGTAAGTGCCTTGAGGGATGGCATGCAACCTAAGACAGCGGAGGGCTGAGACTGCTCATGCAAGTCGACCCTCTGGCAAAGACGGGTAAGCTGCCACTCCGCTCAGGGGCGCCTAAGACAGGCGCTGGTCCTAAAGTAATAAAAGGGGGAGCTGTGGGGAGCCGGCCCCCACAACCTCTGCCGTCTGCCTGCCTGCCTAGCCCTGCCTGTAGACTGATGTGAAGTAAAACAACCAAACGTTCCCACCATTCCAATGTGCGCAGAGAGGCTATCAAAAGGACAGTACATACCCTGAAGGACACTCTCTAAAACAGGGAGCTGCGGTATGTGATATGCCGTGGAAGCCTTGGTCTCTCTCTCCCTAACTGCCTCATTGACCGCTTGCTCCTACACTGTTCTTAGGGTGGACCGGTAGTCAACGACGGGTAAACACTTGCAGGCTTCTCTGGCAACCTAAGACAGAGGGCAGGACATGCTTCCTGTATCCTTGATGACGGGTAAGCAGAGTAAGCGCTGCGAGGCACCTAAGACAGGCACGAGTCCATGCCGTTCAGCGTTTAACGCGAGGGACTTGTGGGGGATGGATCCTCCCCCGCGGCCCTCTGGACAGTGTAAACACCGGTTACCATAAACACCAGGCCATTCTTGTACAAACAAGAAGGGGGAGATGTCGGGGCTAGTGGCCCTGGCCCGACATGAGATACAGCAGGCTGAGGCTGTCCCTTATCTAATCCTGTTTCCTGTGCTTTTGTTCTGTAGGCACAAGATTTTTCATCTCACATTCCTACAGGCAGGATGTGACTTCTGATAAAGGTGTATGATGTTCTTTGCTCTATCAGCAGAGCTTGTACCCTGATCTTTGCTACCTTGTAAACTTGTTTCCTTCCTGTGCTATGCATGATTGCACACAATGAATGTTATCTGTATGGGGCCTGGGGTATATATCCTTGTGTTTCTTGGTGCTCGCGGCTGGATGCTGAACAGTTTCCCCAGGGAGACGGCCGCCGGGCCCCCTACTTTGGCCTGGAACGCGACAAGGCAATAAACGTTCCTGAGGGCTTTAGTTCAGTTTAAAGAGAAGGGGAAATCTGGAAACTAGGGTAGTGTCCATACCAAGCAGAGAGCAGGCCAAAAGCCACGTGCAGCAAGCGCCTTGAGCTGCTATCCACCGCTTATCACCGGCAGCAAAGCAGAGGCAGAGAGCTTTATGGGACGCTCCTTGCCTTTTATATATTTCTCAGAGGGGAGTGGCTTGTGGGTAGGTGGGTGCTCAGGTATGGCCAGGTAGGGCATGATGTCACATCATGATACACACATGGCGAAGGTTTCAGGTGGGGTGCGAATTCACACAAGGGCATGGTGAAGGTGTGCTCTTCCAGCTCACAAACCTAATTGATTTTAACCTGTATGCCTGCCTACTTCAACTGGGCTGAATCACATGGTGAAATATGTAAAGAGTTAATCATGCCTACATATGAAACACCTGCAAAACTCCACATGATGACGTTTAGTAGAGCTTCCAGGTTGTTGAACTACTACTGGGTAGGAGGAGAGTAAGAAACTTTGATTCCAGTAGGAGAGGGCACAGAAAATTTTCACTCTCTTTGAGACTTTGCCATATGTGTTTCTTTATTTGGCTGGTCTTCCTCATTTGTATCTTTTGCGAAGCCATAGTATAGTGCTTTCTTGAGTTGTATGAGTCATTCTAAAAATTTCCAAAATCTGGGGGAGTCATGAAATATCCTATATTTATAGCCCATTTAGCAGAAATGCTTGGGAACTCTGAAGTGCACCTGATGTCTTAAGTAATTTTAAAACCCTGTGTTAACTCTGGATAGTTAGTGCCAAAACTGAATTTCAGTACCTCAGTTGGGAGTTGAAAGACAATAGAAGCCTCACTAAAATATTTGCTTCTGCATATGCACCAGGTAGCCTTGATTTTGACAGTAAATCTGAACTGACAGCAGCATTCTTCTGATGTCAAAAGGCTTAATAGTCTCCACTTGCTTGAGATTGCACTCAAGACTTTTGTCTTTGACCTTTCAGAGAAACATTACAGCTTACATCCTAAGTTTATTAACAAGAAAATATACCTTTGGCTGGCACCACGGCTCACTTGGCTAATCCTCTGCATGTGGCGCCGGCACCCCGGGTTCTAGTTCTGGTTGGAGCGCCGGTTCTGTCCCAGTTGCCCCTCTTCCAGGCTCTCTGCTGTGGCCCAGGAGGGCAGTGGAGGATGGCCCAAGTGCTTGGGCCCTGCACCCGCATGGGAGACCAGGAGAAGCACCTGGCTCCTGGCTTCGGATTGGCGCAACACGCCAGCCACAGCGGCCATTTAGGGGGTGAACTAACGGAAGGAAAACCTTTCTCTCTGTCTCTCTCTCTTACTAACTCTGTCAAAAAAAAAAAAGAAAGTTAAAAAAAAAAATATACCTTTCCCAGGAGTAGTTGGAAAGCTGAGAGAAAGTTGGGTATTATGGTGAAATTCTAACTAATTTAACTCCATCTCTGGTTTTTGCTACCTCTGAAACTTTCAAATTCACCAACTACTGCCTCCTTGTCCAGTTCATGGTCTTTTTCTCATTAATCCTTGCCACTTGGGCTAATTTTATGTGTTGAATCCAATTCACTTACTGTCCAATTTCAATGAAGACCAGTTAGCTAAATGTGCTTATTCTTTAGTCATTTATATTTATAGTAATTCGAATTGGATTGTATGCTTTTAACAGTTATTGGGGTTTCCATAATTTTTTTTTTTTAATTTATTTGACAGGTAGACTTAGTGAGAGAGAGAGACAGAGAGAAAGGTCTTCCTTCCATTGGTTCACTCCCCAAATGACTGCTACAGCCAGCGCTGTGCCGATCCGAAGCCAGGAGCCAGGTGCTTCTCCCTGGTCTCCCACGTGGGTGCAAGGGCCCAAGCACTTGGGCCACCTCCACTGCCCTCCTGGGCCACAGCAGAGAGCTAAACTGGAGAGGAGCAACCAGGACTAGAATCCAGCACCCATATGGGATGCCGGCACCACAGGCGGAGGATTAATCAATTGAGCCATGGGGCTGGCCCCTCCATAATATTTTCGTTGTCTAATTTTTATTTTATGTTATAAATAGTTTTAAAGATTTTTTTTAAAGTTTGCCTCCACCTTGTCCTTAAAACTAAATCTAGTAGAAGCTGGAGGGGAAGCTCAGGAAGATTTCATTGGGGGGAAAAACAAAAAAGAGGATTCATTCAGCAAATTGTCCATTAGGATAATTGTCTTTTAGCACATTAACTTAAGGGGAATTTGGCTGGCTTTTTGAAACTTTAGGCATAAAACTATGAATTTCCTACCAACTTTCACAGGAAAGAAAGTTTGATTGAATGTCACATTCCTAGAAAATACAGAAAAAAATCTTCCTGCAGAAAAGAACTAAACATAATAGCAGTCATTATACATTTTACGTGCTTAGTTACATATATTTATCGTATATGCTCATTTATATAGGTTAAATATAGACTAGATATGCAGTAGCATCAAAATTGATCGCTGAAATAAAATGAAATATGCTTAAGGAAACTGTAGCAGAAATCTAATATATGAATTTTGTTTCTGCTGTACAATAATACGGATTCTTTGAATGCAATTCTGCACACCCCAGTATGGACAAGGATGGTTTTAGAAAATCCTGATGAAAAAGTGACAATGCTGATATCCAGCAGCACTGAGCCTTTCAGGAAATAACAGCTGTTGGTTAGAGCAAGATAAATCTACAATCATAATTTAATCAGGACTTGGACTCTGATGACAACTGTAGATGAAAATCCTACTTCTGAAATGGTTCACTAGCTCTTATGAAGTGAAAGTATTCAAATTTCAAGAAGTTGAACATCTGCCTCATTTTCTTCTTTTCTTGAAGTCTACTATTGGAATATGAATTAATTTCTTAGAGTTTATTTCTCTATTTGAAAGATAGACACAAAGAGATGGAAAGACAGAGACAGAAATTTTCCATCCACTATTTCACTCCCCAGATGGCTGCAATGGCTGGGACTGGGGCAGGCCGAAGCCATGATCCAGGAGCTCTGGGTCTCCTACTTGGATGGCAGGGGGTCATCTCCCTCTGCTTTCTCAGGTGTGTTAGCAGAGAGCTGGATCAACAGTGGATTAAAAGGGACTCAAGCCAGTGCCCATATAGGATGCTGTCATCACAAGTGGCAGATTAACCTGCTGTGCCACAATGCTGGCACCTGAATTAACTTTTTATATTCCTGAAATTTAGACTTGACTTCTGTTAACTTGAATGCTTATCCCAAAGTAAAATCAATATTTAAAAATTAAAGCAAAAATTATTGATATCTTGCCAATGTAATGAAGTGACCATTGCAATTTAAAATATTACCTATTTTTTAAAGATTTATTTTATTTATTTGAAAGACCGTTACAGAGAGAGGTCGAGACAGAGAGAGAGGTCTTCCATCTGCTGGTTCACTCCCCAGATGGCTGCAATGGCTGGAGCTGTGCCGATCTGAAGCCAGGAGCCAGGAGCTTCTTCAGGTTTCCTACATGGGTGCAGGGGCCCAAGGACTTGGATCATCTTCTAATCCTTTCCCAGGCCATAGCAGAGAGCTGGATCGGAAGACAGCAGCCGGGACTACAACTGGTGTCCATTTGAGATGCCAGCACTTAAGGCCAGGGCTTTAACCCACTGCACCACAGCTCCAGCCTGAAAATATTACCTATTTTTTATTGAATGTAATTGGAAAATACAGTATCAAATCTAAGAATAAAAACATTCATTTTCCACAAGTATTCAAGTAATTATTAAATTTACCTACTATGTCTTTCCATGTGGGATCCAAATCTGAGAAATAAAAAAAAAAAAAAATTCAGCAGTCGTATTCTCTTGAACAGTTGTTGCCAGTGATGCTACAACTGCAGTAAGAAAGATGAGTTGGATCAACAGAGTCACACAGGAATCAAAGTGAACACACTCAAGGATCACATTAAATATCAAATCATGGGGACTGTTAGGCAGATATGATTTCAGTGTAAACAGTGTCTAGGTAGGAAGCTGAAGATTGGTGTTAAATCAGAAAAATAACAGGTATTCAGAGAGTCTAAGACCATCTTTTGAGCATTGTCCAAATTGAGCTGGAATCACTTCCAAATCATTTAGGAGTAACAAAAGGGTTATTTTCAGAAACTACATTGGTATTTTTGCAAAATGCTCTGTTCAAAAAGTGACTCAATTACTATACTCAGAAGAACCCTTAATAAACAAATATTCTCTCTCCCATGGCCAGTGGCTTGGAGTGAATAGTCATGATTACTGACTAGATGATATGTACAAACAACCAAAACTGTTTTCCAAGTGGAAAATGTAAACTACAATGCTCCTATTACTAGAGGATATTTACAGAAGAGACAGTTCTGAATGAATTTCAAGAATGATCATTTTGTATGAGTTATGTCGTTCCATTTTACGTATCTTTTGATTTTCCTCTCATTTGTAGCCCACCTTCAAACTATTGATTAAAACTCTGCCTGCTTCTGGTATGGTTGGTTGCTTTTCCCCCATGGCAGTAAAGTTGTGGGGTGGGCATTGTGGCACAGAAGGTTTAGTGGCTGCTTGGGAAACCAAGCTAGTCTTTCTGATCCAGCCTCCTGCCAATGCACCTGGAAAGAGAGCATATGATGGCTGAAGCTCTCAAGTCTCTGCAACCCACATGGAGGTCCTGGATACAGTTCCTGGCTCCAGTGTTTGGCCTAGGCAAGCCACAGCTGTTACTGGCATTGAAATATGAATCAACAAGTGGAAGATCTGTCTCTCTCTCTCTCTCTTTCTCGCTGCTGCTCTTTCAAATAAACAAATAAATAAATTTGTAGTGTTTGTCTTTCTGGATCTGGCTTATTTTACTAATCATAATATCTTCCAGTTATGTCCATTTTGCTGCAAATGATAGAATTTCATTCTTTTTTATAGCTGAATAATGTTCCATTGTGTTACATATAACACATTTTCTTTATCCATTGATCTAATGATGGACACCTTGGTTGGAGAAATGTTTGATTTTTATAAAACAAGTATTAGTTGCAAGTCTTTATTTTTAAGAAGTATCAATTCCTGGGGCCAACATGATGGCTCACTAGGTTAATCCTCCACCTGCGACGCCAGCATCCCATATGGACACTTGTTCTAGTCCCAGTTGCTTCTCTTCCAGTCCAGCTCTCTGCTGTGGTTTGTGAGGGCAGTGGAGGTGGCCCAAGTGCTTGGGCCCCTGCACCTGAATGGGAGTCCAGGAAGAAGCACCTGGCTCCTGGCTTCAGATTGGCACAGTGCCGGCCATGGTGGCCGTTTGGGAAGTGAACCAATGGAAGGAAGACCTTTCTCTCTGTTTCTCTCTCTCACTGTCTAACTCTGCCAGTCAAATAAATAAAAAAAAAATCAGTTCCTAGAAACTTTTATTCATATGAGCTATTATTTTACTATGAACTTTATTCAGCTCTTCCTTTAGATAAATAGGCTATAACCAATTCCATCTATGTGAAATGATAAGTAGAAAATAATTTGTAATATTTTATAGTGTATAGTGATGAATAGGTATAAGTGAAATTGTGGAAAACTAAAATATTAAGACTTTATTCCCCAAAAGGTTATTATTTTTAGATCACCTTAAGTTCAGTGAAGTCAGCTAATGACTAGAGTTAGCGAAACAGCCCAGGAGGAAAATGTGTAATGGGGATAGTTCATTAGAAATAAGATGAATCTCAGTGCTTCACTACACACTACTTCTAATATAGAAAATATTTTTAAAGTTATTTTCTTCAATAATGTACATATTTATACTTTGATAGAATGACCCAAGTCATACTTACTTATTAAAATATTTCAAAGCTACTTTCTCCTAAGATGTCCCCAATTTCTAGCCTTATTTATTATGAGATGATTTATATCCTATCATGTAATATTTATGTTCTGGGTTGGTGTCAGTCTTTCATGGAAAAGGGTTATAATATTATCCAATTCCATAGACACATGATTCCAATCAGTGATATATATTTGTCTCAGTATACACTACAAATTGAGTGTTTTCAGTGACCCCATATATGTTATAAATATTTAATTATCTGCATTTTAAACTGATATTGGCCAACAGAAATATGAACAGTAAAATTCATACTAATAACTGAAAAAAATTTAATTCTTATTATTTGAACAATATTAATAGCAAATAAACACAAATGAGAGGTTAGCAGACATTTTTAAATATTTTAGTTAATTACTTATAAAGTAGAGATAAAGGGAGATTGGCATAGAGAGAGATCATCCATCTCCTGCATTATTCCACAAATGCCTGCAATAGCTAACACTTGATTGGGGCTCAAACTGGAGCCAGGAACTCCATTCATGTCTCCACTTGGCACGGATTTAAGTACTTGAGTTATCATTTGCTGCCTCCCGGGTGTGCATTAGGTGGAAGCTGGAACCAGGACACAAACCTAGTCACTCTTCTATGGGATGTGGGTATTCCAATCAGAAACTTAACTGCAGCACCAAAGCTCACCCCCTACAAATGTTTTATTTTCATATACTGAAGCATGATTTTTTTCTCTGTGTTTTGAACAAAGGACTACCATTTCTGATTATATTATTCTGTGATGATCTGGCCATTTGGGATGAATATGGGGGTGAGAAGAGCCAGGCTATCTTTCTGTTTTCACTGTGAAGCAGAAAAGGTGCAACTGTGGTACAACTTTTAATAGCAAGAAAGACATTCTGAGTTCAAGATCTACCAAAAGGAAATAATAATTGACGCACAAACCCAGACTTCTGCTGAAAGTTGCAGGTAAAGGCTGAAAAATGAAAGACTGACATCAGGACATTGTTGATGCAGGTGTCTGGACTGGCTTGGCTTTCAGATCTTTGATTCGTATTTGGTCAGGAGAAAGTACAGCCGTGGGAATGTAAGAAGAGAAGTTGGTGCTTCAGGGCCAGCCAACCCATCTATGGATTGAGGTAATGACATGACAGGAGATGACACAACTAGTGAAATCTGGATGACATGTTATCCACTGGGGAACTGCACAAGTATGTGATCAAGGAGAAATGTTTAGATACAGTGGCTAAACATGGTAGTTTTGAGTCTATATTGTCCACCATAATGAAACTGAAAGTGCTTGAGAGGGAAGTAGAAAAACTAAAGCAGCAACATGCCCAGGGTTTGACACAAACATTTGTATTCAGAATACATCACACCTTCTTGGGTATCGAGATTTTAATCTCTGGGGCTGGCGCCATGGCTCACTAGCTTAATTCTCTGCCTGTGGCACCGGCATCCCATATGGGCACCGGGTTCTAGTCCCTGTTGCTCCTCTTCCAGTCCAGCTCTCTCCTGTGGCCTGGGAAGGCAGTAGAGGATGGCTCATGTGCTGGGGCCCCTGCACCCGCATGGGAGACCAGGAGGAGGCACCTGGCTTCGGATCGGCGCAGCACCAGCCGTAGCAGCCATTGGGGAGTGAACCAACGGAAGGAAGACCTTTCTCTCTGTCTCTCTCACTGTCTATAACTCTACCTGTCAAATAAAAAAAAAAAAGATTTTAATCTCTATAGTACAGCTTCAATACTGATAATCATGAGTGTGATCTGGTACCAAATAGTTATGGCACCAGAGGCTATAGTATAAAAGTTATTTCATGGGGAAGAACCTTCAGATGCTAGATTTCTTCTGCTTCTTCTTGAATTTTCAATTAAACTTTCCAAGGAATAATGTTTATTTATGGGCAAAGCAGAACAAAAAGGAATATGTGATCTAAGTAATAATTCACAACTCTTGCTGTGATTAATATTCAGGAATTACAATCAGTGATAAGAGCAATGCCATTTTTAGGTGGAGTCAGTGAAAGACTAGATGAAGTTAATCTTTGACAGAGGAAAAAAATGCCCACTTTCTTCTTGGTTGTGAAGTAGTTTAAATCACAAAGTGAGAAAAATGAAGATAGCACTTATACACAATAATCATTGAATTTTCATGTCATTTTGTTATCTAATTCAGTATTAAAGGTCTAGTATTCACTAATATATCTGTTTCCCTGCACAAAATCCAGTATTCTTAATATAGCTGACGCTTTTGCAGATGAATCTCAAAGTTTGATTGTAATCATGTTTTTTAGTGGTTTTACCCACGCTTTTAGGAAGCAACATGCTCATAGGAATGAAGATGTTGGGATGCCATGTGTTTCTTTTCCTCTTTTTTACTTGGCTGCAAATAGTTTCCTGAAATAGTGGAACAAGAGAGCTAGAGAGAACAACCATCATGATAAGACCCTATAAAGAACTGTAAAATTCTCCATCAAATGACAAGTTCCATCCTGTAAAAATATAGTTTGTTGTTTTAAGGCAATGAGAACTAGAGTACTTTTTATATTTTGTACATTTTAGTCAATTGGAGGACCATTGTATTAGTGACAGGAAATACTTCTTAAAGGACTGACAAAGTGTAGAATAAATTGAGTCCTTTATAAGGTATTTTAGGGGAGAAGGCCTTTAAATGGAGCAACTTTTCCATCTAACTTTTAGGCAGCACCATAGAGCAATTTTTGGATCCCACAACAGTGTTCATGGTAGAATGTGCAGGCACTGTACTGTGTTCTTTAACTTCAAGGTTTAAATTTCGGTAGTGATTAAGCATTTGGAGTTTGATGTTAAAAGCCATGACATTGAATCTGGATTTTGGTATTTTCCATCTTTATTCTCTCAGACAATTTAGTTTCTAAGACTTAATTTCTTTATCTATAGATGTTGATGGATTACCCTTATTTGACTAAGACAGCACGACTAGATTAACTGGCACAATGCTTGAAAAAAAATATGAGAATGTTGACCTAGTAGAAGGTATTGCTGTTATTAGTATAGTTTTAATTTCTCTTGTAGTTTATTCCATATTTTAAGTATAATTTAAGGAGATGGATACAAATGAAGAGAAAATGAAATTAATATCCCCCATTATTAGCATCTTTTGTATGATAAGAGAGTAAAACTTTTAAATACATTGAACTTGTTCTTTCAGATTCTCATCAGAAGGTAGCCTTCTTTCATTACCTATAACATAAATAATGTATCAGATACTTACCTGTGGTCTTCACTTGTAATATAAAATATGTACACATTTTATTTTTAATTACTGACCAAATAAGAGAAGATTAATGAAAGCACATAAAGCTAAAACTGTGTCTTCTGCCTCATTAGTCTCTGGAACTTACATGTCATCCTTTTTTTGGTGCACATGAGTAAAGATATGAACATGAACTACACCTGACAATAGAGTGAATAATTCTCACTGAATGTTTATAATATTATAGACATTCCTTGCATTGAGATTTATGCATCATTGTACTGGATTTTTCACCACAAATCTGGTGAAATAGTTAACGATCCTCAGTTCACAGAGGAAAAATCTGAAGCAAAAAAATTAAAATACCAAATGTCACAAAGTTAATGCACAGTAATTTCAGACTATGAACACAAACAGACTTACTCTAAGATAGGAATTGCCCTGAAGAAACATTACATTTTATTATAAATACTGTGTGAGAATACAGATGTGTGTGCATGTGTGTGTTTATGTGTGTAAATGAGAAGAAAAAAATCCTAGTCAATTATGTATCCATGGAAGAGTTGCATTTTGATTGGAATAGTTGGATTCTGAGAGTTCAAAATAATATTCACATACAAGTGAGATCTTGTGTTATTGCTGTGGTTGGCTTATTTCACTTATCTTAATAACAACCAGTGCCATCAATGTTGTTGCAAAATGAAGACATTTCATCCTCTTTGTAACCAAGGAGTATTCCATTGTGTCTGTGTTTTCTTTATTCATCAGTTGATGGACATTTAGGTTGTTTACACTTCTTGGCTATTGTGAATAGTGCTGCAATGTAAGTGGGAGTACATTATCTTTTAAACAGGTTGGTTTCAAATTTCCTTTGGATCTATAAACCCCGCCTTGGGATTATTAGATCCCATAATACTTCTATGTTAAGTTTTATGAGGAACCTCTGTGCTTTTGCCCACAATGGCTTTAGTAATTGTTTGAAAAAAAGTTATCTCATATAGGTTAAAAATACAATGGTAGCTACCAGAGTCTGGGGGGTAAAGATGGGACTTACAGGATTAAATATTTTGTTCTACAAATATTCTGTTACAAGGATAAAAATACAAGCTCCAGAGTCAAGAAATAATATTTCAGAAAATGCATGTCTTAAAAAAGACATTTCACAAATTATTATAAAGAACTCTTAAAATTCAGTAGTGGTTTTTAAAGATTTGTTTATTTATTTGAAAATCAGAAGAGAGGTAGAGAGAGAAATAGAAGTCTTCCATCCGCTGATTCACTTCCCACATGGCCACAATGGCTGGAGCTGCATTGATCCAAAGCCAGGAGCCAGGAGCTTCTTCTTCGTCTCCCATGCAGGTGCAGGGGCCTAAGGATTTGGCCATCTCAGTAGTGTTTTTTAAACAAATAATCTACTTAGAAATTAAGTAAAAAGAAAATAAAGCAAAACTTGAAAATGAATCTTACTAAAAAGAATATGGAAATGAATAATAAGGCGGGGCCGGCACTGTGGCACAACAGGTTAACACCTGGCCTGAAGCACCGGCATCCCATATGGACACTGGTTCTAGTCCTGACTGCTCCATTTCCCATCCAGCTCTCAGCTATGGCCTGGGAAAGCAGTAGAAGATGACCCAAGTCCTTGGGCCCCTGCATCCACATGGGAGACCCAGAAGCTCCTGGCTCCTAGCTTTGCATTGGCACAGCTCCAGCCGTTGCAACCAATTGGGGATTGAACCATCGGATGGAAGACCTCTCTCTCTCTACCTCTCCTCTCTTTGTGTAACTGTGACTTTCAAATAAATAACTAAACCTTAAAAAAAAAAAAGGCACAAAAAGATGGTGAACACCATTAACCAAAGAGAATTGCAAATGAAAACCACAATGAAACATTGGTACACACCTCTCTGAATACATTAGATGTCAGCAAAGATAGAGATTTTTAAACACTAAGTGTGTGGCTGCCATACATTTCAAGTCACTCTTAAAAATACTTTGGCAGTTTCTTTAAAAAACTAAACCTTCAAGTACTATATGACCCAGAATTACACTTATTGGTATTTATCTTAGAACAATAAAAATATATCCAAGAGATATGTGTTCTTGAATATTAATAACATAATTCTTCATAATATCTCATAAATGGAACCCCCGCAAGTGTCCTTCATGGGTAAATGGTTAAACAATCTATGGTACATCTCTGATGTGGAATACTTTGAGAAATAAAAAGAACACACAAAAACCTACATGAATCTTCACATAATATTTATAATTATAATATAGTAATATGGTGACAAAATATCCATTTTCAAAGGCTCTACACTAAATGATTTAATTTATATAATATTGAAATGACAGAGTAATATAAAAGACAACACTTTAGTGGTTGCTAGAGTTTAGTGAGGTAAATGTAATTAAATATAAAGTATAAATAAGAGAGTTTCTTTTGGTAAAGGAAATATTTGTATGTTGACTGTAAAAATGTCAAAATCTTGGTGATAATACTGTCATATAACTTTGAAATACAATACCTTTCAGATAATCGGGAATTATCTTACAGATAATATCACGCCACTATTTTTCATTATTTATTTACTTATATATTTATTTGAAAGGCAGAGGTCCAAGGAAAGGAGAGACAGAGAAAGATCTTCGATTCGTTTATTCACTCCCCCAGGTGACTGCAACAGCTGGGCCAGGCTGAAGCTCCAAGCCAGGAGCTGCTTCTGTGTCTCCCAAGTGGGTGCAGGGACCCAAGGACCTGGCCATCTCCTTTGCTGTTTTCCCCAGCCCATTAACAGGTAGCTGGATTGAAAGTGGAGCAGCTGGGACTCGAATTGGTACCTACATGTGATGCTGTCCTTGTAGGTTGGGGGCTTAACCTGCTATACCACAACACAGGACCAACTCCACTATTTCTTTCTTTCTTTCTTTTTTTTTTTTTTTTAATAGCCGAATTAAATTCTTTTAATAGATTGCATGTATAGATGTTTAGCCATACTCTAAAAGATCAACTCTTTAAGAGTAGAACTTTATATCCAATTTACATGCTTCAGATATCACCTTTCTTATTTGTTACAGTAAGGTCTCATATCCAAATATCCTCTTAAACACTGAGAGCTTTAAAAAAAAAACAGGACACAGAGGGAGTTGCCATTTTTAGCAGCAATGAAATATCATGAAGGCAGCTTTTCTTTTTCTGAGGAAAAAATAAGCATGGGCTACAGGACTATTTAAAATGTCTCATTTACAGTATAAAACTCAAAGGTAGATGTAATTTTTACACCTATGAGTATTTGTCCGATTTATCTATTCCTCACCATTGAGTATACTTTATATGTAAATAAGATAAGGTAATCTGATAGCCTTATTCAATCTTTATCATTTTCATTCATCAAAGATTGTTCCTATGTAGATTATTGGACATTTATTGTAGCACTACATGACTGATTTAAAAAATCTGTAAATGAATTAGCACTTTCATATTGAAACAAGCCTGCTAGCCTATGTATAAAAACTCCACTATTTCTTAAAACTGCCTGTGAATATACAATTATCTCAAGATGAAAAGTTTAATTTGAAAACAAACTCAAACAATATATAGAATATTTCAGATGCTTCTCCTATTGTTTTATTTTCCTAAATACTTTACACTATACTCTGCTAAGCACTTTTGGAAATACTAAAAAGATTATCTTTCCATTGTCTGGAAATTTCCAAACTATTAGATCAATGCTGTAACAAAATATAATAATAAAAACTTGAATATTGCATTATAATAGTTAACATTTTTCACAGAATAACCTTATGACATAATGAAAGCAAATTATAGCTAGCTTTATATTACATGTGAATAATTTGATAGAGATAAGAAGCAATCAAGTTCTCAAACTTAAATTACAGTACAACTTAGTCATATACCATTTTATCTTGTGCATGTGCAAAATTTCTAAAATATTAACATATTTTCATTAGCTATCAAAAGGAAAATTTCTTGCCCTTGTTTAAAGTAATATGTATAAAGGCTGAGTTAGATTTATCTTTCAATCTTATTTTTAATATGTATTTCCACTTTATTAACAATGTGTTAAGCAGGTATACCACAGTTCACGCAATCATTTTTTTTGTGGGGAAAGTTCATTCCTTTCCAATTCCTTTTCTCAAAGAAATGGAATCACAATGAATATTTAATAAACATCATATTCATGTTATTTTTATTATCCTTTTTTTAAACTTGAGGCTCAGTTTCTTTTTTTTTTTTCTTTTTTCTTTTTTTTTTTTTTTTTTTTTTTTGACAGGCAGAGTGAGACAGTAAGAGAGAGAGACAGAGAGAATGGTCTTCCTTCCATTGGTTCACCCCCCATATGGCTGCTACAGCCGGCACGCTGCGCTGATCTGATGCCAGAAGCCAGGGGCTTTCTCCTGGTCTCCCATGCGGGTGCAGGGACCCAAGCACTTGGGCCATCCTCCACTGCCCTCCTGCGCCACAGCAGAGAGCTTGACTGGAAGAGGAGCAACCGGGACAGAATCCCGCGCCCTGACCAGGACTAGAACTCCTCCGGGGTGCCGGCACCGCAGGCGGAGGATTAGCCAAATGAGCCGTAGCGCCAGTCTCGGTTTCATTTTTAAAAGTTGTCTTTTCTCTTCCTTACTGAAATTCCTCAGTTTGCAATAAGCATGTTTTGTTTATTTTTTCTACTCACTGACCTTGCCAGTTCTACCTTTTTCCTTATTACAGATTGATTTTCACTTAATTTGCATATCTCTAGTTTCCAATAACAGATAAGGGACATATGACTGTCAAGTTTAAAGGATAGCTATTCATATGTCTCAAACCAGAGCTGTCTTTAGGTATGCAGTCTTTAACAGCTACCTTTTCATGCCTCACCACATTCTTGTAGAGAAATAAAAATGCTCTTTTTAGTTTGTTTTGATAATAGTTTGAATTGTATCTTTATCAAGGGATTAAGTAATATATGAGAAATATTAAGAAACATTGGATTGAATTGATATTGTCAGTATCCCATATAATATGAAATAAGAACAACTTAGTTCCATTCATAATTTACTTTTTGGGTCACTGTTTTATTTGGTCTGTGTTGTATTCAAGAACAGAGAGCTGCTCATGATAGCTCTGATAATAGTGATTTACTATAATAAAAGACATATGATAGTGAAGGAAATTTCACAAAATTTTGGAAGAAAGTTGACATTACATTCTAACATTTTGGCCATAGTGAACTATTGTAAATAAATTTTCTGAACTTTGATTTGATACCTTCTGTGATCACACTAACTTAACAGTTTGGGCTCACCTGTCACCTTTCTAGTGATGTTCTTCCATTGACTTCTGCTTATTATTTCAGATGAAAAGTTGACTCTTACTTGCATTGTTACACCTATAATGTATCATGCCTTTTTCCTTTGATTGCTTCTAAGAATTTCTCTTTGTTTCTGGCAGTTTGGTGGTAATTTTTCTCAATGATTGTGTGTATATATTTTATATTTATCCTGCTTAGAGAACTTTGAATTTGTTGAATTGTGGGTTAATTTTTAATCAAAACTTGATGTATTCGGGGAATATTTTTAAGACATTTTCAATCCACTATTCTCCCTATTCTTTTCTTCTTAGACTGTATTTACATGTATATTTAGCCACAGAAAATATAAAACTTAAAATTAGTTACAGCATTTCTGTTTGTTTCAATTATTTTATTTTCTATGTGTGTTTCAGTTTGAATGGTTTCTGAATTTTCTCCGTATTTTCTGATCCTATTTTTATCCAAATTGATGTTTTGTAATCCAAATTGTTTTAAGCCATCTAAAATGTGTGAATATTGAAGGCAGAGTTACAGAGAGGCAAAGAGAGGAGAGAGGTTTTCCATCTACTGGTTTACTCCCCAAATGCCTGCAATGGCTAGAACTGGGCCTATCCAAAGCTAGGAGCCAGGAGCTTCTTTTGGGTACCCTGTGCAGGTGCAGGGGCCCAAGCACTTGGGCCATCTTCTACTGCTTTCTCAAGCCCTAGCAGATAGCTGGATTGGAAGAGGAGCAGCTGGGACTTGAACCGACGCCCATATGGAATCACAGCACTGCAGGCAACAACTGGCCCCTTTTAGTTCTATTTTTCAAATGTAGTATCCAAGTATCTCACAAACATTGTCATATTTCCCCAATATATACATTGTTATCCATTAGTTTTTAAATTATTTAACAGAAACATTTTAAAGGCTTGATCTATTAATTTTGACATTTTTTCTGTAGGTTTTTCACTATTGACTGCTTTTCTTATTCACTTCATTCATATTTCCCTGAGTTGTTGGGATATTGTATATAATAAAGTTTGTACATTCTGAGTGATTTTATTCCTCTTCAAACACTGAATATTTTTCTCTGTCACATTATTAGGATCATATTTATATTGAAAAATTAGATTTTAGGGGAGGTGAATTCCAGTTTTGTTGCTAGTTCTATGTGAATTTCTTAGTCCATGAAGTTGGGATTAGTTCCCAGTGGGTAGTCCATCTAGGTTAGTGTTAGAAAGCTCTAAGATATTAACTATCTCTAGCATTACAGGACTCAAATTGCAAATTTTGTTCTCTAAGATTAGCTATTTGCAAAAAAAATCTTAACTCTATTTTTTCAGCTGGAAAGTTGAACACCTGCATGTACTGTTTGAGGTCTCACTTCTTGCATATGGAAATTAGCAGCTAGCCAAGATTTTGATCTATAGAAGCTTTGTGTGTAGTTTTTTAAAGTTTTATTGGCATTAGAGTTATAATTTAGTCTGCCTTTATAACAGATATCTAGAAAAACTACCCTACCATTGAAATCTTCACTTTATGTTCTAGCTTCTTTTTGTTTGAGGATATTCAGTCATCTTTATCCTTCCATTTACAATATTATAGATTTTAAACTAGCACAATGATCCAAATGTAAGTATATCCCTAAAAAGAGAAAAGTTAAAATCTAGGATTATTCGCAAATTAATAATTTGCCATGGATAATTGAATGGTGATAACATTAAGTGGCTTTTCTTGAAACCCAGGGACTTTTCTTTTTCTTTTTTTAAGACTTATTTATTTGAGAGGCAGAGTTACAGACAGAAAGCGAAATCTTTCATCTGCTGGTTCACTCCCCAGATAGCCTCAATGTCTGGGACTGGGCTGATCCAGAGCCAGGAGACAGGAGCTTCCTCTGGGTCTCCCATGTGGGTGCAGGGGCTCAAGTACTTGGCCCATTTTCCACTGCTTTCCCAGGTCATCAGCCGTGAGTTGAATAGGAAGTGGAGCAGCCAGGACTCGAACCAGCACTCAATAAGAGATGCCGTTGCCACAGGTAGAGGCTTAACTGGCTAAGCCATAGCGTCAGCCCTGGAACTTATTTTTCCTTGTTCTTACTGAAGTCTTGTTGTACCATTAGCTTAGAAGACCCACTATAGTAAGGAGTTTGAGTCTAAGAAAAAAAAAAAAAAAGAAGGAGAAGTGTTTGATACATTCATGCACTTGAGTATAATGATCTGAACTGGAAAGCCACATTCAGAAGAGGAAACAGAAGTGCAGGGAAGAGAGAAAAGATGGTTTTAAATCAGAAAAAGCAAGGTAAAAGCTATGGTTTGTTGCCCTTGCAATATGTTAGCTTTTGAGGGGAAAGGAAATTCCTGCTGGTGGCTTGAGAGACTCTTTTCTAATAATCAAAAATTTTTGCTCATAAGATTTCTTCCATCTTTAAATGCTGTCACTGAGAAGGAACTTCCTAGTCAGCTACCCCTGCACTGGATCTGATCTTTCATACACACCACTCTGGTTCTATAATACAAATGCCTCTTACAAGAGAAAAAATAACATTTTGTGTCAGGAAAAAAATTAATTAAATTCTAATTTAATTGATTCATAGCTGGAAAGAAAAAAAAAATAAGAGGAAAATTCTGAGGGAATCTGTATAATCCAGTACCCTGAAATATATTCATTCATAAGTTTAATTATTTTCAAGACATAAAATTTTTCTTAGTAAAAAGTACTTTGTCGGGGCCAGCACTGTGGCATAGTAGGCTAAGTCTGCTTGCAGTATCAGCATCCCATGTGAGCACTGGTTCTAGTCCCGGCTGCTCCTCTTCCAATCAGTTCTCAGCTTATGGCCTGGAAAAGCAGTGGAAGGTGGGCCAAGTGCTTGGGCTCCTGCACCCACATGGGATACTGGGAAGGAACTCCTGGCTCCTGCCTTCAAAAAGGACCAGCTCTGGCAATTGTGGCCATTTGGGGACTGAACCAGCAGGTGTAAGATCTTTCTCTCTGTCTCTCCCTCTCTCTCTCTCTAATTCTACCTCTAGAATAAATAAATAAGTAAATAAATGG
This sequence comes from Lepus europaeus, assembly GCF_033115175.1. Taxonomy (NCBI): domain Eukaryota; kingdom Metazoa; phylum Chordata; class Mammalia; order Lagomorpha; family Leporidae; genus Lepus; species Lepus europaeus. Next base: position 47,072,914 of record NC_084843.1, on the reverse strand, counting down.
ATCTTCTTTTAAAAAAAAAATCACTCTGGCTTAATCAAAGGCAAGGAAGTGTGTGAATTCTCCCCCCTCCCCACAAAGGGGGTGATACTGAAGACACTGATTATCAAGGAATAGTTGTGGTAAATTGTTTAAATCCAGTAATATGAATGTTCTATATATTGACATTCAGAGTCCTGTCAGATTTGTAGTTTTAAAAACCAGACTAATTTTTATAGAGCCAAAAAGCAGATACTCTGTTCTTGATGGTCTTTTTAAATGTAAATCAGGGAAAGTTTAAGTTCATTTTATCATCAATAGCATAGTAGTATATATGCAAAAATAAGCAGTAACTCAAACTTAGTTATAAAATATAATATTTGCCTTCCTAAAAGCTGTTTCATTCACCTTTGACTTTTCCTAGCCTAATTCAGAAGTAAATGCTCTAATATTTAAGTTTTGTTGACTAATGTGAATATAGTGGAATTAAAGAAGCTAAAAAACCTGAAAACAAGTAATACGACAGTATTTTCCAGAACCTCAATGATGTGGCTGAGACAGTGTTGCCAAGAGAACGTGTTAACTTTTTTAAAAAAAAAATAGGTCCCTGAGTCTTCATAGTTCCTAACACAGATGTTTACTTGTTGCATTACGTTGTAAATGTCTCAAGAGGCTTTTGAAATAAACCTAAGGATAACACAATATTTTCTATTCAAGCTGTTCTGCCTTTCAGAGCAAATGTAGTATAATACTTATTGTTGGGATGATACTTATTTCTGCCATACACTTGTGTGAAAGTTTCAGAAAGTTCATGGAAAAGTTGTATTGTCTTTTAATTTCAAGTTCTATGAATACTTTTAAATTTTGTTATTTATATAAGGGGAACAAATTGCATGTTTTTTCATGTATACAGCTTTAAGAGCATTATGATACTTCCTGCCCTGCCCTCCCTCCCATACACTGGTACCCTCTCCAAAGGTCTGCAACAGCCAGGACTGGACCATGCTGAAGTCAAGAGCCAGGAGCTTAATTCAGATCTTCTACATGGGTGGCGCTTGAATCTGGTGCCTCCAAGGATGCACATTAGCAGGAAACTGAATCTGAAGCCAAGTGGAGCCAGGACTCCAAGACAGGCACTTACATGTGGGATTTGCATGCCTCGTGTAATGACTTCTCTGCTGTGTGTGTGATGTGGCTCCAAGAGTTAAAGCCTTGGCCTGCAGCACCAACATCACGTTTGTGTGCAGGTTCCAGTCCAGGCTGCTCCACTCCCAATCCAGTTCCCTGTTAACGTACCTGGAAAAGCATTGGAGGATGACCCACATGGAAGACCTGGAAGAAGCTCCTCGCTACCTCCTGGCTCAGTACTGGCTATTGTAGCCATTTGTGAGAGAGAACCAGCAAACGGAATATATCTCTCTCTGTCTCTCTCTGTCTCTCTGTAACTCAGTCTTTCAAATAAATAAATCTAAAAAAATTGACTATATGTTCACAGTGCAGGAGTCAACTACCTGAATGATAGAGGAATCACAATTAAGAAAGTAGATGTATAGAAAAAAATCAACAGTTATTTAAGTCATCCCATAGATAAATATAAAAAGACATATATGTACAACATTGTTTACATTTGTTAGAATAGGTGTTTTAAGAAAACTGTTGAAATTGGAATTAAAATCTTAGATATTTCAACCCCCAAAAAGAATAAGTTTAGAGAAATTTTAGAATATGAAGTATTGTAGAAATGTATACATTTTAAAAATAATGGATAAATTATAATTCTCTTGGATGTACTGTATATTGCTAAAAATAATATATATATATATGTATGTTTAAGAATGGATAGCGTTTATTGACTACTATAAAATATCTGGTATTATATGGTTTTCCCTAGGTTTTTCATATGCATGCATTATCCTTTGTAATATTTGCAAAATATTCCCTCTCTTCACATAAGGAGATTGTGATAAAGATAACTTAAGTGACTCATTTATGTATATAGAGCTAGTAAATTAGGAATATTAATTTGAATTCAGGCAAAATGACTCACAGCTTATTTGAATAGTAGGTATGTGGGCTTTGTGTTTACTACATCAATTTATTCTTCCTCAGTAGAACTTGATCAGTTATCAAGCATAAAAACATTTTTAAATAAATATATAAATTTAATTACACTAAAATATAAAATTAAAAGACTGGAAGAGTAGATTATATCTAACATTTTTATAACATTTAATCAGAAGAGAATTTTTTATCCTTGTTTTATTATATTTTTAAACATTTGTTTTTGTATAATTATAATAAGAAACTAACTCATCTATGGAATTCATTCATAGCATTAATCTTTACATTTACATTTACATTTGCTGTAAAGCAATTTACTATGTACAAACTGTTTTGATTTTTGAGACAAATTGAGGCTATAGTAAAATCCTCAGTATCTAGCAATTTGCATCTGTTACTAAATCTTAAGTAGGGGGATAAAAATTAAATCACTGAGAAATAATGTGTTTCCTGCAAATCTAATCTATTTTCAAGGTATACTCCCAGGTTATTTTAGCCCCTTTTTCTTATACAGACATTTTTTGTTCCTTTTGTGTGAATCTCCTCACTCAAACATTTTGGAATTCTCCTCTTATAGATGAATATTAGGCAGGGGGGGCCCTCACAGGCACCACATTAAATGATGGACTTAGATTCAGGTGTCCTTGGTGTGATCCACATGTGATGTTGTGGCTGTGAATATCAGCTGTCACAACCTGGATGGGTAAGGCAAGAGCAGAAGTAGGTGAGGGAACAGGAAGTGTTGGTAAATTATATACTCTTTTTGTATTTATGATTCTTCTCTGTAACTTTGGGTGGGGAGATTAGTGTAGATGAGGTGATTTCTAAATTTACATTTAGAATGAATTGTAATCATTGTTACATGATTAAAGCTTATAGAATTATTTCTCCTAAAAGAATACCTGTCTGTCTCTCTAAGATAAGGCAATGGAAGCCCAGCAAACTCAAACTACTTACAGAGCAGAGCAGAGGAGAGCAAGTCAGCAACAGTACTGTACTAGCCACTGGTCTCCCGATTCCCATCCCAAATCCCTGATGAAATTCAGCAGCATTACACTCAAATCACTTATTTTAATTTTAGTAGTTTGAAAGGATTTCATAGTGAGATCTTAGTTTTGCTCAAGATGACAGGGATACAAGGTGAGTGAATCAGAACTCAAAGCCAGGCAGACTGCCTCCTAATTCCATGCTTGACCAAAATGGAAGCAAGATCATAGCAATATTTTATTTAAAATTTCAAGTGCTAAGGGTTCATTTAAAAATAACATGTTTCTATGCCATTGGGATAGAATATTATATTCCCTATTCATATAGGAATATAAGAGTAATTTTCATATTATTCATGACAAATATTACACTTATATCAAAAATAGCATATACATAGATTTTTAAAAATTCCAGTAATATTATTGTATTTGTTACTCAGTTTCTTTTTTTTTCATTTATTAAACTTTTATTTAATGAATATAAATTTCCAAAGTACAGCTTATGGGTTACAATGGCTTCCACCCTCCCATACCTTCCCTCCCACCCGCAACCCTCCCCTTTCCCACTCCCTCTCCCCTTCCATTCACATCAAGATTCATTTTCAATTCTCTTTATATACAGAAGATCAGTTTAGTATATATTAGGTAAAGATTTCGACAGTTTGCCCCCATATAGCAACAGGAAGTGAAAAAAATACTGTTGGAGTATTAGTTATAGCCTTAAATAACAGTGTACAGCACATTAAAGACAGAGATCCTACATAATATTTTTTTTAAAAATTAATTAATTTTCTATGCCATTTCCAATTTAACACCAGGTTGTTTTTTCATTTCCAATTATCTTTATATACAGAAGATCGATTCAGTACAAAATTAATAAAGATCTCATCAGTTTGTACCCACACAGAAACACCAAGTGTAAAAATACTGTTTCAGTACTAGTTATAGCATCACTTGGCTTTAGACGACACATTAAGGACAGATCCCACATGGGATGTAAGTACACAGTGTCTCCTGTTGCTGACTTAACAATTTGACACTCCTGTTCATGGCGTCAGTAATCTCCCTAGGCTCCTATCATGAGTTGCCAGGGCTATGGAAGCCTTTAGAGTTCGCTGACTTTGATCTTATTCCGATAGGGTCATAGTCAAAGTGGAAGTTCTCTCCTCCCTTCAGAGAAAGGTACCTCATTCTTTGATGGCCCCATTCTTTCCACTGGGATCTCACTCACAGAGATCTTTCATTTATGTCTTCTTCTTTTTTTTCTTTTCCATGGTATCTTGGCTTTCCATGCCTACAATACTCTCATGGGCTCTTCAGCCAGATCCGAATGCCTTAAGGGCTGATTCTGAGGCCAGAGTGTTTAGGACATCTGCCATTCTATGAGTCTGCTGTGTATCCAGCTTCCCATGTTGGAACCTTCTCTCCCTTTTTGATTCTATCAGTTAGTATTAGCAGACACTTGTCTTGTTTGTGTGATCCCTTTGACTGTTAGACCTATCACAGCCATCAATTGTGAACTGAAAATGATCACTTGGACTAGTGAGATGGCATTGGTACATGCCACCTTGATGGGATTGTGTTGGAATCCCCTGGCACATTTCTAACTCCACCATATGGGGCAAGTCCGATTGAGCATGTTCCAAATTGTACATCTCCTCCCTCTCTTTTTCCACTCTGAAATTTAACAGGGATCACTTTTCAGTTAAAATTTAAACACCTAAGAATAATTGTGTGTTAATTACAGAGTTCAACCACTAGTACTAGAACAACAACAACAACAACAAATACTAAAAAGGATAAAGTATTACATTGTACATCTAGAGTCAGGACAAAAGCTGATCAGGTCATTGTTTCTTATGGTGTCCATTTCACTTCAACAGGTTTCCACTTTGGTGCTCAGTTGTTTCCGATCAGAGAAAACAAATGAAATTTGTCTCGTTGGGACTGGCTTAATTCACTGAGCATGATGTTTTCCAGATTCCTCCATCTTGTTGCAAATGACTGGATTTCATTGTTTCTTACTGCTGTATAGTATTCTATGGAGTACATGTCCCATAATTTCTTTATCCAGTCTACTGTTGATGGGAGTTTGGGTTGGTTCCAGGTCTTAGCTATTGTGAATTGAGCTGCAATAAACATTAATGTGCAGATGGCTTTTTTATTAGCCAAATTAATTTCCTTTAGGTAAATTCCAAGGAGTGGGATGGCTGGGTTGTATGGTAGGGTTATGTTCAGGTTTCTGAGGAATCTCCAGACTGACTTCCATAGCGGCTTAACCAGTTTGCATTCCCACCAACAGTGGGTTAGTGTCCCTTTTTCCCCACATCCTCTCCAGCATATGTTGTTGGTTGATTTCTGAATGTGAGCCTTTCTCACCGGGGTGAGGTAAAACCTCATTGTGGTTTTGATTTGCATTTCTCTGCTTGCTAGTGACCTTGAACATTTTTTCATGTGTCTGTTGGCCATTTGGATTTCCTCTTTCGAAAAATGTCTATGGAGGTCCTTGGCCCATCTCTTAAGTGGGTTGTTTATTTTGTTGTTGTGGATTTTCTTGATTTCTTTGTAGATTCTGGTTATCAACCCTTTATCTGTAGTATAGTTTGCAAATATTTTTTCCCATTCTGTGGGTTGTCTTTTCACTTTCCTGACTGTTTCTTTTGAAGTACAGAAACTTCTCAATTTGATGCAATCCGAAATGTTAATTTTGGTTTTGACTGCCTGTGCTCCTGGGGTCTTTTCCAAAAAGTTTTTGCCTGTGCCTATATCTTGCAGGGTTTCTCCAATGCTCTCTAATAATTTGATGGTTTCAGGATGTTGGACGTGGGTTTTTCATATATTGCTTTGATTGTATTGAGGAATTCCATATCCAGTTTGCTTAGAGTTTTCATCATGAAAGGGTGTTGTATTTTATCAAATGCTTTCTCTGCGTCTATTGAGAGAATCATATGGTTTTTCTTCTGCAGTCTGTTAATGTAGTGTATTACGTTGATTGTTTTGCGAACGTTGAACCATCCCTGCATACCAGGGATAAATCCCACTTGGTCTGGGTGGATGATCTTTCTGATGTGTTGCTGCATTCTATTGGCCAGAATTTTATTGAGTATTTTCGCATCTATGTTCATCAGGGATATTGGTCTGTAATTCTCTTTCAATGCTGCATCTTTTTCCGGCTTAGGAATTAAGGTGATGCTGGCTTCATAGAAAGAATTTGGGAGGATTCCCTCTTTTTCGATTGTTCTGAATAGTTTGAGAAGAATTGGAGTTAGTTCTTCTCTAAATGTCTGGTAGAACTCAGCAGTGAATCCATCTGGTCCTGGGCTTTTCTTTGTTGGGAGGGCCTTTATTACTGTTTCAATTTCTGTGTCAGTTATTGGTCTGTTTAGGTTTTCTATGTCTTCCTGGCTCAGTTTAGGTAGGTTGTATGTGTCCAAGAATCTGTCCATTTCTGATAGATTTCCCTGTTTGCTGGCATACAAGTCCTTGTAGTAATTTCTGACGATTCTTTTTATTTCTGTGGCGTCTGTTGTTACATTTCCCTTTTCATCTCTGATCCTATTGATTTGGGTCTTTTCTCTTCTTTTTTTAGTTAGTTGGGCCAATGGGGTGTCAATTTTGTTTATTTTTTCAAAAAACCAGCTCCTTGTTTGGCTGATTTTTTATAATGTTTTTTTGGATTCAATCCTGTTGATTTCTTCTCTGATTTTAATTATCTCTCTTCTCCTACTGGGTTTGGGTTTGGTTTGCTGCAGATTTTCTAGATCCTTGAGATGACTTGAAAGCTAATCTATTTGGTGCCTTTCCAATTTCTTGATGTAGGCACCTATTGATACAAATTTTCCTCTTAACACTGCTTTTGCTGTATCCCATAGGTTTTGGTATGTTGTGCTGTTATCCTCATTTACTTCCAGAAAATTTTTGATTTCTCTTTTAATTTCTTCTATGACCCATTGTTCATTCAGGAGCATGTTGTTCAATCTCCATGTGTTTGCACGTGCTCTAGGGATTCCTGAGTTGCTAATTTCCAATTTCATTCCTTTGTGGTCTGAGAAGCTGCATGGTATGATTCTAATGCTTTTGAATTTGCTGAGACTTGCTTTATGGCCTAGTATGTGGTCAATCCTAGAGAAGGTTCCATGTACTGCTGAGAAGAATGTAAATGCTTTAAATGTAGGATGAAATGTTCTGTAGATATCTGTTAGATCCATTTGGGCTATAGTGTCATTTAAATCTACTGTCTCCTTGTTGATCTTCTGTCCCGTTGATCTGTCTATCTCTGAGAGTGGAGTATTGAAGTCCCCCAGAACTATTGTATTGGGGTCTAAGTCTCCCTTTAACTCCCTTAAGTCTTTTAAATAAACCGGTGCCCTGTAATTAGGTGCATATACATTGATAATTGTTATATCTTCCTGTTAAATGGATCCCTTAATCATTAAATAGTGCCCCTCTTTGTCTCTCCTAACAGTTTTTGTGGTAAAGTTTATGTTGTCCGATATTAAGATGGCTACGCCTGCTCTTTTTTCATTTCTGTTGGCATGGTATATATTTTTCCAGCCTTTTACTTTCAGTCTGTATGGATCATTGTTGGAAAGATGAGTTTCTTGTAAGCAGCAAAAAGATGGGTTTTGTTCCTTAACCCAATCAGCCAATCGGTGTCTTTTAATTGGACAGTTCAAGCCATTAACATTCAATGTGACTATTGAGAAGGAGTAACTTTGCCCTGTCATTTGCCAAAGATTTTTTTCTAATATATGGTTTGAGATTCCTGTGATCTTTTGCTGTGAGGTTTCCTACCTTTACCTTCTTTCATATTGCTGACCATGTTTCTGTGTTTCTGTATGTAACACATCTTTAAGCATCTTTTGCAGGGCTGGACGAGTGGCAACAAATTCTTTCAATTTCTGTTTGCTGTGAAAAGTCTTTATTTCACCTTCATTCACAAATGAGAGCTTTGCAGGATATAATATTCTGGGCTGGCAGTTTTTCTCTCTTAGTACCTGGGCTATATCTTGCCATTCTCTCCTAGCTTGTAGGGTTTCTGAAGAGAAGTCAGCTGTGAGTCTAATTGAAGATCCTCTGAGAGTAATCTGGCGTTTCTCTCTTGCACATTTTAGGATCTTTTCTTTATGTTTCACTGTGGTGAGTTTGATTACAACATGTCATGGTGAGGATCTCTTTTGGTCATGTTTATTAGGGGTTCTATGAGCTTCCTGTACTAGGATGTCTCTGTCCTTCTCCAAACCTGGGACATTTTCTGCTAGGATCTCACTAAAAAGGCCTTCTAATCCTTTCTCCCTCTCCATGCCTTCAGGAACTCCTAGAACCCGAATGTTGGGTTTTTTAATAGTATCCTGTAGATTCCTGACAGTATTTTTTAGATTTCTGATTTCTTCTTCTTTTCTTTGGTTTGCTTGTTTCCTTTCCTGTTCTCTGTCTTCTAATTCCGATGTTCTCTCTTCTGCTTCACCCATTCTGTTTTTAAGGCTGTCTAATGTGTTTGTCATTTGATCTATTGAGTTCTTCATTTCATTATGGTTTCCTGTCACTATCACAGTTTCATGTTCTACTAGTTGTTTCATTTCATTTTGATTCCTCCTTAATATTTCATTTTCATGAGAGAGATTTTCTATCTTGTCCATTAAGGATTTCTGTAGTTCAAGAATTTGTTTTTGAGAACTTCTTAATGTTCTTATCAATTTTTTGAGATCCGCTTCTTGCATTTCTTCTATCTCATCATCTTCATAATCTTGCATTGGGGTGTCTTGTTCATTTGGGGGCATCATAGTGTCTTCCTTGCTCTTGTTACCTCAGTTTCTACATTTGTTGTTTGTCATGTTGAAGATAATTTATGTTTTTTTTGTTTGTTTGTTTTTGGCTGTGGTTTTTTTTTTTTCCATTATACTATGCCTCTAAGTGAGCTGTCTGCTTTGATGGATCCTTAGAGACTGTGATGGGTGTGGCCAGAGAGCTCTGCTTGATTCTTCAGGTTTTAAGGCTGTGCAAATAGTGACTCACCCAGATTGTTCTCTCCCTTTCCCCTTGCTGGATGTCTGTCTGTCTGTCTGTCTCTCTCTCTTTTTTTTTTTTTTTTTTTAATCAGTTGGGAAGTAATTCCGCACAGCTGAGTGGAATTGAGGGTATTTGAAGTCTGGCCTCTGTGAGTATTCGTTTGATCTACCCCTGGGACCACACAAAGAGTTTATGCAGCCCTCAATGTTTTCTCAATTTTCACCATAGTCCCAAAGTTACTGAGTTTGTGTACTCGTTGCCACTTTACATATGTAAAATGGTGTCTGCTCTTTGTTTTGCTGGCTTTGTTAGGTGAGTGGAGAGAGAGGCCTCTGCCTTTCCCCACCAATGTCTCGGGTTTCTGAGGTTTTTGTCTTACCTCCAGTTTCCACGCTGGCGAGAGTCTGTGGCTCGGCTCCCGCGGCTGGGCTTCCATGCAGTGGGTTCCCTATAGGTCCTCTGTGTCACATCCACTAGATCCGGAAGCGTTTCCACTGCAGTTTTTTTTCTTGAGTCTTTTCCTGAGGCTACAGTAATTCCACTTTTATGAAACTATATTTTCCCAGACTATCGGTGCACGTCCTCACTATCCACCATCTTGGCTCCCAGTGTTATTCAGTTTCTAACATTTTTTTTTTTTTTTTTTTTTGACAGGCAGAGTGGACAGTGAGGGAGAGACAGAGAGAAAGGTCTTCCTTTTGCCGTTGATTCACCCTCCAATGGCCGCCGCGGTAGCGCGCTGCGGCCGGCGCACCGCGCTGTTCCGATGGCAGGAGCCAGGTACTTATCCTGGTCTCCCATTGGGTGCAGAGCCCAAACACTTGGGCCATCCTCCACTGCACTTCCCTGGCCACAGCAGAGAGCTGGCCTGGAAGAGGGGCAACCGGGACAGGATCGGTGCCCCGACCGGGACTAGAACCCGGTATGCCGGCGCCGCAAGGCGGAGGATTAGCCTGTTGAGCCACGGCGCCGGCCAGTTTCTAACATATTGATGTGAACATCTTTTCTAGATGGACTTACCCCATAAAATTGGAGAGATTTAAAAATATGGTCTTTAAGATCATCAGAGAGTATATAAGATAACCAAGAAGGAAAAAAAATCCCAACATTCAGGAGATAGACACTTTACTCCCGTTTTGCTAATTTCTATTTTCTTTCTAAGCTAGGCACTCAGGTCACTTTTCCACACCTTTAGAATATAAGCTCTAAAATATTCTAAAATAAACAGATTTTTCCCATAATCCTTTTATTTAAGGTATACAAACTTCATGCATTTCATGAATACAACTTTGGGAACATAGTGATTATTCCCACCCTAGCCACACTTCCACCTGCACTCCCACCCTTCTTCCCTCTCTCTCTCCTATTGCCATTCTTACATTTTACTAAGATCTATTTTCAATTAAGTTTGTACACATAAGATTAACTCTATACTGAGTAAAGAGTTCAACAAATAGTATGAAAAGGAAAACAAAAACAACTGTTCCTCAACAGTTGAGACAAGGACCGTTCAAAGTTATCACATCTCCAATTGTCAGTTTCATTTCTATAGATTACCTTTTAGATGGTCTATTATTTACCAAGGATCAGGGAGAACTTATGGTATTTGCCCTTTTGGGACTGGCCTATTTCATTAAGTATGATGTTTTCTGGTTCAATCCATTTTGTTGCAAATGATATGATTTCTTTTTTTTTTTTTAACACTGTAGTATTCCATGGTGTTTATACCATAATTTCTTTATCCAGTCAACAGTTGATGAACATCTGGATTGATTCCATATCTTAGCTATAGTGAGTTAAACTGCAGTAAACATGGGGATATAGATAACTCTTTTATATGCTGATTACATTCTCCTTGGGTAAATTCCCAGGAGTGGGATGGCTGGGTAATATGGTAGGTCTATATTCAGATTTCTGGGGTGTGTCCTTACTGTCTTCCATTATGTCTGTACCAGTTTACATTCCCACTGATGGTGGATTAGGGTGCCTTTTCCCCATATCTTGTTCAGCATTTTTTGTTTGTTAATTTCTGTATGAAAGCCATTATGGAAGTGAGGTAAAACCTCATTGTGGTTTTTATTTGCATTTCTCTGAAACGTGTTGATCCTGAGCATTTTTTCATGTGTCTGCTGGCCATTTGGATTTCTTCTTTTGAAATATGCCTGTTTAAGTCCTTTGCCCATTTCTTCACTGGGTTATTTTTTGTTGTTGAGTTGCTTGAGCTCTTCATATATTCTGAATATTAATCCTTTATCACTTGTATAATTTACAAATAATTTTTCCCATTCTGTCAGTTGCCTCTACACTTTCCTGAGTGTTTCTTTTGCAGTGTAGAAAGCATCTCAATTTGATGTAATCCAATTTGTCAATTTTGACTTTGATTACCTGGGCCTCTGGGTCTTTTCCAAGAATTCTTTCCTTATACCAATGTCTTGCAGAGTTTCCCCAATGTTCACTAGTACGTTGATGGTATCAGGTCATAGATTTAGGTCTTTGAACCATTTTGAGTGAGTTTTTGTGTAAGGTATAAAGTAGAGATCTCGCTTCATACTTCTGCATGCAGAGATCTAGTTTCCTTAGCACCATTTGTTGAAGAGACTGTCCTTGATCCAAGGATTGATTTTAGCTCCTTTGTTAAAAATAAGTTGGTTATAGATGTGTGGGTTGATTTCTGGAGTTTCTGTTCTATTTCATTGGTCTACAAGTTTGTTTTTATGCCAGTATCAGGCTGTTTTGATTATAACTGTCTTGGAGTATGTCTTGAAATTTGATATTGTGATGCCTCTTGGTTTATTTTTGCTGTATAAGATTGCTTTATCTATTCTGAGTCTCTTGTTTTCCATATGAATTTCAGCATCATTTTTTCTATATCTGAGAAGAATGTCCTTGGTGTTTGGATTGGGATTGCATTGAATCTGTAAATTGCTTTTGATACTGTGGACATTTTGGTGATATTGATTCTTGTAATCCACGAACGTGGAAAATTTTTTCCTTTTCTATGTGTCATCTTCTATTTCTTTCTTTAATGTTTTGTAATTCTCATTGTGGAGATCTTTTTTTAACACACAAAAGCAGTGGAGCACTAATTACAAAAGAGGCACTGATCCTTGCTTTGCTCATGCAATAGTACCCAACATTGGGAATCTTGTAGGCATTAGACACAAAAAAAGGAAAATAGAGTCACAAACATTTCAGTTCTTCATGGCAGTGGTGGCAGCTCAGCCAGTATGCGGTCCTTGTGGGAGGCCCCATTGGGTTGAAGGGAAGCTCCCTCTATCAGTTGATGGCCAAAGTATTTGACAACACTTGGCCTATACTTTAATAAAATTGTGGTTGACTTAAATTGTGTAATAAAAGTATAATTCCTTTCTCCAAAGGTTCATTCTGCAATCTCGACCTGGAGGGAATTTTATTCCAGCGATGAGACTTGAAAATACAGGTCTCAAAGGAAAAGGGGAATTCTTGCACTTTATTCACCAACAGATATTTACATTCCTCCTTTGATCAAAGGTATTCTTCCTAAAAGTTTGGTTCTATTCCTGGATTCTTTATAAGTTGTGAGGATGAGATTTGAGAAGTTTTCCCACCCTACAAAGAATTAAATAACCCTATCATGTACTTGGTCATCTTCATCATTCTTATGCGGTCAAATATTTTTAACAATCCACTAATATGCATCTATTAATTTTTCTAGAATTTCAGCTCATAAGTAGTTAAGATACTCAAAATTGAATCTTCTTTCTTCTTGACTCATTCGGGATACAGAATATTTGGTCAGTCTTCAAAAATAATAGTACTCCTAAAGGTTTATGGAAAATGAAATTTAAAAATGAAGTTTTTTGTGATGCAAAAAGTTTGGAAATTCATTCCTAGCTTTGCATTAATAAACAGTTTGCATGAATCTTTTGATGATCTGTCTACATAGCTGTTAAAAAGTCACTATGCTTTCTTTATTAGCATGTCCTTAATAATTGAAAATTCATAGCAATTTTCAACTATCACACTTCTCCACTCTAATAAGTGTGAACGTTAAAAGAAGCTGTTATAATTCTGAATATCTTGCTGCATCTAGACTTATTTCAGCAATCTACAAAGTATTTTGATGCAATGCTCACAAGAGAAACATTAAATCAATGGTAATATGATTCTATTAGTGTAGCTAATGCTTTCATTAAAGGCAATATATCCTGCCCTAAGACTTTGGTGTACTTTGTATTTTTTTCCAAACTGCTATTACTTTTTTAATGATCTTGTGAAGAAGACATTAAAATAAAAAATATGTGTTCTTAGTAGAAAATTGAAGGTAATAAATGCTAAGAAGATGTAAATATCTCTTTTAAATGATTTATCTAATTTCAAATTTTTAAATTATTCTGTAACATGGGAGCTTTTTAAAGGAGTCCAAATATTCAACTGCAATGACTAGAATGTTGTTACCCTATATCTTATAATGTAAATAGATTATAGAGCTGTTGCTTCCAGTGGATGCAAAGCTGGACATATAAGAAAACAAATGCTATATATTAGGCAGTGTTTACACATTTGTTGCTCATGCTCATTCATTCATGTTTGAAGGAGTCAAATTTTTGTGAAATCAAAAATTTAAATATTGGCATAAACAAAAGTAAAACTTGAGTATTCTTTTAGTGTTATTGGAACTTATGGAACTTCATTGAGTGCGTTTCACAATCCCATTTAAAGAAGCATTGAATTCTCCAGGAGTATGCAGTGTTTTCTGATTCATTATTTACTGCTGGATAGAGTATTTTATAGCTGTTTAAGGGTTGATATTAATTTGCACAAAATGATGGTTTTACAAATGATGTTTGTATAGTAACAACTCAAATGGATTTTTTCCTACAGAGACACAAATGATTTATGCCCATGGGAAAGATAATTCTGAAGATTACAATTTTATTGCTATGGAGGATATTAATGAGTATTGAATCTCTGAGTATTTTAGTAATTTCATTCCAGTTTTCTTTCTTTCGTTACCTATAAATAACTTTGTGTCTTCTATATTTCTTTGAGCCAACACTTCCTTCTAACTGGTTTAACTAAATCTTTGAAACACGTTCATCCTATATTTGTAGGAGAGTTATGTTACTTTATCTTTTGTAATCCATATTTTAGCAGGATTTATTCCATCTATTCTTTTCTCTTTAGTTGAGATATACTCATATGCAGCATAAATTATACAAAAATATGCTGTACCTTTCTGTATTATAACCTCAAGACTTACTCCTTGTTATTACTTATATGATTACTAGCTCTCATTATTACTTACCTTTAGCTGTCTTCACTCTTTTCAATTTCCTCAAAAATGTTATTGTCCAAACTTTTGTCCTCTTAGGTTTAACCCTGTCCTTTGATTGTCACCACCTGTATTTAGGATTGACTAACAAAATTGGTTTTATCAAAATTGTGCATTTTCCTCTCATATCTTTAGTTTAGACATATTTGTATTTCAAAGCTCTTAGTTTATATAAGCCATTTTTCTACTTTGTGGAGGTTTCATTTTACTCTACTGCTGTTGTACTTTTGTCATGAATCTGTAAATGTATTTTATACCTGTTCTAATTAATGCTGAGAAAAACATGGGTTCACTGATGTCATTTGCTTGTGTTTATTCAGTTATCTCAACACCAAATGACAGTTCATCCTCTTCCCCTGGATTTGAGAGGTTTGCTGGTCTATTAAAACACCAATTTTAGATGGAATGTTTCTGAATTTTCTGCTCTTTTTTATTGTTTGCTAATACATAGAGAGACTATAGAAAGTATATTAAAGTTATGATAAAATTTTGAGTGTTAATTTGGTGACTTAAAGAGTTGGCAACTATTTCTTCTAGACATTCAACGAGGAAAATGCTGGGCATACTATAAGTTCATGACTTTTCTTGAAATGACCTGAATGCTAAGGTGAAAATGCAAACTTTCCCAAAGTATGGAAACAGATACCTACAGGGAGAAAAAGGACTCAAGTGTTTGTTTGTCTAGGATAGATCCTGTTATGGTTTAAACAGGACTTGGCTCCAAAACTCACGCAGACATTCCAACTGTAATGTCCTTTTAATTGTAGTAAGAGTGAAAATTTAATCCAATTATGGTTTTTAGGAGGTAGGCCTCATCAAAATTACTTTGGTCATGGCAGCATGCCTTTGGAAGGTAGTTCTCATGATGGGCTAGTTACAAAATCTGAGTTGGGCATAGTTAGTCTTTTGGCTTTCTAGTTCACCATGTGGTTATTCCCACAGAACATGCACAATCATTGCATTCTCATCAAAGGTCAAACCAATGAGACTGTCCATTCTTGGACTTAACTCTCCAAAACTGTGAACTAAATAAAACTTTTATCTTTATAAAAAGAATTTTGTCAGTTTTTTTAAGTGTTTTCGAAGCTGAAATTATAAAACCAAATGGGTGTCAAACAATCCAGTAGGAAAATTCCCAGGATGTGTTTCTCAGATCAGGGGGAAAGAAAGTTGGAAAAGTAAAAATTAATGAAAATTTATGGAACCTCTCCCACATATTCTTGAGGAATAGTAAAAGGATGTTATAGATACATTACTATAATGGGATGATAGATTTTTTTAAAAAAATCAATAAAGACAGTCATCTTCATTCTCAAGGAGTAAAGGTTAATCATTGATCTGGTTAGCACAATTATTCTTAACAGTCTTGATAGCCTCAAGTAGGGCAGTAGCACCAGGACTGAAGTATGTAAGCAGAGGCAATCACTTTTTGTTAAGCTGATGCTTTTTGTTCCCTCATGGCATATGGAGTACCTGAGTTTGAGTCCTGACTTTCTCTCAATTCCAGCTTCCTGCTAATGTACACTCTTGTATGCAGCATCACACCCATATTTAAGACCCAAATGGAGTTCCAGGCTCCTGGCTTCTGACTAAGGTCTGACCCAGCCCATTTTTGAGAGCATTTGTGGAGTGAACCAGCAGATGGGAAATATCACTCTTTCTCTCTCCCTCTCTCTCTATTACTCTGCATTTTAAATAAATAAATAAAAATTAAGAAAATGAAACCTCAAAACAAAAAAAAATTCTTGATTTGTAAAATAGGTGTTAATATGGGAAGTGGATTCCTTGGGAAATAATAGGTGGGATATTTTATGTACATAATGTCACTGCTGAATGTCAGAGGCAGGCCAAAGGTGTGATATGTAGGAGTCATGTAAGAGAGGAAATGAATTAGAATAAAACTGTTGCTTAATTGAAGAACCCACTCTCTAGCAATTTCCCTATGTATGCATTTCCTTACATCATAGCATCATTCTTTCAAATATGACCCTGTTATTAGAGAATAATCATAATTGTCATGAAACACAGTAATAACTAGCATTGATTGAATACTTACTACACAAAGTACTGTTTGTGTCCCATCCACTATCTTGCCTAACTTCAAATTATTCTGTGAGATAATATTTTTATCTTCATTTATCTTATAAGAAAACTGAAAATGAGAGTGGGAAAATACCATACCAGAGGTCATTCCTTGTCTTAAATATTGTATTCCATTGTCAATTTAAAAGAATGACATTTTGATTGACAGTTGGGGGCTCAATATAAATAAAGAATATTGTGTAACTGAAGACTGTATAAAGAACTTATGGGATATATGCACTATGGAATACTAAACAAAGTAAAAAAATGAAATCATGATTTTTGCAATAAAATGGGTGAAACTAGAAAACACATACTTAGTGAAATAAGCCAGTCTAACTAAAAGAGCACATCTTTTTAAATAAAATGCTTTAAATGCTGTATGAAAAAAAAGTTAAATTAACATTTGAAATGCAGTGACTTTATTTTTTTTAAACTTTTATTTAATAAATATAAATTTCCAAAGTACAGCTTTTGGAATATAGTGCCTTTTTCCTCCCATTAGTCTCCCTCCCACCCACAAACATCCCATCTCCCACTCCCTCTCTCACTGATTTACATCAAGATTCATTTTTTTTTTTTTGACAGGCAGAACTAGACAGTGAGAAAGAGACAGAGAAAGGTCTTCCTTCCATTGGTTCACCCCCCCCAAATGGCTGCTACGGCTGGCACACTGTGCCGATCTGAAGCCAGGAGCCAGGTGCTTCCTCCTGATCTCCCATGCGGGTGCAGGGCCCAAGCACTTGACCCATCCTCCACTGCCTTCCCAGGCCACAGCAGAGAGCTGACCTGGAAGAGGAGCAACTGGGAAAGAATCCAGCGCCCCAACCAGGACTAGAATCCAGGATGCCGGCACAACAGGTGGAGGATTAGCCAAGTGAGCTGCGGCACCAGCCAAGATTCATTTTCAATTTTCTTTATATTCAGAACATCAATTTAGTATATACCAAGTAAAGACTTCAACAGTTTACACCCACACAGGGTGCAGGCATAGTTAGACAGTGAGAAAGAGAGACAGAGAGGAGATCTTCCTTTCCATTAGTTCACCCCTCAAATGGCCACATCAGCCAGCATGCTGTGGTGATCCGAAGCTAGGAGCCAGGTGCTTCCTCCCATCTCCCATGTGGGTTCAGGGCCCAAGCACTTGGGCCATCCTCCACTTTCTTCCCGGGCCACAGCAGAGAGCTGGACTGGAAGAGGAGCAACCAGGACAGAATCCAGCGCCCCAAACCAGGACTAGAACCCAGGGTGCTGGCACTGCAGGCAGAGGATTAGCCAAGTGAGCTGCAGTGCCAGCCCATGCATTTGTTTTTGATATCTTCTAAATGTTCTTATCATAAATGTTTTGAGTTCAGTTTCTTGCATTTCTTCTATCTCATTATCTTCATAATCTTGTATTGGAGTGTCATGTTCATTTGGGATGGTCATGATATCTTCCTTGTTCTTGTCTCCTTGGTTTCTGCATTTGTTGTTTGGCATTGTTGAGATATTCTTTGGTTTCTTCTTTTATTTTTTTTATTTTTTAGCTGTGGTGGCTTTTCTCATTGTACTATGACTCTAGATTAAGTGGACTATCTGCTTTTGGTGAATCTCTAGAGGCTTGTGTTGGGTGTGGCCAGAGAGCTCTGCTCAGTTCTTCAGGGTTAAGGGTGTGCTAAAGGTGATAAAGGTGACACACCCAGTTTTGGGGCATGGTAAATATCTCTCTCTCTCTCTCTCTCTCTCTTTTAATTCAGAAGGGAAGTAATTCTGCTCAGCTGTGCTCTTCTCCTCGATGGCAATCAGTACCTGAGTGCTATCCCCAGTGGGGATAATATTTGTCTGCTCTGTCCCAGGGACCACACAAAGGATCTGTGCAGTCCTCAGTGTAAGCTCAGATTCCCCTGCAATGTCTCTCACTGGGTAGCCAAATATGCCTGAATTTGTTTCGTCTCCCACCAAGACTATTCACGTCTCAGCCATACCATGAGTTCTCCCACACACCCTCAGGTTTTTTATTCTTTCACAGTCCCAGTTTATAAGCTCTACACATTCACTATGTCTTAGTCTCCTACTACTTGTCCCCACTAGAGTCACGTTTTTCTGCTTGTTTGAGGGTGGGCACAGCCCCGAACTGGCACAGCTGTTACGTATGTCCAAAATGGTGCCTGCTCTATTGTCTTGCTCGCCTTTGTAAGGTGAGGTTAGAGAAAGAATCGTGTCCGTACTGGTCCCTTTTATTTTTTTTTTCTCTTCTCTAGTTAGGCTGGTGTACTTTCCCCTACTGGCCTTCTAGCCTCGTTCCCTCTGGGCTCTTCCTGCCACTTTTCTACCAATGTCTCGGGCTACTGCGGTTTCACCTCACCTCCCTTTCCAGCGCTGTTGCATAGACTCAGCAGCTGGGGTCCTGAGCTGTGGGTGCCCGTGCCCTCCACGTAGGTCCACCGTATCCCTCTAATTCTGGAAGAGTTTCCTCTGCAGTTTTTTCCCTATCTCTTTCTTGAGACTACAGTATCTCTGCTTTTATTAAACTATCTTTTCCTGGACTATTAGTAAACTTCCTCCCTATTCCACCATCTTGGAGCCCTCGCCATTGCAGTGACTTTAATGATCCCTTATCTCAACTAATGAGGCAAGTTTTGTTTTTTTTTCATACAATGTATTGAACTCTTTACATAGTATAGAGCTAATCATATGTGTATAAAGTTAATTAAAAATAGATCCTAGTAAAAAGAATGGGAATGGAAGAGGGAGGATAAAGAGGGATGGAAGTGTGGGTTGGGGGGCGGGGTATGGTGGGAAGAATCACCATATTCCAAAAACTGTGTTTATGAAATGTTAGAAAAAAACAATGTTGTGTAGCCCACAGTGTGGCAGGGAGGAAATATGACAGCTGGTTACTCTGGACTCCATAGGGTGGCATTTTCCATGGACTAAGACCAGATCCTCATTCCTTCATGTGCAAACCAGTTCACCTAGGGACAATCAGACTCTCATTTGTAGAGTCACTCTAGACTGAAGAATAATGCTGGTGTATAGTCATTCTGGTTCACTTGTTTCCAGGGAAATATATATGCTTTAAATGCGAAGAATGTCATACTGCATCTAATGGTACTTCCTACATCCAGTCAATAGTTTCATGGCATCCATTAGTAATCATTAAGCTACTTGATATGAATTAAACTGTGAGTTGACAGTAGATAGCCAGAAAGATACATAATTCAGGACATGGAAAAGACTAAAGAAATAACTATGTCTTGTATATCATACCATACTTTGTTTTTTTACCACATTTTCTATATTCAACAACCACCCCTCAGTATGATTGAGCCTCTTTGTGCTGTTGCTTCAGAACATGAGTTCATTGTTTACAGAAATTACAATCAAAGTTTGAGACATAAATGCTCCCATTTAGAGCTATTCTTTCACTGCTATCTGTATATTGGTTTGGTTACTTCAACTCATAGAAAACAGTATTTTTCCATGACAGTACTTCAAAATCTATGTCTTTCTAGCAGTGGAAATAAAGAGGGGAAAAGAAGCTGTTACAGTGGAAAGTATATTCTTAAAGGTGGCTATGGATCTCTCTAGTCTAGTAGATCAAAGCCAAGGTACATGTCTGCACTTTCAATAAGCATCATGCACAATCATGTATGTAAAAAATTCTTCTGGAGGCTGGGACTGTGTTGCAGTAGGTTTAAGTCCTGGCATACAGTGCTGATATCCCATATGGGCGCCGGTTCGAGTACTGCCTGCTAATGCACTTGGGAAACAGTAGAAGATAGTCCAAGTGCTTGGGTCCCTGTTCCCAACTAAAAGACCTAGAAGAATCTCCTGGCTTCAGATATGCCAGTTCCAGCCACTGTGGCCATTTGAGGAGTTACCAATGGATGGAAGACCTCTCTCTCTCTCTGTGTTTCTAGCTCTGTAATTCTGTCTTTCACATAAATAAACTAAATCTTTTTAAAAAGAAGTTCAACCCATCAGTTCCAAGCTACTGCTATCATTTATTGATTTCTCTGACCATTAATATAACTAAAGGAATAGTTGATGTATTTATTCCAAAACTGTTAGAATCAGGTAATGAATTTTTCTAAGTTAGGGATGAGGGATTTCATGTTAAAGATTATGAAGTTTTTTTGGACTATATTTTATAAGAGGGAAGATTTGCTCTCCAACCAGCAAACTGCTTTTTTTTTTCCCTTTGGCTTTAATTTTTTTAAACATTTATTTAATAACTATAAATTTCCAAAGTACAGTTTATGGATTACAATGGCTTCCCCAGCCCTGTAACTTCACTTCCACCCACAACCCTCCCATCTCCCACTCCCTTTCCCAATCCATTCGCATCAAGATTCATTTTCAATTATCTTTATATATAGAAGATCAATTTAGTATAAATTAAGTAAAGATTTCAACAGTTTGCACCCACACCGAAACTACTTTTTGTTTTCCTATATTCCTCTCACACTGGGCAGAAACCATGAATAGAGACATCATGACAATGCACAACCAATGTCCAGATGTCAGGCCATGTGGGAAGTGACAGTACTCAGTTATGAAGATGCAAGTCCAAGTAGTGTAGCAAGATTGAATGGGGGTAACATATTATACAGGACTTGGAAAGGTTTGTTGTTTTCACTCAGCACCAAAACTTGCTGTTGGCCCTTAATCCACAGCAAGGACTGCCCATCTTCTGATTTATGCAGTTTTAACACACAGGTAGATAAAAACTGCTTTATTCTCTCCTGTAAAGTGGGACTCTCTGGTTGAAGATCATCCTGGAAGTCTACTTTCTCAGGCATATTCTCAGAGTTAAGGCAGATCATTTTATAATTTCCCCTAATTCCTAGTTTCCACACTTGCCCACCCAGCAATACAACATATTTTGTTGAAAGACAGGGAATCCTCCAAAATTCTATGAAGCCAGCATCACCTTAATTCCTAAACCTGAAAAAGATGCATTAGAGAAAGAGAATTACAGACCAATTTCCATGATGAACATAGATGCAAAAATCCTCAACAAAATTCTAGCCAATAGAATGCAACAACACATCAGGAAGATCACCAGACCAAATGGGATTTATCCCTGGTATGCAGGGATGGTACAACATTCGCAAATCAATCAATGTGATACACCACATTAACAGACTGCAGAAGAAAAACCATATGATTATCTCAATAGATGCAGAGAAAGCATTTGATAAAATACAACACCCATTAGTGATGAAAACTCTAAGCAAATTGGGTATTGAAGGAACATTCCTCAACACAGTCAAGGCAAATTATGGCAACCCATGGCCAGCAATCTATTGAATGGGGAAAAGTTGGAAGCATTCCCACTGAGATCTGGTACCAGATAGGGATGCCCACTCTCCCCATTGCTATTCAATATAGCACTGGAAGTTTTAGCCAGGGCCATTAGGCAAGAGAAAGAAATCAAAGGGATACATATTGGAAAGGAAGAGGTCAAACTATCCCTATTTGCAGAAGACATGATTCGTTATATAGGGGATCCAAGGAACTCTACTAAGAGATTATTGGAACTCATAAAAGAGTTTGGTAAAGTAGCAGGATATAAAGTCAGTACACAAAACACAACATTTTGTATATACAGACAATGCCACAGTAGGAAAGAACTTCTAAGATCATTCTCATTCACAATAGCTACAAAAATAGCAGAGAAGGCCTACCATGAACAGCTGTCTGTGGCTGAGATCACCAACACCTGCTTCGAGCCGGCCAATCAGATGGTGAAGTGTGACCCTCGCCATGGCAAGTACATGGCCTGCTGCATGCTGTAAAGGGGCGACGTGGTCCCGAAGGACGTCAACGTGGCCATCGCCACCATCAAGACCAAGCGCACCATCCAGTTTGTGGGCTGGTGCCCGACCGACTTTAAGGTGGGCATCAACTACCAGCCCCCCACCGTGGTGCCCAGGGGCGACCTGGCCAAGGTGCAGCGGGCTGTGTGCATGCTGAGCAACACCACAGCCATCACTGAGGCCTGGGCCCGCCTGGACCATAAGTTCGACCTCATGTACGCCAAGTGGGCCTTCGTGCACTGGTACGTGGGTGAAGGCATGGAGGAAGGGGAGTTCTCCAAGGCCCCCGAGGACCTGGCTTCCCTGAAGAAGGATTACGAGGAGGTGGGCGTGGACTCTGTGGAGGCGGAGGCCGAGGAGGGGTAGGAGTACTGAGGTGCTTCCGCTATCTCAGCTTGGCTGCTCCCTGGTTTACAATTAAAGTTTCTGTATAAACTCCAAAGGAAAAGAAAATCAAATACCTTGGAATAAATGTCATCAAGATGTCAAAGATCTCTATGATGAGAATCACAAAAGATTATGTAAATAAATAGAAGATACAAAAAATGGAAAAATCTTCCATATTATTGAATTAGAAAAACCAAAATCATCAAAATGTCCATTCTTCCAAAATCACTTTACAGATTCAATGTAATACCAATCAAAATACCAAAGAGATTCTTCTCAGATCTAGAGAAAATGATGCTGAAATTCATATGGAGGCACAGGAGACCTCAAATAGCTACAGAAATCTTGTACAACAAGAACAAAGTTGGGAGGCATCAATACCAGATTTCAGGACATACTACAGGGCATTTATAATCAAAACAGCCTGGTACAGGAACAGAAACAGATGGATAGACTAATGGAACAGAATATAAATACCAGAAATCAATCCAAACATCTACAGCCAACTTATATTTGAACAAGCATCTAAAACCAATTCCTGGAGCAAGGTCAGTCTATTCAACAAATGGTGCTGGGAAAACTCATCTCCATATGCAGAAGCATGAAGCAAGACCCCTATCTTACACCTCACAAGAAATCCACTCAACGTGGATTAAAGATCTAAATCTATGACCCAACATCATCAAATATTATTAGAGAACACCGGTGAAACTCTGCAAAATATTGGCACAAGCAAAGACTTCTTAGAAAAGACCCCAGAAGCACAGGCATTCAAAGCCAAAATTAACAACTTGGATTACATCAAATTGAGAAGTTTTGTACTGTAAAAGAAACAGTCAGGAACGTGAAGAGGCAACCCACAGAATGGGAGAAATTATTTGCAAACTATGCAACAGATAAAGAATTAATAACCAGAATCTACAAAGAGATCAATAAACTCCGCAATAAAAACAACCCACGTGAAAGATGAGCCAAGGACTTAAACAGATTTTTCAAAAGAGGAAATCCGAATGGCCAACAGACACATGAA
The DNA here is from genome assembly GCF_033115175.1 of Lepus europaeus. Classification (NCBI taxonomy): domain Eukaryota; kingdom Metazoa; phylum Chordata; class Mammalia; order Lagomorpha; family Leporidae; genus Lepus; species Lepus europaeus. Next base: position 47,049,265 of record NC_084843.1, on the reverse strand, counting down.
AAAATGTTTAGGATCGTTAGCCATCAGGGAATTGCAAATCAAAACCACTATAAGGTTTCACCTCACCCCAGTTAGAATGGCTTTCATACAGAATTCAACAAACAAAAATACTGGTGAGGATGTGGGGAAAAAGGTACCCTAATCCACTGTTGGTGGGTATGCAAACTAGTAAAGCCACTATGGAGACAGTTTGGAGATACCTCAGAAATCTGAATATAGTCCTACTATACAATCCAGCCATCCCACTTCTCGGAATTTACCAAGGAAACTAAATCGGAAAATAAAAGAGCTATCTGCAACTCCATGCTTATTGAAGCTCAATTCACAATAGCTAAGACATGGTATCAACCTAAATGCCCGTCAACAGTTGACTAGATAAAGAAATTATGGGATATGTACTCTATGGAATACTATACAGCAGGAAAAAAATGAAATCCAGTCATTTGCAGTAAAATGGAGGGATCTGGAAAACATCATACTGAGTGAAATAAGCCAGTCCAAAAGGGACAAATATCATATGTTCTCCCTGAAGTGACAGTTAACTGAGTACATGAAAGGAAACCTGAGAAGTAAAATTGACACACTGAGAAGCAATGGTTTGATCAGCTGTCAAGGAACAGCTTGCTATTTTATTCTTTTTACTATTTTCTTTTTGTACTTAATACCATTATTGAACTCTTTACTTAATACAAAATTATTCTTAAGTGTTTAAATCCAATTGAAAATTGATCCCTGTAAAAAATAAGAGTGGGGATAAGAAAAGAAGGAGACGTACAAGTGTTCCTATGGACTTACCCCAAAGGGCAAAGCTATAAACTTGCCATGGTGCTCCAAATCCTATTAACTTGGCAGGTACTAATGCCATCTTACTAGCTAAAGTGATCATTTTAAGTGCATAACTGATCATACAGATAGTGTCAAAGGGATCATAAAAATAACACCAAGTGTCTGCTAATAACAATAGATAGAATTACAAAGGAGAGATCTATCCAACATGGGAAGCAGGCCACACAGCAGATTCATAGGATTCAAATGCCTTAAACAGCATTCTGGCCTCAGAATCAGCCCTTAATGTGTTCGGATCTGGCTAAAAAGCCCATGAGAGCATTTCAGGCATGGAAAGCCAAGACACTGTGGCAAAAAATGACCTACATGAACGACCTCTATGAGTGAGATCCCATTCGAAAGAAGGGAACCCAAAGAAGGAGGTATCTTTCTCTGAAGAGAGTTGAGAACTTCCACTTTGCTAATGGCCCTGTCTAAATAATGACGGGGTTTGTGGACTCAGAAGGTTTCCATAGCCTTGGCAGCTCTTGACAAGAGCCTTGGGTGATCACTGAAGTCATTAAAAAGAGTGTTAATTGTTAGATCAAAAAAAGTCACTGTGTACTTGCTCCCTATGTAGGACCTCTATCCTTAATGAGTTGTACTATGCAAATTAGTGGTAAAACTTGTCTTCAAACAGTACTTTATACTTTGTATGTCTGTGTGGGTGCAAACTGCTCAGATCTTAACTTAGTATAGAGTTGATCATCTGTATATAAAGATAATTGAAAATGAATCCTGATGAAGAATGGGATGGGAGAGGGAGTAGGAGGTGGGATGGGAGTGGGGTTGGAAGGCAGGTATGGGGGGAAGAAATGCTATATTCCAAAAGCTGTACCTATGAAATTTATTAAATAAAAGTTTTCTAAAAAACATATTTTGAGCAGGCCCTCAGTTCACAAGAATTTATTTTACCTCATTTTTAAGGAGGGAAAGGGAAAAATACATTGCCTAGTCAGTATTATCTCCTATGAGCTTTTTTCTTTTTTGGATTGGAGTGTGGTTCTTTATAATTAGCCTCTTCTCTGAATAAACAAGACTAATTTTCATGAAAGAAGCAGAGTTGTTAGTACTTAGACCATAAAAAAAATTGTTCATTTGTAATACAGTCACTAGTAAGTGTGGAAATTTGAGAGAACATTAGACCTGGAGACTGAGAGCTTTCAAAAACACGATTTTTTAGTCCAATAATCTATTGGGGTGTTTTTTATTTTCAGTCGAATATTCTAAGATTTTAGATGTAGGGCTTTATTTTTTTCTTTATAAACTCATATATTGATAGTAAACTATAGTTTTTACTTTTGTGCATAGTTTATCAATGTAGGACCACATGGAATCTGGTCTTCCTATAGTTTTTTCCCACATCAGTTAATGAACAGGTTTTCCAATCAGTGAAAAATCATGTCTTTGTTTTCATGTGGACTATACTTTTTTATTACTTTGGTCCTGTAGACTTAAAGAAAATCTTCTCTGTTTCCTTCTGATTCTCTTGCTTTCTTTCTATTTGCTTCATTACATTCTGGAATTGATTTTTTTTTTTTCTTTTTTGGTCTCCTTGGTAGATTCTATTCTTATCTTTCATTCCTTGGAATTATTAAGTGGGTGACACTTTAAAAGGTAAAAGACAATGTATACCTTTTTCTAATGTGTTTGTGTATACAATCAGTTGTTCTCTCAATGCATCAAATAGTGAAATTATTCACTTTGGCTTAGAGGTTAATATTGACAGTATTCAGAAAAATTGTGATTTTGGAGCCTGGTGTTGTGGTATAAAATCTTAAGCCTCCACCTGCAGTGCCAGCATCCTATATTGCCACCAATTCAAGTCCCGGCTGCTCCACTCCCAATCCAGCACCCTGCTAATACTCCTGAGAAAGCAGCAGAGGATAACCCAAGAGCTTGGGCCCCTGCATCCAAGTGGGAGACTTGAAAGATGTTCCTGGCTCCTGTGTTTGGCCTGGTCTGGCCTCAGCCGTTGCAGCCATCTGGGGAATTAACCAGCAGTTCTCTCTCTCTCCCTCTCTCTCTCTCTCTCTCTCTCTCATTCTCTGTGACTCTGCCTTTAAAATAAATAAATTAATCTTTAAAAAAAAACTGATTTAACTGTAGGTCTCTTGTTTAGGTTAAACAGTAAAACATGATTTAGTTTTGATTGCTTGTTTTTCTCTTGTTGATCACATTATGAGGATAATGTGTTCTATTAAGATTTGTCAAATTCTAACAAAGACAATATACATACTGACTTTAGAGGATCAGTCCAATATTTGAGTTTTTACATTAAGTGTTCTGAAATGAAGGCCTCCACTTTCTTTTTATAAGAGATGCTCAGGAATTAAGCAAAATATCAGTGTTTTATTAGAGTTTCACTAGGACCAAAATATTAACTCATTGTGTTAATTCTGTAGTTGGCTATACACTATAGAGTTCAGTGGTTTTTATTGGATGAGATTATGGGGTCTCATGCCTAACTGCATGAATCTAAATACATGTGTGCTCCTTACTAGCTTTGCACTTTGAGTAGCATACTTCAATTCCCTCATGTTTTTAAGATTAGTTTTTCTTTTTTGACATTTTATCAAAATATAGTATACATATCAAGGAATGCACATAAGTGTAAATTAGCTTTTTTGTCGTCTGATCACACTCTTAACCATCATCCAGATTAAGAACAATGCATTCCTCATACTCCAAGAGAACTCAGTATTCCCCTCTCCATTTCTTTTTTTAATATGTGAAATAAGAGTATATTGTCATTTACATGTTATGATTCAGTGAAGCAATGTTTATAATTGTATACCAAATGATATGACATCAGCATAATTTTTATACTTTCAGAATATTAACTACCACAGATAAGTGAGAATATGATATTTTTCTTTTTTGCATGTCTTATTTCAATTAACATAATGATCTCCACTTGCATCCATTTTGTTGCAAAAGACAAGATTTCATTATCTTTATTTCTGAGTAATATTCCATCATATATACCACATTTTCTTTATTCAGTCATCAGTTGGTGGATATTTAGGTTGATTCCATATCTTCATTAATGTGAATTGAACTGCTATAAACATGGGAGTGCAGGTAACTCATTGTATGCTGATTTCATTTCTTTTGGTTAGATTCCTAGGAGTGCTTTTTTTTCTAAGATTTATTTATTTATTCACTTGTTTGAAAGATAAAGTGATAGGGGCAGGGGGAGGTGTGTTGAGACAGAGAGAGAGAGAGAGATGCTGGTTCACTCCCCAAATGAATGCAACAGCCAGGTCTGGAAAAGAGTGAACTCGGGCTAGTAACTCTACCCAGGTCTCCCACATTGGTGGCAAGAGCCTAAGAACATGATTTGTAGCAGGTGCTATGGCTAGTGGGTTAAACCACTGTCTGCTGTACTGGCATCTCATATAGGCACAGATTTATGCCCTTGCTGCTCCACTTCTGATCCAGCTCTATGCTAATGTGCCTAGGAAAGTAGTGGAAGATGGCCCAATTGCATGGGCCCCTGCACCCATGTGGGAGACTAGGATGAATCTCCTGATTCCTGGCTTTGCATTGGCCCTGCTCTGGCTGTTGCAGCCATTTGGGGAATGAACCCATGGTTGGAAGATCTCTCTCTCTCTCTCTCTCTCTCTCTCTCTCTGTTTCCTCTCTATATATAACTTTCAAATAAATATATAAATCTAAAAAATAGTAAATAAAAGAACTTGAGGCAACATATGCTGCTTTCCCAGACACATTAGCAAGAATCCTGCACCAGAAGTAAAGCATTCAGTACTTGGACCAGCACTTGGATAAGGGATGCCAGTGTTGCAAGTGGTGGCATAACCCTTTGAGCCTCAATGCCAACCCGTTTTTAATTATTTGAAAAGCTTATCTCATAGGAATCAATAAGATAATGTCTGTAAAATATTCAGAATTGTTTCTAGCATGTGTAAATATACACTAAAAGTTACCTATTTATTCATGTACCAAAAAAAAAAAAAAACCCATGCTAAGTATGTGAAGTATCAAAAGTTCCTTCAGATACAATGTCTATCCCCTAGAATTAAGAGTATATAGAGTAATGATCTTGTCACTTGAACTGTTATATGTAGTACCAACATGGTTGTCAGTCTTAGAATTTTGCTTTTATCCAACTTTACTCACAATGTTGCACAACCTCTTTTTCCTCCATCTCCAAGGAATCTTAATTTGTGGATTTTATTAAAATTTACACAGAAGGACCAAAAAAGTTTCCCAGTTAACCATTTGTCCTCTCTCATAGGATTCTCCTTTTAGTCACACACTGTCAAGTATTTAATATCAACTCCTACTCTATGAACATGTTTCTCATCATACAGCCCCTGATATTATAGGGGAAATATAATTCAAAATATAGGAACCTAATTTTGCATTTTCCTTAGAAGCAACAACTCAGTATTCACTAAATCAGTGTTTTTGGTGACTTTATAAGATACAACTGCTGTGGGGCTGGTATGTAGTGTAGTGGATTAAGCCATTGGCTGAAATGCTAGTATCCTGCAAGAGTACTGCTCCAGTCCTGTCTGCTCCACTTCTGCTACAGCTTCCTGCTAATTTACCTGGAAATGCAGCAGAGGGTGGTCCAGGTAGTGGGACCCTGCCACCTATGTGAGAGAACAAGATGGAGTTCCTGGCTCCTGGCTTCAGCCTGGCACAGACCTGGATTTTTTGGCCATTTGGAGAGTAAACTAGTAGATGGAAGACCTTTCTCTAGTTCTGTTTCCCACTGCCTTTCAAGTAAATAATTATTTATTTTTTTAAAAAAGGAATATAATTGCTGTGAGAATAATAATTGACTACAGTTAAAATACTGTTTTTAGCCAAAAGTGTAAAAATAACCATAGGGCCTGGGTTATACCTTCACTCATACTGATTGCTATCTTTCTTGTATACTCTACATTCAGTGATACAGAATGAATATTTCATCAATAAAGTAAAAGTTTTGCTTTACAGTGAACTAAAGTATACTCAACTTGAAGTTATACTTAAAGAAAATTTAGATTTAAGTTGAAAGCAACAAGGAAATCAGTAACTGTTCTGTTCAGGAAGAATTGTCTGAAATCCATGCCATTTATTTCTGGCAAATAAAATAAATAAATCACACGGTAATTCTGAACTGCAGGTACATCATTAAGCTGGAATTTTCTATCATGAATGGAAACTCACAGGATAGTTTTTTAATACTGTAGAAAAAAATAACTTCTTTATAGTCTTTCTGTTTTCATTAAAGTAAAAGATTCTGTGTCATTGTATGTATTTCTCCTTTTTGTATGGATGCTTTTCTCATGCTGTATAATATAACTTACACTTTGATAATGACTCACAAAGTTGAACACCTTATGCAGCAAGAACAGTAACCTAAGTGCTAAAGCTGACTTGCTGCCTTAGAGTACAGCAGGGGAGACTGCTAGACTGAAGTGCACTTAAGACACTAAAGGAAGCAGTGTGGCAGGGTGATTAAGAGGATGTGCCCTGCAGTGAGATAGCCTCAGGAAAACCCTAGCACTTACTAGCTATATAACCTTGGGTGAATGGCCAATACTCTCCATGCCCTTTGCTTTCTAATCATCAATAACATTTATTTATACATTTAAAATATTGCTAAATTTTAACACTATTTACAGTACTCAAAATTGTACTTGACTCATGGAATACTCAAAATATATTGGCAGTGATTCTCACTACACAGCTCCAGTTGACTAAAGGCTATCCCACTTCCTGAAGGAACTGAGAAATTTAACTTTTGATGACATTTCTAGAATGTTAGAACACTTTGTTTCCAAATACAATATATGGATCAATTGGGCAAAAGCCAGATAATTGGCAATCTCTTCACAGATAAGGAGATTTCTTCCCAGTGCTGTAGCACTATGAGTCTATTTAAATGTCTGAAAGTTTTCTTATAGGAAATGTTTAATTTAGTTCATTTTATTATATTAACTAGCCATAAGTAAGGAAATGGGTAGGAATTACTAGGAAAATCAGTATGGAATCCCACAGCTTTTTCTTATGAACCAAGTCTAAAGACATTCTATTTTATCCAAGTCATTTGACAGAAAAGTAGTAACAACCACTTTGTAATACTCCCTTCTTTCTCCTTGAGAGCATCTTCATGTTGTTGAACACTTTAAATGAATTATCATATGCTATAAACTTTTATCCTCAGATATAAGAGAAACTTAGAACATAGAAAACCAAAGAATTATCAAGCCATACTTTCTTTTTGAGGACATTTTTTTTTTTTATTACTTTGACAAGTTATATTTATGGAGCTCATAGAACTAACTTTTAAATGTAACTTTTCAAACGATAACTTTAAAATTTAAGTATCTGAAATTCAAATCAAGTGTTTGAATCAAGTGTTGAACTAGAACACTGTGTTATACAATTATTTTTACATTGTGATAAAATATGAAAAAGGATTGAAGTTAATTCACTCTAATTTTTTGAAAGTATCATCTGGATATGAAGAATGCTGCAAAAACGTTTTATCCACATGTTATAAGATTATCCCATCCAAAATTTCTAAATGTCTATCATTTCTTTTTACCTTGGAACTAAAGCTATTACCTAAGCTACAAATTAAATTACTCTTTCTTAGCTTTATGTGACAAGAGAAATATACACAAAGTAAAACAATTTAGTCTTTTTTTAAGCCTAGTTATTTATTTGATTTTTTTTTTTTGACAGGCAGAGTTAGACAGTGAGAGAGAGAGACAGAGAGGTCTTCCTTCAGTTGGTTCACTCCCCAGATGGTCACTAAGCCAGGAGCCAGGTGCTTCCTCCTGGTCTCCCATGTGGGTGCAGGGCCCAAGCACTTGGGCCATCCTCCTCTGCCTTCCGGGCCCACAACAGAGAGCTGGACTGGAAGAGGGATAACCGGGACAGAACCGGCGCCCCGACCAGGACTAAAACCTGGGGTGCCGGCACCACAGGCAGAGGATTAGCCTAGTGAGCCGCAGCACCAGCCACTTATTTATTTGAAAGGCAGAGTGACCGAGTGTGGAAGACGCACACTTCTTGTGTGTGTGTGTGTGTGTATGTGTAAGAGAGAGATAGAAGCACACACACACACACAGAGATTGATTTTCCAATAGCCAGGGTTGGGCCAGGCTGAAGCCAGGAACACAAACCTCCATCTCAGTCTCCCATATGGGTGGTAGGGTCCCAAGCACTTGGCTCATTATGCGTTGCCCCCTTACTGAGATGCATTAGGAGGAAGCAGAGGAGTCAGTACTTGATTCTAAGCTCACTGATATGGGATTCCAGCATTCCAAGCAACAGTTTAACCCACTGCACCACAACCTGCCCACTTTTTCTCTTTATTTTAGAAATTATTGACTATTTAACTGGACCAGAATACCTAAAATGGTCAGACAATTGCAAAACAATATCTCATAAACAATTTTCAAAATTTCCTAAGATACCAGAAAAATAATAAAGAGAAATAAAGGAACATGGGGGCTGGTGTTGTGGTGCAGTGGGTTAAGCTGCGGAATGGGGTGTGGGCAACCCTTATGAGCCCCAGTTAGAGTCCTGGCTGCTCCACTTCTGATCCAGCTCCCTGTTAATTCACCTGGGAGGGCAGCAGAAGATGGCCTAAGTGTCTGAACCTCTGGAATCCATAGGGAGTCTTAGATGGAGTTCTGGGCTCTTAGTTTTGACTTAGCTCAGCAGTGGTAATTGCAACCATTTTTGGGTAGAACCAATGTAATAAAGGTCTCTCTCTGTCTTTCTCTTTGTAACTCTGTCTTTCAAATAGTAAATAAATCTTTTAAAAACAGAAATATGAAACAAAACCTATTAAGACCTCATTTATCCTCTGTAATTAGAAAAAAACTTCAACTTAGAAAAATATTTTCATAAACAGAGAGAGATATGTAACCAATACACCTGGGCATATGAAAATTTCATCAAGCTACATGAACAAAAGTGTGACTTATTAATGTCCAAAATACAGAGACAGAGGTGCTCCACAGTTAAAAAGGATCAATTGCTAGACAAAAGGCAATCATCTTGAGAGTGTTTCTTTCATAAGTCTCAAATAACAAATGCCTCAAATCTCATACCTCAAATAAAAGACCTATTTTATGTCAAGAGGTTTTAAAGTGACTGTTCCAATCTCAAATTGCTGTAAAATTATGAGCTGTAGAAATGCAAACTAGTGTTGAAAAGGGCTTTGGCTCAGAGAATCAAAGAAACAGGAAATACTTTATACAAGAACCAGTCGGTAACTGCAACAGGTTTTCTTACTTGAAACTGCATTCTTCAAGAGCTGGCCTAAAATAAATTATCTCCAACTTGAGACCTAAGAAATCCTTCAGGTCTGAGCAGATGAAAGAGTTATTCCTGGAGATACAAAGATATAAGGAAAGATATTCCTTAATATCTTTAGAAAAAAAAAAGGAAGAAAAGACAAAGTTCACTGAAATATGCCATCTTTTCTTTAGATTTCTTCAAAATCGGACTCTTCTTTCCTATGACCTCCTGTCAGATCATGCAGTATTGAAGACAGTTATGTTAGTGAAAAAGCATTTTCCCACTGAGGACAGTTTTCAAATCTGATGAAAGAATTCCTAAAAATTTCTCTTTCCTAAGGAACAAGAGAAGTTGCAATCTAGAAACAAGGGGAGGATATTTCTAGTTCAGACTTAATGAGGGACTGTGTCGCTATCACACTTGAGTAGACATGCAGGGAAGAAAACCTAAGGACTAAAGGGAGGATCACATGCAAAATCAAGCAACTCCAGAGGACCATGTTTTTCTTGGTTGAGGTGCTCCTGCCACAGCAGTGTTGTGGTGTGGTTGAATCCAAGTTCTTGTTTTTGATGGAAGAAAAGAATTCAAGGCCAAGACACAGGTAGAGATCAGCAGAGAAGCAACATTTATCTACATGCAGAGTGAAAGCACACACCTTCAGGAAGAAGTGTGGGCGTGATCAAGAAAGAACTATACTCCAAAAGGTTCAGGGCCATCCATCCTTTTTGTATGATCTGAGAGCATAGTGTGTGGTGTCATGGTTGGGGCTTAATTAAGTGTTAAAAGGGTGCAGACTCTGGGTGAAGGGCTTCAGTACCAACCAGTTTTTTTCCCTTTCCTGGAAATCTCAGAGTTGTCATCATGTCCTATCATGATGGGGGTGGGAGTGTTAGCCATGGTAATTTTACAGTAATGACTTTGTAATGAGTTAAATATAATCATGGGATGCAGCTGGAAGCTTTGTTGGGTATTTTTAGTCAGTGCTTATTCTAAGCAGCAAAACTCTTGTGGCTGTGGTTTTTATGCTGCATAGAAGTGGGGAGAGTGAGAGTTTGGGGCAGTACAGGAGCAGATATTGTACAGGTGTGCCTCCAGGGACATGTTGGTGATTTCAGCTCCTCCTTGTTAGCCAGCTCTTTGACTGCATCAGCATCAAGGGATTCGTATTGGATGTAGTTGAAACTGGTGGTTTGTCAACTGCCAAAGTCTCAAAAAACCCTGCCAATCAACCAACCAAACTATAACATCACAAAATAGATAGTTATAAAACATCAGAACCTGGGCTTGGAGATTTTAAGGAAATGGTTGAGATTGCGTAATCTATCATAGTTTTGGGTGACTTGGTACAGAGACTATCTAGAAGCAGTTCTTAATAAGGAACCAATTTGTCCTGTTATAATAATGATTTTATTTAGGTCGTAGTCTTTTAGGAGCGATTCTTCCCTGGATCAAATAGCTAAGTTAGCATTGTTCATTCTCAGTATTAGTTTACTCAAATATAAGAAAAAATATGCCCCATATTGCCCAAGATAAAGGAATGAAATTACATTGGAAATTGGTTTTCAAGTTGTACTACTAGTGAGGGTAAATTGCAATTTTAAGCTTAGATTTTTTTTCTTCCAACTTCTGTGATTGAGTATTGTGCTGAAGGACTAAAATACCTTCATGAATATTAGGATAGTTTTTATTTTTGCTATTGCAGTGTTCAGTTATTTTAATGGTAAATCATGTGTTCAAAAGTAATTTTATTAAACTAGCTACTCAACATGAGCAAATTAACATTGTAATAAAGAACACGTGTATAATATCAGTATTTGGTCAAGAAACATATAGTCAGCCTTTTAAAAAATAAAATCATAAAATATAATGAACTGTGATATGAAAATGAAAAGAATTAGAATGAATTGCTGCAGTTGATATTCTAATGACTATTAGATGTTATTTCTTCTTGTTTTATAAGATTTATTTTATTTGAAAGGCAGAGGTAGAGAGAGGCAGAGGGAGGAGGGAGGGAGGGAGGGAGGGAGGGAGAGAGAGAGAGAGAGAGAGAGAGAGAGAGAGAAAGGGGTCTTTTACCCATTGGTTTACTGCCCAAATGACCACAATGGCTGGAGCTGGGGTGATCTGAAGCCAGGAGCAGGAGTTTCTTCCGGGTATCCCATGTGAGTGAAGGGGCCCAAGGACTTGGGCCATCTTCTACTGCTTTTCCAGGCCATAATGGAGAGTTGGATTGGAAATGGAGCAGGCAGGACTCGAACTGGTGCCCCTATGGGATGCTTGCATTGCAGGTTGCGGCTTTACCTACTAGACGACAGCACCGGTTCCCAGATGTTATTTCAATATCTATCCCTTTTTTTACTCTGGCCTACAAAGTGAAACTGAATTAGGTAATTAAATACTCATTCCTCAAAACATTTTTTTTGCAAGTCTTATCCTAGACTCTTGTGATTTTGACCAAGCTGTTCATGATTTTGTGTGTAATACTCACAGCCAAATGTCCTTACATTTGTACTACTTTATAAGAAAGCTTCTACTAACTGCTTGGGAAACACATCAAGTGTACAGAAGAGCAATTGATGGTCTTACTGTGCCTGCAAAGCTATAATTCAATTCAGTGTTTTCTGCTTGCTTTAAAAATTAGAAGAACATCTTTTCAGTGCTTTATACTATGTTCTAAATTTATGTAGCTAAATTTAGAGCCCTGGGATATTGGTTTCATATACATGTATTTTCCCCAAATGTGATGATTAAAATGCTGTATACATACATGAAAGTTGCCATCTAAGGATGTAAATAATTGTACTCAAAGGAAGAAGAAGTTTTTTTTTTTAAAAGATTTATTTATTCATTTGAAAGGCAGAGTTAAAGAGAGGCAGAGGCAGATAGAGAGAGGTCTTCTATCCACTGGTTCACTCCCTAAATGGCCGCAATGGCCGGAGCTGGGCAGATCCGAAGCCAAGAGCCAAGAGCGTCTTCCCAGTCTGCCATGCAGTTGCAGGGGCCCAAAGGCTTGGGCCAGCTTCCACTGCCTTCTCAGGCCATAGCAGAGAGCTGGATAGAAAGTGGAGCAGCTGGGACTCAAACCAGCACTCATGAGATGCTGGCACTGTAGGCAGTAGCCCCACCAGCTATGCCACAGCACTGGCCCCTGAAGAGGAGTTTTTGATGTATTTTAACTATCACATTTCTGTGATATGAAAAGAATTCCTATGAAGAGAATTACCTTTTAAATATTTTTTTAAAATTGTCATGTGTTTGTGATATCAAATTATGGAAACTTCATTCCAAAGTGAGGATTATCATCTCTGAGAAAGATGGCGATGTCAGTAGATCTTAGTGACCAATGAAAACACAGTAATTATACAACCTGGTCTCTCCTTCTCTCAGCTGTGTAACTATTCTGTATTAGCTTCACTCTGTTGCATTACAAGAAGTTTCCTCTAAAATTCTGGAAATACAGTCATCAAAAGCTCTTGAAATTCATACCTCACAGCTTCTGCTATGATTCTCGCCATTTTAAAATTTATGGTTGAGGGAAAATGACTCAGATGTATTGGCCTTGATTAGGGGCTCTTTCTAGAACCAGATGTAGAGAGAGAAATATAACAACCATAGAAAGCCCAAAGGGATATTTGGCGTGCTCTCACAACTTCGTAATGTTCCCAAAAGCTCAGTTATTTTGCATCCCTCTATTTTGACTCTCTAATATCGAAGGAGGACTTTGCTTGTGTTTGCAAGCCCTTGTACACAAGTATTTCTGTGTATATTCCCTCCCTAAGATCCAGCATTTACTTTTGTTGGTACAGTTTAGAATCATGTCTATCTTGGAAATTTGGACATCATACTTGGTTAGGGTAGTAGAATTCTTTGGTTTCTTATGTCCTGTACTTTTGGACTTGGAAAGGTAAACAAATGGATAAATGGCTAACTTGAGAGTTGTTAGGAAGCAGGAAGCAGAGAAAATGCTTTCTGGGGATGTAATCTAAATAATCTGACATCTGTCTGTCCATCCCTATATACCTTTTTATTTTTATTTTTGGATTATTATACTGCTAGAGATGGAAGGTAACATTTTTTTTTTTTTGACAGGCAGAGTTAGAGAGAGAGAGACAGAAAGAGACAGTGAGAGAGAGAGAAAGGCCTTCCTTTTTCTGTTGGTTCACCCCCCAAGTGGCCGCAACGGCGGGCATGTTGCAGCGGGCACGCTGCGCCAATCCAATGCCAGGAGCCAGGTGCTTCCTCCTGGTCTCCCATGCGGGTGCAGGGCCCAAGCACTTGGGCCATCCTCCACTGCACTGGAGTGCTGGGCCACAGCAGAGAGCTGAATTGAAAGTGGAGCAACTGGGACAGAACTGGCGCCCCAACCAGGACTAGAACCCAGAGTGCCGGCGATGTAGGCGGAGGATTAGCCTAGTGAGCTGCGGCGCGGGCCCAATAGGTAACAAAATTTAAAGTCAACATTGTTAGGACTGAAGTGTGTAACTCCCTCTTTCTTCTTTCCAGGGAAGCCCAAGAGTAATGCAATCCTAGTTTCTCATTGAGAGTCTAATATTTCAACAAAAACTCTTAAGGTTGAATTAGAAACCACAGGTTATATTTGATACTAAATTATTCCTTTTCCCGCTTTTCCATTCTATATTTTTGCAAAGATATACTTGGATCTGCCTGTGGGGAAAGAATGAGAAATAGGTCACTGGAGAATATCTAACTCATTTGCCCATTTTACTAGTGAGATTAGGATAGCCAGTCTGCCCCTGGGGGCTGCAGAAAATACAAGTGAGGCTAAAATAGAGAAAGCACTGTGAAGGAGTGCTGAGTTTTTGCATGGCAATATACATTCAGGCTGATTTGCTCCTCTCCCTTAGGGAAGACTTTAAAAGAGAGAGAATGGAGAAGCAGAATTGCTTTCCTTATTACATCCTCCATGAAATAGGGAAGAAAACTCATGTGTTTAAGTGCTTAGTGAGGAAACATACAATATTACCATAAGCTGTTTCTCTCTCTCACCCCCCTCACACATGTAAATACATAATTTGTATATTTCTCATATAGAAGATTTGCCCTTTTATCCCCTGAAAATACTGCATGTCTACATTTACCTTGAACTTGTGTCTATATATGTGGGTGAGGGAAAGAAATAAAGATCAATAATTGAGATCATTGAAATGGGACCCTTCCTAGAGTTAAAGTAGGAAGAAAGGAAATAGGCAGAAAGAGATTTGTCAACCAGTTTATTTACTGTATTGATTATGTGATGATGAACATGTGTACATTTTTATTAGGAACAGTTATTCCTAGGGCTTAGGAGTTTATTGATCCATTTCAGTAAAAACTTTGGCTAACAGACTTTTAGTTACTTTACTTGTGTTTGTTTTCAGCTTTTTGTTTGTCTCTCTTAGAAGTAATCCATCAATAAGACCCATTTATTTGTGTAGTGGGATTATGGTGCTTGGTAAAGAAATAAACAGAAAATAAAAAAGTTGACCAAAGTCCTGAAATACGACTCAACTCCCTTTCACCATTTCTGCTCACGTATAGATTTTATTTATTTGTTTATTATTTTATTAAAGTCATTGCTTATTGTCAAGGGCAAGGTAAAGCAAAGAATCTAATCTCTCTTAACTGACTAAACAGTTATATTAGCCAGGCATGAAGGGTGGAAATTTTATAAAAGACTTTTTAAATTAAAATAATGGAATTTCCTATTTTATGTACTTTATTATATATAATACCATATATTAAAGATCACTAATGAAAATGAGGAAGCAAGTTCCTAGGGCATGATGGGACTTCCTTATGTTTCTTGATTAAGTGCTAGAGCCAAATATATTGAGAACAAAAAACACTAACTACTTTGGACTCTTCAGTTGTAGAAGGCTTGGTCAAGCCTCGAGAGACCAAGTAGTAGGTGGACTGAGTTGCATCATATCAAGCTTAAAATAACAGAAGGTCTTCATTTATTGTTAGAAAAACTATTGTAGGCCGGCACCATGGCTCAACAGGCTAATCCTCCGCCTTGCGGCGCCGGCACACCGGGTTCTAGTCCCGGTTGGGGTGCCAGATTCTATCCCAGTTGCCCCTCTTCCAGGCCAGGCCAGCTCTCTGCTATGGCCCGGAAAGGCAGTGGAGGATGGCCCATGTGCTTGGGCCCTGCACCCGCATGGGAGACCAGGAGAAGCACCTGGCTCCTGGCTTTGGATCAGCGCGATGCTCTGGCCGCAGCGGCCATTGGAGGGTGAACCAAGGGCAAAAAGGAAGACCTTTCTCTCTCTCGCTCTCTCTCACTATCCACTCTGCCTGTCCAAAAAAAAAAAAAAAAAAGAAAAAAAAAGAAAAACTATTGTCAACATCATTTCTCAGAAACACTATTATTCTCTTTTATCTCCTCATCTCACCATGCTGTTTTCTGGATTCTAGATGATACTCCTGACTAGAAATAGTACTACTCTTGCCCTTACTAATAAATGAAGAAATACATTGCTGTCCTGTGCAGTCATTCTCTAATGTTTTTCTTAGGGGAAAACCTCCCAGGTCTGTCATGAAAGCTGATGTCCTCAACACCCAGATGCTTCGTTCTAAGGGAATTGATTGAAGAGCATAACTGGACATAGGCTTCAAATATTGCAGCGTAGAGTCCACCAGATCTAAATCTAGTTGACATCAACAACTTAATGAGAAAAAATACAATTTATAATTTAGGGAAATTAATATTAATGATCTGTCAGATGTAGTCCATAATGCCAGTCTCCCAGGGCACAGGGGATTATGAAAAAGGTTGTAGACTAGATCTGGAAAAAATGAAAATAAGGGTAACTTAGAATTTTGGAGAACAATTTTTTAAATTTTTTGTTCATATAAAATAAATTATATGTCATTAATGTTGTATATATTTTACTGAATGTGTATGGTATAGTTGACCTCATTGTAAAATTTAAACATTCTCATTTCTGAAAACTGGGGAGGAGGGAGTATCTTGAATGCTTTCTGACTAAAAGCTATATTTTAGCTTCCCAATGTTTTTAAGGATTCATTTCTTCAGTGTCACTTTATATTGATTTTTTTCAAGGGCTTAAAAACCCTATATACTTCAGAATTAAATAGAAGTTTTCCAAGGGACATTGCTGTTCCCTTGTTGATTCAAAGCAAAAGAAATAACATTTTAAAAATTGCATCTTAGTGCCAACATTGTGGCATAGTGGGTTAGGCCGCTAACTAGGACATCAGCAACCCGTATGGGTGCCAGTTCACATCTCAGCTGCTCCACCTCCAACCCAGCACTCTTCTAATGTGCCTGGGAAAGCAACAAAAGATTGTTCAAGTGTTTGGCCCTCACCAACCACGTGGGAGACCCTCATGAAGTTCCTGGACCAGCCCTGGTCATTGTGGCTATTTGGGAAGTGATTGGAAAATCAATCTTCCTTTCCCTCTCCCTCTCCCTTTTCCTCCCTCCCTTCCTCTTTCCCCTTCCCCTTCCATCTCTGTAACTCTCAAATAAATAAATAATCTTATTTTTAAAAAATCATATCTGTCTGAACTTACAGTAGGTGTTAAGGATACTGTGGCAGCACACATGTGATAAAACTGAAAAATAAAACCGTAAGTCCATTTACATACTGTGTCAATTTGCAAAAATGAAGAGAAAAGCAATGAGTTTCCCAGAAGATAAGATCTAATTCTTCATGGGTCACATTTTTTGTTCTTTATTTGAACAAAAGTAGTAGTCCTAATCATAGTGACATCTGAACTTAAATCAAGTCCATAAAGAACAATTTTACAAAGAGTTTTAGGAGGGAAAGGAATGAAACAAATGGGAACTTTGAGTTTTAACTAGGTGGAGGAAAACTGCATCCAATAATGAGAATCTTAGCATTACGCAGTAGAGTCAGGAAAAATCGTAAAGGGTATATAAGACATTTTATGATCAAGTCAATACTAGATTAACAGAAAAAACCTGAAGTTTTATTTCTTTGTGTAGTCAAGTGAGCTCATCAAATAAGACATACCGTCATTTTTTACCTTTAAGTTATGTGAAAAATTCCCTTTCAGTTTCAAAATACCTTATTTAAAAGCTTAAAATAGTTACATAATCATTCCATATTAGCTTCATGTGTCTTTGTTGGAAAATTATAATTTCTTCATATTCCACAAAAGCATGAATCTTCCTAGAACAGTTATTGAAATAAATAATGAATTCCAGTAGCTTTTAGCTGAACTCAAATCCAGTTTATTTGCCAGGGAAGATATAGCTTCTTTCCTTCCAGCCATGTTTTCCATTCCATGGATTACTTGTGCTCTTTCTCACTTTTCTTCTTTAAACATAAATATTGCTAGTTCACTGATGCATTATTTTCAGTTCAACCATGGTTTTTCTAAATTTTTTCCATTAAACTCATAGTGTTCTCCCAAAAGCACATTAGGATGCTCCTAGCATTTGTTAGAAATGTAAATCCACATGCCCCTACCCAGAAAAACTGAATTAGACAATCTGGATACAACACACATGCTGCTGCTTTTTTTCTATTCCCTTTAGGGATGATCTTTTCCCTACTTAGCAAAAGTTTACCTGTTCTTGTGATGTGTTTCAGATATCATCCATTCATACAAAGATGTAGCTTCTCCATATGGAGCAGAATTTTTATCTTGACAGCATTCTTTTTGTCCAAAGTACAAGCACAATTGTCCAAACATAGAACAGTTAATTAATAATTAGTCATTCCACAATGGTAGTAACTACTTGAATTGATTGCAAAAATAAAAAAATAAAATAAAGAATGTAATCATTTAGGTGATTACATAGTGAATAATGATTCAACCCAAGAACATAACTTCATCCATGAAAATAAACAAGAAGTAGATTATGAGTCATTCACTGATAAGCCATATGCAGATTTGGATTTGTTCTGAAAGCTTGTTTTGGGTGGAGTATTGACAGGTAACCTATCCTGGGGTCAGGAATGCAGGGAGTACAGAGGATAGTGTTGAGAATGGTTAAACCACACTTGAAGAATAGGTTTTTACATGCAAATGTGAAGGAAAGGAATCTTCTAGGCAAAGACAAGGGTCGATTGGTGTCTTCCATTATCTTCTGTATTCAAAGGGGAAGGAACTGACCAGCAGGGGCCTGTGATTTAGATTTTAATACATATATTCAGGAAAGGGAAGTTTACCAATGCAATACAGAGATTTAAAAAAAAAATGAAAAAACAAGGTCATTTGACAAAACAAAAACATGAGGAAGACAAAAATATTATGGATGGCTGCAAGAACCATAGAAAATACAAATCAGGGATAAGGAAAAGCTTGAACAGGAGAGCAGGTTGGGTGTAAACTGACGCAGTCCTATTGAAATCACTCTATTATTGTAACCTACAAACTGGGTGGATGGTCATGGCTGGCATAATGCATAGGATCAAGACTGAGGAAATATACGGAGACTCTGAATTAGAAAAGGCATGCTTGGAGAAGAGTAAGTCAAATTTTAAAGCTCAGCACATTTATGATGAGCATAATTGACAGACACAGGTGGGGCACTTATTCTTTTTATAAAACAGAGAAAACAGTGCAATGACCATTTCTTTAGATAAAATATACCACAACAGTGATGTCAAAATAATGACCAGTAGTTCAATTGTCTTGCTTATAAGAGAAATTTAAAATACAAGGACAAAACAGTTTCTGTGACATTGGTCACATGTTTAAAGAAGGATTTAGATTTATCTGGTGATGAAAAGTTGACTTAGTTAAAAGGTGAAAACTTTACAGTTGATAAAGAACCATGATACATATTTATTATTCATTTGGCATCAGAAATTAAAAATATTTTTGGCACTGCAACTATCAATAATCAGACCACAGAGTCCAATGTGAAAACAAAATAATATTTTGGATTTTCAGAGTATCTCTCAAGTGCATTTTCTATTGCAGCATCATTATCCCCAATTTAGAGATTGGAAGGGCATTTAGAACTGTCAGAAGGAACAGATGGATATTTTGACTGGGCCTGAATAGCAATTACTTTTTTTAATGCCTAAATTGAAAGTCTATAACTTGTTCCCAAGTTTGTCCTACATTCCTATTCATGCTCCTGGTATGTTTCCTATTATTTACATAATAGATGGAGACATGGAGTCCTTTGGATCTCTTAGCATCTGCATTGGATTAACTGTCCTAAAAAACAAAAAAAAGAGTTTTTCTCTGTATTTTATTTTATCAGCACCTGATGTAATCACATTACCTTAGAAATTACTTTTAATCATTTGAGATCCTAGAAGATAGAAATTGAATAGATATCTAAGAAAAATGTAGATGAATAATAATACATATGATGATAGAACTATCAATAGTTTATAGTGGATTAGAAACATTAAAAATTAGTTTGAGCATGATAGTAACCCTACTTGATTGTATAATTTGAGGTTACTCAAAATTATTAAATAGCTTATCTAAGGTTACACAGTTAGCAGCAGAATCAAGATTTGAATCAAGTATTGTCAAACACTAAAATTCATTTTCTTGGTATATCAAAGAATTGATTCACATTGCACACTATATGATTCGCTTCAAAGAATTTGTATGAAAACATTGTCAGTGTAATAACTTCATCTTTCATAGTAACCATGTCTTATTCAGTCAATCTGCTAGTATTTGAATAATCACATCTCTGCTGAAATCTACTTCATGCTATCAGGAATATTTCACTTTATTTAGATTAATTTCCAAAGAATTTTCTTCAGAGAGCAGAATTACTAGCAAAAAAAAAAAAAAAAACCATAAGCAGATGTGAAGGGTCACTTCTACTGAAGTTGTACAGGTTTAGATAGAGAGTTGTGAGTTATGGAAAGTACGCTTTATTGGGGTCAGCGCTGTGGCGCAGTGGGTTAAAACCCTAGCCTGAAGCATCGGCATCCAATATGGGCGCCTGTCCTAGTCCTGGCTATTCCTCTTCCCATCCAGCTCTCTGCTATGGCCTGGGAAAGCAGCAGAAGATGGCCCAAGTAACTGGGCCTCTGCACCACATGGAAGACATGGAAGAAGCTCCTGGCTCCTGGCTTCTGATTGGCACAGCTCTGGCCATTGCAGCCATCTGGGAAGTGAACCAGTGGATGGAAGACCACTCTCTCTGTCTCTACCTCTCTCTGTAATACTGTCTTTCAAATAAAACAAAATCTTAAAAAAAATAAAGAAGTAGGCTTTGTCTCCCTAATAAATCTTAAAATGTCCTACGTACAGGAAAGGTGTATGTTGCTATCTAGCACCATAATATTGTCATGTGTTACCATAACACCCCCATGGGAGATCAATAATGACTTCCCATCATGCCTTTAAAAATGTGTATATTATAATATGTTCTTTAGTATTATCACTTTGATGTCTTTAAGATACTTATTTGCATTAATCTACATCATTTCTTCTCTCTGACACTTTTTCATTGACAGTTTTCCCCACTCCAGCCCCTTCCCAATTATAGCTTTTTCTGTGCAAAACTTTTCTATTTTCTTTCTGTTTAATACATCTCTCTTCCTCTCTGTTTCCCTCCCTTACCCTAACCCCCATTTTATTGTTAGGGATAAGTACAAACAGGTCAAAATGTAGCCATTTCTGCAAAGTAGAATCATACCAAATGGTGTGTACAGAGAGCATATTTAGTTCAAGAATAATATAAAAGGGAGGCCATTGGGGGACAGAGGATTGATGAGCCACTACTTGAGATGCCCACATCCCATATCAGAGTGTCAGTTTGATTTCTGGCTACTCTGATTTTTATCCATCTCCCTACTAATGCACCTGGGATTCAGCAGATGACAACCTAAATTCTTGAGTGTCTGTCATCCACTTTATAGACTTGGATGAAGTTCCTGGCTCTTGGCTTCGTGTGATTCAGCTCCAGCTGGTGCAGCCATTTAGGGAGTGAATCAAGGAATGGAAGATCTCTATGTGTGTGTGTGTATATTTGTGACTCTGCCTTTCAACTAGGTAAATTAACAAATTTTTAATAATAAAATAACATCTTTATTAATTTTATTTTTGAGCCATTGTGTTTGTGTAACTTTGTATCTAAATTATATTAAAATATGAAGTAAGTTTTTTTTCTCTGTTTATCAAGTAAAAGTTAGGTTTAAAGTGATTGAGATACCAGAGATGCTCTGTGCAGAGTGTAAAACTGAGAGATGAGTGATATTTCAGCACTTTTTTCCCTTGGTGTGTTTCATTGACTAATTTCATTTTTCTTAAAATCTTTTTGTTGATGAGATATGGTTATCATCCTAGTGACACTAAATGAGGAAGATTGAATTTTCAGTTTTTCATCAAATATGTCAGCATTTGCTCTTTAATGTAATTATGGAAAGAGCAAGAGAAAGAGAGAGAATGGATGTTAATTTCCCCCAATAGAATATAACAGTATCCTTTTTTTTTTTTTAAGATATATTTATTTATTTGAAAGTCCGAGTTACACAGAGAGAGGAGAGGCAGAGAGAGAGTGGCCTTCCATCCGCTGGTTCACTCCCCAATTGGCCACAACAGCTGAAACTGCGCCAATCCAAAGCCTGGAGCTAGGAGCTTCTTCTGGGTCTCCCATGCGGGTGCAGGGGCCCAAGTACTTGGTCCATTTTCTACTGTTTCCCAGGCCATAGCAGAGAACTGGATCAGAACAGGAGCAGCCAGGTCTCGAACTGACGCCCATATTGGATGCCAGCGCTTCAGGCCACGTTGTTAACCCACTGCGCCACAGTGCCAGCCCCATAATGGTATTCTGAGTGAGTTACATTCTCATATTCTTATTTATTTATTTATTCATTTATTTGACAGGTAGAGTTACAGACAGTGAGAGAGAGAGACAGAGAAAGGTCTTCCTTCCGTTGGTTCACTCCCCAAATGGCTGCTATAGCCAGAGCTACGCCCATCTGAAGCCAGGAGCCAGGTGCTTCTCCCTGGTCTCCCACCAGGTGCAGGGGCCCAAGCACTTGGGCCATCCTCCACTGCCCTCTCGGGCCACAGCAGAGAGCTGGACTGGAAGAGGAGCAACTAGGACTAGAACCCGCACCCGCAAGGCGTAGGATTAACCAAGTGAGCCACGGCTGACGAGAATGATTAGTAGAGAAAAGCCAAAGGGTACAACCTAGTATACAAATGCAGGGATTAGAGCTTGAGTATTGTACACAACAGGAAACAACATGAGCTGACTGTATTAAATGGTTCAGGACCTTTTCCATGAACCAGGAAAGCTAAAGACATCGTGGAGACCAGGGAGAATGGGAAGTGCTGAACTAGTGGCTAAGTACTACAATGCAAGCAAGCAGCACTGCATATAGACATGTCAAGTTTCTTAGGACACTAAGTCTGATACTCTCTCCCACACTTTCCTCAACAACAATTTAACCTCAGTCTATTGTGTTTTTGCACTCATTTCATATTCTCTGTGTATATTTCCTCCAGAAGCTGAATTTTAAAAACGAAGAAACACTTGGAACTTTCTAATTTCTTATTAATTGTATTAAGAACACTTTTCAGAGAGTAAATAAGCAACACTTTTGTTAGGTTTTCTCTGATTTTTTTTTAAAGATCTATTCATTCATTTGAAAATCAGAGTTACACAGAAAGAAGAGAGGCAGAGACAGAGAGAGGTCTTCCATCTGCTGGTTCACTCCCCAATTGGCTGCGATGGCCAAAGGTGTGCCAGGAGCCAGGAGTTTCTGCCAGGTCTCTCACGCAGGTGCAGGGGCCCAAGGGCCTGGGCCATCCTCCACTGCTTTCCCAGGCCACAGCAGAGAGCTGGATCAGGAGTGGAGCAGCGAGGTTTCAAACTGGCGCCCATATGGCATGCCAGCACTTCAAGCCAGGGCATTAACCCACTGTGCCACAGCCCCGGGCCCCTCTCTGATTTTTTTTTTTTTTTAATATCTGTTTCCATCCCTACCATGGTAGCTTCTCAATAAAGCCAACTGACCCATCAGAATACTTTGTCTTCTTATCTCATGTTGACATGAGATTGCACAATTATGAAGATGACTTACCTTGTTTCAAATTGAAATGTGCTCAAGAAATGGTATGAACAACTCCAATTCCCTCCCCTTCTTCCTTGGCAGAATTGGGTAAAATAAGAGCCACTTTCAACTCCTCTCTTTGCAAAGTTCAGAAGGCACAAATTTCTGTATAGTTTTTGCATATATGAGTAATTTTCTTTTGGCTCGGCTCATCTTTCAGCCTTGAGAAAACCATCTAAAAAACCCCAATTCTATGGATTTTCTCATTATGATCATTTGAATCCAAAATATTTTCTTTCCTCATTCTGTTTCCAACTTCATTCAAATACCATTCTGTAAGGTTGCAAACATTGGATTCATACTTTGGGTTTCTTTGCTGTGTGGAGCTCTTACTGAACAACTTTATACCAATATGTAGTATTAGAATCCCAACCAAGTGAATAATTAAGTCTTTATTTAAAAAAACCAGGGGTTTGCCACAGTGGTTAAGCTACTTCTTGGACACCATATCCCATTTCAGAAAGCTTGGAAAGCTCGTATTCAAGCTCCAATGCTGCTTTCCATTTGAATTTTCTGCTAAAGTTCACCTGGGAATCAGAAGATAATAGTTAAATCCCTGACATCCATGTGGGATACCCAACTTAAGTTCTTAGCTCCCAACTTTTGACTGACCCAACCCTGGTGTTGCAGGCATTTGAAAAGTGAACCAGATGTGGGAGATCTCACTCTGTATCTCTGACTTTTTAAATAAATAATAATTATAAAAAGAAAAGGATATGGGACACTGATCATGCTTCATCTCTGCTTTATAAATTCACTAACAGTTTTTGAGGACTTACTCTTACATTTTATTATAAGCCTTATATATGGTTCCTTCTGCTGATACCAGCTCATGTCACCTTGAAGTATAAAAAAATTGCATCCTTATTTTTAATCATAGCATAATTTGGAAAAGAAATTGAATGCTTAATGGGAAGGGACTCATTTTAGTCTTATTTAAACACTCAGTCTTATGAGATTTGAGTAGGCTGTACTTAGCATCAGGTCCATTTAGAAAACCACATGACAAGACATAGAACACAACAGCAGGGCAACAAAGGAATTTCGTCTTAGTAGAAGTACTCCGAATAGACCATACAGCAGCCCTGGGGTTATGTTATAGCACCTTATGCTGTGGTTCAACATGAGTGAATGAGACTGAGCTGGGTGGAAAGTGAAGTCACCTTGGCCTAGAAGTTCATATTCCAAATAAGAATCAAAATTTATAATAGCATTGCCATAGCCATAGCTACTAAGGGATCATTTTAAGGAATTTTCTCACTTGTGAACATACAGCTTTTGATTAGAAATTTGGTTTCTTTTATAGTACTGCTAATCCAGATGAAATCTACTGATCTTTAAAAGATAACTGATGGGTTTGGTGCTGTAGCATGATAGGCTAAGCCTCCACATGCGGTGCCAGGATCACATATGGGAGCCAATTATGACCCAGCTGCTCCTCTTCCAGTCAAGCTCTTTGCTGATGGCCTGGGAAGGCAGTGGAAAATGGCCCATATGTTTAGGCCCTTGCATCTGTGTAGGAGACCTGGAAGAAGCTCTTGACTCCTGATCTGCCCAGCTCTGGCCAGTTCCAGCAATTTGGGTAGTGATCCAGTGGATGGAAGCTCTCTTTCTCTTCTCTCTTCTCTCTCTCTCTCTCTCTCTCTCTGTAACTCTACCTCTCAGATCAATAAATAATTTTTTTTTTTGACAGGCAGAGTTAGTGAGAGAGAGAGAGAGAGAGAGAGAGAGAGACAGAAAGAAAGAAAGGTCTTCCTTTACCGTTGGTTCACCTCCCAAATGGCCACTACGGCCAGCGCACTGCGGCTGGTGTGCTGCACCGATCCGAAGCGAGGAGCCAGGTACCAGGTGCTTCCTCTTGGTTTCCCATGCGGGTGCAGGGCCCAAGCACTTGGACCATCCTCCACTGCCTTCCCGGGCCACAGCAGAGAGCTGGACTGGAAGAGGAGCAACCGGGACACAATCCGGCGCCCCAACCTGGACTAGAACCTGGGGTGCTGGTGCCGCAGGCAGAGGATTAGCCAAGTGAGCTGTGGCACCGGCCAATAAATACATATTTTAAAAAGGATAAACGATGTCTAATAACAAAAATAGCATTCCATTTACATCAAGATCTGGAAGAACAGAATTATAAAATTATTACAGGATTGAATTTTTAAAAATACCAGGAAAAAGGATTTGTTAAAACTTCCCCCAGGATAAAAGGACTAATGTACATTATGGATGTCTCATTTAACCTTCATAAACACATTTTCTTTTTTTTTCCCAAACCATTTCTTCGGGTATGGTTGACATGCAAAAGTGATATGGATTTAAAATTTGTGACTTCTTGAGTTTGGAGAGAAATAAACACCCATGAAAGCAAAACCACCATCAAGACCATAAATACATCTACCACTTCTTCCTGAAATGATCTGCTACTCGTTTATCATTATTATTTTTATGTAAGAACATTTACCATAAATCTACTCACTTAGAAAGTTTTAATTATATAAAACAATATTGGAAGGTAACTGCTTTGCAGTATATCTGCAGAATTTATCTTGCATAACTAATACCTCATCTCCTTTCCCTATGGTTTCTGCATTTCTCCCTCTCTCCACCCATGGCAATGACCATTCTACTTTTTGTTTTTATTAGTTTAACCTATATTAGATTGCATACAGTATTTATCTGTAGGTGACTGTTTTCACAGGGTATAATGCCTTCCAGCTTCATCCATATTGTAGCAAATGACAGAGTTCCCTTATTTTTAAGGATAAATACCACATTTTATATATATGTGTGTGTGTGTGTGTGTGTATGTATATATACACACACACACACACACCACCTATGTTTTATTTGTCCATCTGTTGATGGACCTTTAGGTTGTTTTCATACCTAAGCTATTGTTAGCTGTACAGCAATGAACATGGGGGTGCAAGTATCTCTTTAAGATCCTGATTTTATTTCCTTTGATTAAATACCCAAAAGTGGGATTGCTGGATCTCATGGTAGTTCTGTTTTTGACTTTTTGATCGAACTTCATGCTGGTTTTCATAAAGACTATACCAATTTATATTCCTATGATTAGTGTGCCAGATTTCCCCTTTCTCCACATCCTCACAAACATTGGTAGCTTGTACTGGTTCACTCCCAAAAGTCTGCAATAGCCAGGATTGAGTCAGGCTAAGACCAGAAGCTGGGAACTCAAGCCAGGTCACCCAAAGATGATAGGGACCCTACTAAGCCATCACCCGTTGCCTCCCAAGGTTTGTATTAGCAGGAATATGAAACTAGGAGCTGGAGCCAAGAATCAAACCCAAGTCCTCTGATGTGAGATGCAGGCATCTTAACTGGTCTCTTGACTGCTAGGCCAAATCCCTGCCTCTATTTTTAAAAATTTTAGTAATTGTAGCAGGTGTGCGGTGGTATCTCACTGTGTCCTTTTGATTTGTGTTTCCTTCATGATTAGTGTTGTTAACATTTTTTAATATACATGTTAGCTATTTTTATGTCTTTCTTGGGCAAATGCCCTTTGCCCAAGGGATTTGTTTATTTATTTTACTATTTTGTAGGAATTACTTACATGTTTAGTTACTAACCACTTATTATATGTATTATTTATAAATACTTTCTCCTATTCAGTATGTTTCCTCTTAATTTTACTGAGTGTTTTCTTTGTTATGGTTTTAAGTTGACATAATCTCAATTATTTTGCTTTTGCTATGTGCATTTTTATGTCAAATAGAAAAAAAAGGCATTGCCCAGACTAACATTAAAGAACTTTGTTTCTCTTTGTTTTTAGGAGTTTTATAGTTACAAATCTTACAAAAGCTTTTCCAGATGGTTATTGACATTAGCATTTTACCCCAGCGCCGTGGCTCAATAAGCTAATCCTCCACCTTGCAGCGCCGGCACATGGGGTTCTAGTCTCAGTCGGGGCACCGTATTCTGTCCCAGTTGCCCCTCTTCCAGG
Source organism: Lepus europaeus (assembly GCF_033115175.1). NCBI lineage: Eukaryota > Metazoa > Chordata > Mammalia > Lagomorpha > Leporidae > Lepus > Lepus europaeus. Next base: position 47,022,160 of record NC_084843.1, on the reverse strand, counting down.
CCAGCTCTCTGCTGTGGCCCGGGTGTGCAGTGGAGGATGGCCCAAGTGCTTGGGCCCTGCACCCGCATGGGAGACCAGGAGAAGCACCTGGCTCCCGGCTTCGGATCAGCACAGTGCGCCGGCCGCAGCACACTGGCCACAGTGGCCATTGGAGGGTGAACCAATGGTAAAGGAAGACCTTTCTCTCTGTCTCTCTCTCTCACTGTCCACTCTGCTTGTTAAATAAAAATAAATAAATAAATAAATAAAAACATTAGCATTTTACTGATTAAGAATATGACATAAAATAAAAAATATTTTTCTGACTTCTACAAAATGGAAAAACTCTTCTGGCCTTATTGTCCCAAATTATGTAGTCTTCCAGAAATGTTAATGATAACTATATAATTGACTTCAGTGGATTTCAGCATATTGCCCATGAAAGATTGCATGTCAGATAGCTTTATCATAATGCTAAGTGAGTTCAGAAATACATTATTTTCAGTTTTCTCTGCACAAGATCCTGAAAAGTATACTCACAGTCATTTTAATATTAGTGATGATGCTAAATCATTAAACTGTGTGAATACCTTATCATAACAAGCCCAACCTATCTGGCATAGTAGCCCCCTGCAGCATCCTTGGATGTATTCTCAAATCCTGGATGTATATCCCTACCCATTGCAAAAAATGCAGTTAAGTCTGTCATGTAATTAGTTGCTTCAGAATAACCACTAACTTTCGTTTTACTGAGGCCTACAGGTGACATGTGAATTGTGAGTAAAAGATTCCTTCCATTTTCTCCCAATTCATTTGTCAAAACAAACACAATTCATTCATGAAATCTAGTTTGTATTAAATGTTCTTCGTAATGCCAGCCATGCAGAAAAAGAACTGGAAAATTACTGTTGCCTCCAGGTGGAATTGCTTTTGCAAAACAGTGCAGACAATTTGAAGTAGGCTTTGACCATAGCTGAGTAGAAGGCCATACTTGTCAAGAAGTTGCTTTTTAGCGGATAGAAAGAGAAAGGAATAAAACCATGTCTTTCCACACAGTTAACCTTAGAATCAGATAAATGTGATTCAGTCTTATAGGACTGGAGACCTAATACCACACATGATTATTGAAGATACTCAACCAGAACATAAAGCCCTCAGTTTAAACCTATTGGAACAGAACCTGTAGCCCCATAATATACCCTAGTGCTAAGCCCTGAACTCTCTTATTTGGTGAGGAAGTACTGATGACCTCCCTGGATACTAATTATGTGGATTGCTTTAGATAACCAAGACTCATCTAAGATGGAATTGATGCAGTGTTTCTTGAATCGATGCAGTGTTCTGCAAGATCATGTGTTAGTAGATCAGACACTATGAAGTCCATGGATACAGGAATTATAGCTGAGCTCTTGAAAGTAAAAATGGCAATCCCATTTCCAGGGACAAACCCATGTTTTAAGTTTAATCTGCATGAATCAGTTCTCCTTTCAAAGAAGATATAACCAACCTGCTCCCAAGAAATTGATTAATTTTTTCAGAGGATGATTCTAGATTAATTCAGCATTGGTTTCCATCATAGTCAGAGTAGACATGCAGTCATATCGCTTAGATATTGGCTTTGTAAATTACAGCTCTTGTGTTGACCTGCATTTAGCCTCTATTCCTGCCACCAAGGATGTTCCATTTATCCCTCTATTGTACAAGAACTAAGCAGATTGCTGACTGAGGCTAGCAGGTGTCAACTGATTTAGTAATCCCATATATTTGATTATTTAGCACCTCTTACAGTGAATGCTATTAGTGAGCATTAACATAGGTTTCAAAGGGCTTAGCTTCTTGCAGCCTCTTTCATAAATCTATCAACTTCACTCTTCTCCAGCCCTCCTTACTTTCCATGTTGTGCTCCTTTTTGTCTGTAGATCACCTAGCTAAGTTATTCATCAGTCACATGAATCAGACTATATTCCCATCTTGGGCTATTCTTCCTATGTAAAGTTAATGAAATTGTGTTCCTTTATAGGTGTTATATTCCTAATCCTTGTTCTTTGGAAGAACTCCTGATTTTGGCTTTAGTTTAGCAGCAGTCACTTGGTGATTTGTGCCCTGTACTGATCAATCCATCTGTTAAACAATTTTGCCTTTTCTCTCCTCCATTGGTTAGTCATTAGGTAACCTAGTGGGACATAGGTAGAAGCTGGGAGGAAAGCCTCAGTGGGGCAGTAGTGGGTGCCCTGGTGGTCACCTACTCGCTAAGTTTGTATTTGCACTTGATTTTGAATGTACCACTCTGCCTATTGATGAATTCTTGCTGGGCCAGCTCTATCTCTGGTGTGTGTTCTCTGATTGAACGTAGCTTATGTGGAGCAGTTTTGTTCCCTTTATGCCCTTTGGAGTGACTCTCTCTCCACCAGGTTGGTAGAATACCAGTGCTGTTTTTGTGCACTGTACAAGTATTTGATACAGATGTCAAAAATTGGCCCTTTAGCCAAAGAGGTCTAAACTGATTTTCATCTGGGTTGCCACTAATTCCACACAAGGTATTTTCCAACTGTTGAGTTGTATTGCTCAACTGAAAGGGCTGCTCAAATTTCTATTTGAATCTCAAATATATTTCCTACTCTGCATCCTGCTCAAACATGATAGTGTTTTACATCATTTGATATTTATAGAATGTATTATTTACAAGTTAAATGTCCTGCCTCTGAAATCAGGATAAAACTAACAGATGCCATGCATCTTTCTTACTGGTATGGCATAGACCATGCAATGATATATCCTTTACTTTAGAGTATGCTTCACTGAAATCATTGAAAAATGCATCACTGATATGGGAGAGCCTTGATTTTTTTGTTTTAAAAAAATCTGTGTCCTAAATCACATGTGCATTACTAAGATCTCCAATACACTTGTCAATTATTGATAACCCACTTTCAACTAGAGAATGTCATTGATACAGTGACTAATGTGATGTGTTTTGGATTGAATAGATTGTTATGACTTGGGGTAGTATTGACATTATACATGTGCAACACTTTCTGTATATGAGATTTTGTGGTACATCTGGTATTCCTTCTTCATAAATATGGAAAAATCACATTTGTGTGATTCAAGGGTAACTTATTATGTAATTGAGACCATGATTTAATTTAACCTCATGTTCTATCAGCTGTTGTTTCTGGACCATAATATTGTGTAGTATAGATATTGTCACATCTCTTCCCATATTAATTGCTTTGTACCTGTTTAATTAATATAATTCCTGTCACTTTCCTTTTTTAGAGATTTATTTATTTATTTGAAAGAGAGTTACAGAGAGGCAGAAGTGGGGAGGGGGGTCTTCCATCTGCTAGTCACTCCCAAATGGCCACAATGGCTGGAGCTGGCCCATCCAAAGCCAGGAGCCAGGAGCTTTTTCCAGGTCTCCCACATAGGATCAGGAGCCCAAGGACTTGGGCTATCTTCCACTGCTTTCCCAGGCCATAGCAGAGAGCTAGATCAGAAGTGGAGCAGCCGGGATTCTAACTGGCACCCATATGAGATGCTGGCACTGCAGGAGGAAGCTTTACCCACTATGCCACAGCACCAGCCCCAATTCCTGTCACTTTTATCTTTCTCCTTAAATTTGTCATTATCATTAGCCTTTCACTGTCTTCCTGGTTGTTCACTATCACTATCCACTGATTGCTCAAGCAAGATCATTCTTTAGACTTTGTGGCAATATTTTCAATATTTCAGATAATTAGGACATTGCACCTGCAAAATATTTCCTGCCTCACCTATGTTATTCCAGTTCAACCTGTTAGCAATAATGATGCTCTCACTACCAATCTGGTGGTGTGATCCATATCCAAAATCTCAACTTAGAGTCTACTCTGTCAAGTACCCCTAGATACAACCATCTTAAATTGAATTCTTGATAAAATAGAGTCTATAATGGAGATTTTTGTGTTGGACTAGCATCTGCAGGAAGAAATTATAATTTGACACAACTGAGACGCATCATGACAAAAGTTCTGAATTATTAAGGGTGGGTACCATGGATTTGGGATGGCCCTTCAGAGTTATTGTGCCTTGAGGAAGCATCAGAACTTTGTGTAACTGCATACACAAATAAGTGGGGTGGAAAGGAAGAGAGTGCTTTAGAGTAAAGCTGCACTTTCTGGCAAATGGCAGTTCATGAAGTGGGACTCAGCTGGGCATCACCTGTACCTTCAGAATCTGGGGAAATATCTACCTAAAAGTGATCTGGGGAAACAGGACAGATTCCAGTATGCCATATCTAGTGCACCAATATTCATAGTAGCCAAGGTATGAAATCAGTCAAACTATTCTCAAATGAATGGATAAAGAAAATGCAGTACATGTACAAAATTGAATGTTATTCAGCCATAAGAATAATGAGATACTATCATTCGCAGCAAAATGGATGGAGCAAGAGAAAATCATACTAAGTGAGATTTGCGAGACACAGACAAGTATGCATGTTGTCCTTCATATGTGGAAGTTTAGGGGGGAAAATGTCAATCAATACAAAATAGTGATTACAGGCTGAGGGGATAGAAGAGAGAGAAGGAGTTTGTATAATGTGTACCAAATGAGAGTTAAACTGAAAGAATAAGTTTCTAGTGTTGCACAGCATAGTTGGGTGAATATAGTTCATAATAATCAAAGTCAAAGAAGGGGAAATGCTGATTATCTTAATGGGACCAATACATGTTATATGCATCTATCAAAATGTCATACTTTAACCCAAAAATATGTACACATATTGTAAATAAAAAAAATTAAATGACTTTATAGAATTCCATGAGGGTAAGATGATAAATTCTCACCATACAAAATTTATCAATTAATCATGTTAAGAAAAAATAAAGGTTTTAGATCACAAAAATAATGAGCAAGGAGTATTTTCTTCTGAAGAGACTAATGCTACAATTGTTGAGTAACAGAAATTACTTTCAGACTAGAGATATTGAAATAATTTGTGCACAATATGACATTTTTGTCCTTCAAAAGATCTATGTACTTGGTGAGATGCTTTTGACCACTTAGATCATAAAGGATCCTCATTACATATTCAATTTATAAAGATATTTGTAGAGTAAAAGTTTTTGTAAGATAAATATTATTTAAGGAAAAATCATAAGCTTTATTGCCAAATGATTTATTATCCTTGAAATTTTCTGCTGGTTTATATTGTCAGTTGCTTGCAGATGTTTTTATTATCATGATCAAATTAATGTAATGAATGTAAGCTCTATAAAACTAATTTTGATCCTTGTTGTGGGGCTTGATGCCTGTGATTAAATTTTCATGCCAAATTAAATAACTGTTTTCATTTCTAATTCATATAATTTGTGGTGAGGAGCAAGAATTAGGTTAATTAAGTTTATATTGAGGCAATATGTTTTTTAAAAATTATTTGGACACAAAACAAAAGTGTTATAAATAAATATGCACTAGTAAAATTAACATCATTTTCTTAAAAATCCATATTTCATCATCTTCTAGACATCTTTGAAATACAGTGTACTATAGAAAACTATATTATTTTCATCCTTCCCCCAAAACTTTTTGTTCTGAAACATTTTTTTTTTATTTGACAGGCAGAGTTAGACAGAGAAAGACAGAGAGAAAGGTCTTGCTTCCATTGGTTCACCCCCCCAAATGAGCACTATGCCCAGTGCGCTGTGCCTATCCAAAGCCAGGAGCCAGTGCTTCCTCCTGGTCTCCCATGCAGGTGCAGGGGCCCAAGCACTTGGGCCATCCTCTGCTGCCTTCCTGGGCCACAGCAGAGAGCTAGACTGGAAGAGGAGCAACTGGGTCTAGAACCCGGCACCCATATAGGATGCCGGCACCACAGGTGGAGTATTAACCAAGTAAGTCACAGTGCCAGCCCCCTAAAACATTTTTGAACAATGCTTGGACTTGGTTTGGCAAACATACACACACACACACACACACAGAGTTTTATTTTACTTGAATTCCTTAAATAATGTTTTATATGTAATCCCGTACATCCACACACAAGAACAAAACCATTCTGTTGAAATGTTTGATCAACAGAATGGATTTCATTTAAGTGTAAAATCCATCTTATGAGGCTGAGGGTCTTTTCTGACATGTAGAAATGCTAAGATAAAATTAAATGAACTGATGCAACTCAAAACAGGAATAGTCTTTCAAATGTTAATCCATTGAGATGGAAACATAGGTTCATGGAAGATCAGGATTAAGCTAAAATCAGAAACATTGTAAACATGATAAAGTGAAATGAGGAAAAAAAGTATCAGCATATTCAAAGAAAAGAAAGGAAGTAGCTGACTAAATTATTATTGAAAATCTGATGTGAGGATTTTGTGAACTTGTTTTTTAGTAATACTATCCTTTTTTGCACATACTTTTTTGTGCTCTGGAATTCCTACAAAATTTATTTTAGATTTTTTTTTCTATTATTAAAGCATTAGAGGCAGAAGTTTGGTGCAGCAGTGAGATCATGGCTTAGGACATCCTCATACCAAGTTAGAGTGCCTGCGTCCAAGTCTTAGTTCAACTACTGATTCCAGATACCTGTTGGTGCATACCCTGGGAGGCTGCAGGAGATCGTTCAAGGATTTTGATCCATGCCTCCAACATGGGAGACCAACATGGTGGTCCTAGCTCCTGGAAGCCTGCCTTAGCCCTGTTTATTATTTGGGTAGTGACCTAATGGATTGGAGATATCTCTCTGTCTCCCCCAACCCTCCCTTCTCTCTCCCTGTCACTGTTTCTCTGCCTTTCAAATAAATAGAATGCATTTTTTGAAATAGCATTTTGTTATTACTAGAGATGATATACTATATGCAGCTGTCTGAATTGTCTAAGGGGAGGGTGATATCTGGCTGCATGGACTTCCTTGAGAAACATTAGAAATGATACTGCTCAGCAGTATCTTGAGTAGCCAAGTAAAATTAATCCACATAAAACACTGAGTGGTTTACATCTTGATTAGGGATAGTTTCAGCAGGATTGATATTCTAAAATTTTGAAAAGTCTGCTCTTATTTGCAGTGATAGCAGGTCAAATGTTTTTATGTTTTATAAGCTCATTTTACAGTATTTGTAGACATTTTGCGTTACTATTTGATCTGCTTGTTAAGTGAGGTAAAAATGCATATATGTTACATTTGCATTTCTGAGGAAAGATAGGAAGATCTTACTAAAATGATTTCATTACTAGCTTCTTCAGTGACTTTTAGCATTCTTGGATTACAATTTCATTTCATGAAATTTTATGTCAGAATTATTACTGCCAAAGATTAGCTTCAGGATTTTAGTTGATGGAGACTTCCCACTTTTGCAATTCTCACTAGTTTATTAAAATAATAGAAACCATTTTTTTAGTCACATCTTTATTTCTGTGATTATTTTTTGCAAATAGTCATCTGTGATGTGTAGGACATACTACAGAGTAAGAGAAGAACAGCAACACAATTCTGTTTCACCTTCCTGAACTGGACTATTGTTGGCCCATATGACAAAGGGTAGAGAAAAGTATAATTTTGCAAATCTGATCTTTCTAATCTAGTTAGTAGGCAAGTGAATTATGCATTGCAAAAGTCAGAGTATAAATTTAAAAGGAGAAAATATTTTTGTTTAAGTGATAAATTTAGGCCATCTTCACATTTTATTTCCTGTAACAAGAAAACTTACCAGTAAAATATTTTGGGATCTAAAATGCAAACTTTGAAAGCATTGATATTGACCAAAACATCAATCTACTTTTTAAATATATCAAACATAATTCATAGGAGGTAGCTAAATATACTGAATGAGAAACATTCAGAACTCTTGTAAATTTATTCACTGATGCTTTTGCTACACTTTGGGGAGCATTTTATATCACTGGGACATTAGTGTGTACTCTTCCATCCATGAGAAATAAATTAGATTCAACAGCTTTCAAGGTGGTGATACAATTGGGTAGGATTTAATCACCATTCCCATGACTTAAGATTTCCCTTCTAGTGAACCTACTCAATTTTGTATGGAAAGACCTAAGAACTGTTGAATTTCACTACAATTTCTGGGAAATCTTTCAGATTAACTGAGTACCTGGCTCATTGCCTGGGGCTGGTGCTGTCACCAGCTATTGCAGGCATTTCAGGAAGGAACTAGCAGATGGGTGACCTCTATCTCCATCTCTACTTCTATCTCAACACCTATCACTGTCTCTCTTTGTCTTTTTGCTTCTTAGATAAGTAAATAAGATTTGGATCATATAAAATAATGAGGATATATTAAAAAGCCATTAATTTCCAAATTAAAGTGCCCAGACCCTAACAGGTCATATCAGTAGAGATTTAGGGGAATGTTTACATCTTGAATTGATCACAGTTCCTCATTTTATGTTTTCTTGGTACTGTGAAAAACATCTGGATGCAGTTCAGATGTCTTTCTGAGGCACCTTGTTGTAACATCAACAGTTTAAGCCTCCACATTTACTGTCATAGGTCTTATCCTAATAGAATATCAGGGTAAGTTTTATTTGTTTTGCAAACTAGGTGGATTGAATTGATGCTTTCACCTCCATTTTCATTGACCCCACTAGTGAAAGGAAACCAATTTTAAAAAATATATAACAGGAAAAAATAGAAGAGACCAGGAAAAAGGTGATTCATGTCATTAACATAGTATTCAATGAATTCTAAACTAGCAGTGGCTAAAATTGAGTGTTTTAACTCCACTATCATCACTTTCCCCCAAATGCTCAAAATTTGGTAACAACAAAAACTAATTGACGAGCAAAATTGAGACTAAACTAGAATTATTACTTTAAGTTATCTTTAAGTTTTTTTATTCACCATATCGCTTCCCTCTTTGAGAATATAAATGGCTATCTCTCACGCTCTCTGTGGCAATATCAGAGATTTATTTTGCAGAAGGTATAAGGAAGAAGGAGAGCCTTAGAAACAAAACCAGTGAGGCAGAAGAGAGAATATCGGACTTAGATGACAGAGCACAGGAAAGTACACAGGCAAACCATAGAAACGAAGAGGAAATAAGAAATCTAAAAAATATTGTTGTGAATATACAGGATACTATTAAAAAACCCAACTTTCGAGTTCTAAGAGTTCCTGAAGGCATGGAGAGAGAGAAAGGATTAGAAGGCCTTTTTCTTCAGATAACTAGCAGGAAACATCCCGGGTTTGGAGAAAGACAGAGACATCTAAGTACAGGAAGCACATAGAACATCCAATAAACATGACCAAAAGAGATCCTCACCACGACACATTGTAATCAAACTCACCACAGTGAAACATAAAGAAAAGATTCTAAAATGCGCAAGAGAGAAACGTCAGATTACTCTCAGAGGATCTCCAATTAGACTCACAGCAGACTTCTCATCAGAAACCCTGAGGCTAGGAGGGAATGGTGAGATATAGCAAAGTACTAAGAGAAAAGAACTGCCATCCCAAAATATTATATCCTATAAAGCTCTCATTTGTGAATGAAGGTGAAATAAAGACCTTTCATAGCAAACAGAAATTGGAAGAATTTGTCACCACCCGTCCAGCTCTGCAAAAGATGCTTAAAGATGTGTTACACACAGAAACACAGAAACATGGTCATCAGTATGGAAGAAGGTAAAGGAAGGAAACATCACAGCAAAAGATCACAGGAAGCTCAAAGCATATATTAGAAAATATCTTTGGGAAATGGCAGGGCAAAGTTGCTACTTATCAATAGCCACATTGAACGTTAATGGCCTCAACTCTCCAGTTAAAAGACACAGACTGGCTGAATGGATTAAAAAGCAAAACCTATCTATTTGCTGCTTACAAGAAACACATCTTTCCAACAAAGACGCATGCGGACTGAAAGTGAAAGGTTGGAAAAAGATATTCCATGCCAACAGAAACCAAAAAAGAGCTGGCGTAGCCATTTAATATCAGACAAAATAAACTTTAACACAAAAACTGTTAAGAGACAAAGAGAAGCACTATATAATGATTAAGGGATCAATTCAACAGGAAATTGTAACTATTACAAACGTATATGCACCTAATTACAGGGCACCAGTTTATTAAAAAGATATGTTAAGGAACTTAAAGGGAGACTTAGACTCCAATGCAATAGTATTGGGGGACTTCAGTATTCCAATCTCAGAAATAGACGAGAGTGTCAATTGTTAAGTCAACAACAGGAGTCACTGTGCACTTACTCCCCATGTAGGATCTCTGTCCTTAATGTATTATACTATTTGGATTAACAGTATGACTAGTACTCAAACAGTACTTTACGTTTTGTGTTTCTGTGTGGGTGCAAACTGTTGAAATCTTTACTTAGTATATACTAAATTGATCTTCTGTATAAAGATAATTGAAAATGAATCTTGATATGAATGGGATGGGAGAGGAACTGGGAGATTGGATGGTTGCAGGTGGGAGGGAGGTTATGGGGAGAAAAATCCACTGTAATCTATAAGCTGTACTTTGGAAATTTATATTAAATAAAATTTAAAAAAAATTAAAAAGAAAGTATAAGGAAGAATGTAAAAGATCTGTTGAAGCAGAAAAAATGTAATTAAAACAGGGATACCAATTGGCATTTGTGTTGTGAATATCATATCCATAAGCTTTACCTTGTCTTGGGTCTTGAAATTATAATGTAATCACTGATTTGAACTCCTGGAACTTGTTTTGTCAACAAAGAAGTGTGTGTGACCAATGAACCAGCAGACTAGAAGGTGACTTTAGCACAGTTAACTGGGAAAAGTGAAGATACGGAAACTGCTTCACCTGGTAGACCAAGTAGGCATTTAGTAAAAAGCTGAGAGCCCAGTCTGGATTCAGACTGAGGCTTTCGTGGATATGAGTATGGATCCTCCATTTCTTCAACTCTCCTCCCTCCTTCTTCTGGGAAAGTCTAAGTGGGGTTTTCCTTTGAATATGTAATCCTCCTAAACAAAGCCCTCTGAGAGAATACTGGCCATTAAGGTTCTTATTTATTGGAGAAGCAAATGACTCCTTGAATAGAGTAGGGCCAGATCTGTCACCCCCTCATTCAGTGAATTTCTTTTGATAAAGGACAGGCAAGGACACCTGGGCCATGGGAGAGAGACAAGAGCCTGGGTTCCACTTTCCAGACTTACCTCCTCATTCTTTTACAGATAAATTTACTTTCCTTAAAACTTCTCATTTTGTTTGGTCCCTCTTATACTCATAGCCTAACATCTAACTAGCTGCCTTAATATTGACAGACAAACTTATAATACCTACATAAGAGAATATTTTACTGTAAATTGGGAATTTGAGTGAAATATCACCCTCCAAAAGGAAAAAAAAATATCAAAAGAACTATCATAAGTAAAGCTACAGTCAAGTTACCCAGCATGGTTGTTCAGACTCCCTTGGCTTTTAATTGACCCTCCCTCAAATTTGAAAAGAGCATACAAGTATGCCCATACATTTGCTTAAACTTCGATAATAAAGTCAAAGATGAAGCCAAGGTGAAAAGAAACAATTTGGAGCAAAGAGAAGAAATATATATTCATTCAAAGATATACTTGGAGAGAAAGCACACCCATTATGATTATATTTATTCAATGTAATCTTAGAAATAAAAATTTGAGATTACAATTGAAACTCTCAGTGAGTAAATTGATGGATGAGGCTGAATAGTGGTTGAGGAAAGATAGACACAGGGAGGGCCAATAAACAACCAAAACCTTAATTTTAAAATCCAAGACCCGAAGGAAAGGAATGATTCAGATGCCATGGAGGAAGTATTGGTTTCCCAACTGCTTGATCCTCCTGCACATCATGTAAATGTTGGAAATGCTACTCTACTAGTGAAGCATCTACACATCTTGAATCACCAGAGATAACTTTTCTGTACAAAAACAAACTCCTAGCCATTCTGTGTGGACTCAAACCCATCCATCCCAGCTTTGCTTGGCAGAAGTGAACAATGATAGCTGATCAAGCTGTTTTCCTAGTCTGGGTAAAGTCATCCATAAAAGCTTTGCCAGTATCATACCATTTCCATTATCTCTAAGTAATTATTTAATAATAACACCTTTCATCTTCAGATGTGTTTCAGTTTGGAAGAAAAAATATAAGTGGTCTTCCTACTTTAGGGGAACCTAGCTGTCAGCTGCCAGTTGTTCCAGGAGCCTGAGAGTAGGGACATGCCAGCAGTGAAACAAATGTGATATAGAAACCTTGGGATAAACATATTATAACTTTTTACATCTCTTCTCCCCACCCTGGCATTCTGTCCTGATCTCATTTGGCATAGATCTAATTATTTGACACATGGTAGTAAGGATTTGAGTAGACACTAATGTAACATTGTTGCTTTCTTCTGGCTGTTTGTTGATGGTCCCTTTGGCCCATTATCTGAACCCTGAACTGTGTAATGTTACTTTTATGTCCTATCACCGTGATTATTCATTGATAACATGCTAACTTTTCTAAGCTTAGTGCAAATGCAAATGAACATTTTGTGACCATTCTTGACCATGAATGTGAGAATGCCTGATGATAGTTAAAAACTCATTGGTGCCTTCAGAAATTATTATCTTGGCTATGGAATGTGGTAAAGACGTTTCTTACATAGTGATTCTGCTTCTACTAGAGGAACATTTGGAAACATCTAGGGACACTCTGCTTATAATATTAAGGTCTATTATTGGATCTGAGCAGAGGCAGGGATACTGCTAGATATCCTATAATAGCCTGCTATGATAGATAATTTTATGGTACAAATGTCAATAACACTGAGTATGATAAACTCTGTCCTAGAAGAAGATGTCTCACAGATTAAGAGGAAAACATCTAAAATGGTGGAAGAGGGAGTGAGCTGTGTACTTGAAATTGAGTCCCTACAGGAAGAATATCATCCACTTTATTTCATATCTTTTGATGCTTCTTGGCAGTTTTACTTGCCAAACTTACTTTATCTTCCAACAAGCAGGATCTAACTGGAAGGAACTAATAGTCATTTCAGGTCTACTACTATTTGTTTTCATGTGCAAAATGCTGTTGAACATCATAACTATTAAGTGGCTCCTCCAATGAGATAACTGTCAACAATGGATCTAAATATGGAAGACTGAGCAAGCCATGCAAAATAATTTTTATTTCTCTGAATTAACAGGGAAAACTGGAAGATGCTTGAGAATAAAACTGCAAGATTAGTTAAGTGTTTTCTTTCAGCTGTAAATGTCAGCTAGTTAAAAACAATGCAGTCTAGTGAATATTTGCCTATTTTAACTTATAGCTGGCTATTCCAGTTTGCATCAGAAGAACATGAGCTTTGTGGGGTTTTTTGTATGTTTGTTTTTTTATTATTTATTTATTTATTTGGTCTATAGCCTTGGAGCCTGAGGCCTGTCATCCTTTTTTTTTTTCCTTTAGTTTTTTTTAATTATTTATTTGAAAGGCAGAGTTACAGAGAGATAGAGAAAGATCTTCCATTTGTTGGTTCAGTCCCCAAATAGCCACAATGGCTGGCCAGGGCTGTACCAGACTGAAGCCAGGAGCCAGGAGCTGCTTTCAGGTCTCCCACATGGATGTATGGGTGCAAGCATTTAGCTAATCTTCCATGCTTTCCCAGGTGCACTAGCAGGGAGTGGGATCAGAAGTGGAGCAACAAGGACTTGAACTGCCACCAGTTTGTGATGCTCGCTTTGCAGGTGGTAGCTTAACCCACTATGTCACAGTACCAGCTCTCAAGGGTGGTAATCTTTTTTTTTTCTAAGATTTATTTATTTATTTGAAAGTCAGAGTTACACAGAAAGAGAACTAGAGGCAGAAAGACAGTTTTCCATTTCTCCAATTGGCCACAATGCCCAGAACTACACTGATCTGAAGTCAAGATCCAGGAGACTCCTCTGGGTTTTCCCACACAGGTGCAGGAGCCCAAGGACTTGGGCCATCTTCTACTGCTTTCCCAGGCCATAGCAGAGAGCTGGATCAGAAGTGGAGCAGCTGGGACTTGAACTGATGCTGCAGGCAGTGGCTTTATCCACTATCCACAGCACTGGACATGAACCCCTAAAATTTACACAAACATGTGGCCCCTTAAAGTTTCCCGGAAGTGCCATCTAGGGTGCCACATGTTCTACCAGAATTTGAGGTGTCATATGATTTTACCATATGCTTATTACTAAATCCCCAATATTAATAAGCCCAAGGGGGTTCTTGCCTAATATTTACAGAAGAGTTCTAAATACCGGCACAGATAAACGAGGCAGCATGGTACATTTTTGGCTTTTATTTAGTGTGAAAAATGCATAGGAGAGTGAGAGCTTTATTAAGAGAGAGAGAGGTAAATCTGGGTTCATACTGAGCACCAGGAACCAGCCACGTGGAGAAGCATCTAGGCCTGGAAGCCTAGGGCAGGTGGCCCGAAGGCCAGGAGCCCTGGAGGCGCAGGGCTACAGCAAGCCCCCTCCTGGCAAGAGGCCAGGGAAGAAGATAAGGGTGAACACACTGTGTCCCAGGCTTTTAACCCACTTCCAAAGAGGAATGGTTAATTAACCTGATTGGCTGGTGGGCACCCAGGTGTGGCCAGGTAGGGGCATGAGGTCACATAGAGGCGTGGTGAAGGTATCAGGTAGGGCATGAGGTTACACAGGGGTGTGGCGAAGGCTTGGTCTTCCAGCTCACAAACCTAATTGATTTTAGCCTGCATGCCTGCCTACTTCACTAACAGTGGTATTCTTAACCAGCTTTTTCTTCAACAAAAGCAGTGAGTTGAATCTCAGCAAGCATAGATTGAAATTATGCAGGATTTCTCTAAGAATTATTAAATGCCACTAAGACCATGTGACTGTTACTACCCCTAATATTGCCTTAACTGCTTGGTAAAGAAATTGGTGTCAGAAATGTTGGTTAAAACAAACAAAAACAAAAAATAATGGCATACGCATGATGACTGGGTGGCATGCAAATGAAAGAAGAATGGTGAAGTAAATCTACAAGGAGGCAGCAGTCGGAGAGATTGGAAAATGACTGTCCACATGATGTAGTAGTAATATATTTGTTAAACTCATACCTGTTAAAGAAAAGAAAAAAAAAAAAACAGCAGCATCCGATAAGATGTGGAGTTAGGAGTTGGTTTTATTCTGATACTTTCACCAGCAATAGGAAAACGACTACAGCCTGAGTGGGAACATTCAGTCCTACTGAACTACAAGCAGGAGAGTTGTTAAGACCTGGGGTGGGAGGAGAGGAGGCTGTCTGTTTTGCTAATTGGCTTTCCCCAAAGGCAAAGTACCTTCAAGACAGCAGGTAGTTCTACAACTGGGAGGGAGGAAACCACTGGTATTAGGTTTCTCTCCTTCACAAAGACTGGTAGGTAGGAGCTCTATCTTCCTTAATGATTACATTTCAAAGGAATGGCTCTCAGGTCCTGGAGAAAGGCAGTCCTAGGTTGTTAAACTGGTAAGAGGCTTTTAAAAAGATTTACATCTCAAAGAAACAGAGACAGAATTTTCAATTACGAGTTTTCTAAAGTAAATGTTCTAACCTAAGGGAGATCAGGGTTTTAGATTCAGGAAGAATACAGAGTAAAGTTTAGTCAAACTGAGAGGGAACAAGAAAGCTTGATTGATGGAAAAAGAAAAGTACCTGAAAAAAAGAAAAAAGTACCTAGTAAAATTCAGGACATGAATTGACAGTTTTCCAAGCAGAATTTAATTTATTGTTTAATGAACAGGCATGATTTCACTAGAACTGTAAGTTTATTCAAGAATGGCAGTCTTTAAAAAAAATGGCCAGCTTATAAGCACAACTTATTTTTAAGGATTGATGTATTTATTTGAAAATCAGTTATAGAGAGGGAGAGACAGAAAGAGAGAGAGAAATCCTCTATCTGCTGGTTCCCTCCCCCAGATGGCCACAATAGCCAGAGCTGGGTCAGTCCAAAGACAGGAGCCAGGTGCTTCATCTGGGTTTCCCACATGGGTGGTAGGGCCCACACATTTGAGCCATCTTCCATTTATTTTCTCAGGCTGTAAGGAAGTGGATTAGAAGTGAGGCAGGCAGGACATGAACTGGCGTCCATATGGGATGCTAACATCATAGGTGGCAGCTGTACCCTCTGTGCCACAATACCAGCCCCATACGCAGAATTTAGAGAGCAAGAAGAGGTGTTGTTTGGCAATAGTTTCAGATAGCTGCTTTTGAGATTACTGCTGCATTTGTGTGTGGGGAGGTGCTTTTTCTGCACCTCCACTTGTTATTGCTTGAGTTTTCGATGCTGCCACCTCCCAATCATTTTCCTGTCTCCACTCTTCCACTTCCACCCTTGGCCAAAGCATAGATTGTAAGGTATCTGTTCTCCCTCTGAAATTGGCCTTTGGTGAAGAATTCAGGGCTTTCCCCAACCTATATCAAGGAGTGCCACATTTTCCTTCCTCCTCAAATCCCATTTTGCACCTTTATCACCACTCTGTGACATTTCCTTGCTATGGCCAGAAACCATCAAGTCAGGTTAGAAAGAGTCTCTGATCTCACTTATTTAGTTATGAAATCATATTTGCACCAGACTTGGAAATACTAGTTCCTCAGCCTCATACCTGTCACCCTCTTTTATTATCATCAACTGATTTTTTTTTTTTTTTTAAGATCAGGTTTTGAAATTACTATCTCCGAGGTCACTCAGACCTGCCAGCTTTCAAAGTCCTTATTGGTTATACTGGAAAAAAAACCATGTGAAGTCACTTAAAAGCCCATGCAATCTCCCTGAATTTTTAATTTTTCCTGCAATTGTCTTTGCTTTTAAAAATTGAAGAAGTTTTAAACAGGGCTCCTATTTGGTCTCCCTTGCAATTTACTTGGATTTAGTTTGGAATCTGACAACCGGGGAGAAAAAAAAGAGCGAGAGAGATTTGTGATTTGAATTTGGCACGTATATTGGTTTCTGTGCTGCTACTTCTCACAGTCCTCAGCAGGGATTAAAGAATTTGGTTTACACAGCAGATCTCTGAGATTAGAGGGCTCAGGTTCTCAGCAAATTGCTGTGTTTTTCTACTTTTTCTTTCAGGAGCACTTAATGCTGAAATGTGATGCATTCTAAAATGAAAGCAATTTGTTGTGTTTTAATTTTTTTTTTTAGTATTTTTGTAAATCTATTTTCTGAAGCAGCAACTATTAAATCACATAAATAATTGATACTTCCATTAATCTTTTGAAAGGAAATACTTAGTTCTAAGTAAAGTTTAACATACCAGTATTCTATAAGCTTTTTGTTATCAGACCATTGCTTCCTCTTAACATAATGTAATGTGTATCTTAATATTAAAAATAATTTAAAAGAAATATTGAGATGAAAGTGAAATCAGACATGACCCCCTAAAATTTATCCAAAAATGTGGCCCCTTAAAGTTCCCCAGAAGCGCTATCTGAGGTGCCGTATATGCTACCGGAATTTGGGGTGCCATACGATTTCATCATATGCTTACTAATCAATCCCCAATATTAGTAAGCCCAAGGGTTCTTGCCTAATATTTAGAGAAGAATTCTAAATACTGGCACAGATAAATGAGGCAGTATGGTATATTTTAAGCTTTTACTTAGTGTGAGAGGTATCTAGGAAAGTGAGGGCTTTAGTCAGATTGGAGTGAAGGGAAAGTCTGGAAACTAGGGTAGCATCCATACCAAGCAGAGAGCAGACCAAAGCCACATGCAGCAAGCACCTTGAGCTGCTATCCACCGCTTATCACCGGCAGCAAAGCAGAGGCAGAGAGCGTTTTGGGACGCTCCTTGCCTTTTTATATATTTCCCACAGGGGAGTGGCTTGTAGGCAGGTGGGTGCTCAGGTAGAGCCTGATGTCACATGGGGGTGTGGTGAGGGTATCAGGTAAGGTGTAAGGTCACACAGGGGCATGGAGAAGGTATCAGGTAGGGCATGAAGTCACACAGGGGCGTGGCGAAGGCATGGTTTTCCAGCTCACAAACCTAATTAATTTTAGCCTGTATGCCTGCCTGCTTCAAAAGAATTTGCTAGATTAAAAATTAAAACTTTCTCATATCCAGCTTTCGCTATAGTCAAATATGTCAAATTAGGACAGGGCCTTAGGCTAACACTCAAATTAAGAGTTAGATATGATACTTTGCAAAATATCTTTGAAAGAATTACAGTGGTCCCAGATTGAACATTTCAGTTGTACAAGAGAACTAGAATTGAGCTAGAATTGAGGTTTTTTTTTTTTTTTTAAACATTGTTCAAAAGCTGTATTAAGTCTAGAAAGAGTCTGGAAAAGAACATTTAATGCCACTTTTGGCATGTGGACTAGAACTGGACAACATTATTTAACAGCTATGAGTTTTCAAGAGAAGTATTCTGGTAGAGGCACCAGGCTTCTGGATTGTGCTAAAAGATAAAGACTTCATAACATCTATAAAAGCTTCTAGTTTCCCCTCTTTTAATAGGCAGAAAGTAGATTGAGAAAATTGCACACAGGGTATATTTTCCAATAATCTCTTCAGAAGTGAACACAGAGGAAATGTTATAAAATTTTTTCTTTTAGTGGGCACATTTCAGTTCTAGGGAATGATGGACTGAAGAGCAGAGAGGTACCAGAGGTTAAACAAAAACTTCTGATCCCAAGTGTATGGAAATTTGGCAATATTCACTACAGAAATTTTGGAGTTCTGTGGGCCAAGAACTACTAACTGTTGTAATCCTCTTCTTGAATGAGTTTGTTCTGCAGTTGCACTGTTCCTATTCCATCACTGTCTTTCACATTCATAGCTTTGTGTGTCAGGGGGCATCACAGTCAGACTTAACTTGTCCCTATGATTCTGGACTCTTGAGTATGATGCTATGATGGGATGGAATTTAGGACATCTTGCACTGGGATGAGGATATTTTGAATGTAGGAATATACTTGCTCTCAAAGAGTGGATTGATTCCTTTTGTTATAAAACATACTATTCTCTCCTACACTGATTTCCTGACTGGTTCTGTAAGTTGCTTCAACCAATGGAATATTAGTAGATTTGATGCAAACAGAGACTTCAGGAACACCTATATTTTTCTGCTTTCATTTTGTACCTCTGTCATAACAGTGCCCAAGCTAAGCAGTGGTCAAATGAGAGATACATTGGGCAGAGCTGAGTGGCTCAAATTCTGTCATCTGTAGCTATTCTAGACCAACTGACAGTTAAACTGCTGCTGTGAGCAGAGCTGTAAGCCAACTCACAATTGCCTGCAAATGTGTGGATGGGCCAGAAAACTCATCCAAGCTCAAACGTAAATGTCTTAAATTCATGGACTAAGCAAGTCTTTATAATTTTTTGCTTGTAAGGTTTTTGAATCAAGTGTTATAAGTATTTTTTAATCTCTTTGGTGAAGAAGAAATTGCTTAATATAGATCCTATCATACCTTAACTATATAATGCTTATAGCTGTTTATTGATTGAGGGTATGAATTTCCAATTTAAAGAGTAGAGAGTTTTAGAAGTTAAGTACAAGAGCTAATTACCATTAGTAAAAAGAACCAGAACCCAAAACCATACATGAATCTAAAGTGTCTCTTTATCATTATATTGTGTTCATTTCCTGTTTGAAATATTTATTTTTGTAAGATTGTTATTGGTAATTGGTTTAGGAACCTCTGGGAGGGCAGGACACATTACAATCTATTCCACAGTTCCTGCCGTGTATTTGAGTCATCACTACATTACCGGAGAAAGCAAAGGTTCTGTCTTCGTGCAAGAAAAAATTCAGGCGTGAGACAGAGAGCAGTGGAAAGCAAAATAGCAAAATTTATTAGAACGGATGGGTACCTCTCCAGAGAGAGAGAGTGCCCAGTCGCTCAGACTGAGGGAGAGCGAGGTTACATGGTTGAGTGCAGAGAATACACCTGGGCGGGCAGGCCAGGTGGGCTGTTCAGCAGAGAGGCAGAGGGCTGAGCACACAGTCTGGTTGAGGCGGGGTTGGGGGGGGGGGGCTTAAGGGGGTGGGTCTTGTCTTCCCACATCTTCCCCTCCTATAACAAAGGACTTTTTGTATGTAAATATGAACAATTCCTTTCTGAGTGTCCCCCCTGAAGTTATCAGACAGGGGAAGCCTGACTGGCATCACCCCTGGTTAGAGGAAGGATGGTTATCTGGAAGAAGGGGCAGAGAACCAAAACAGGTAAGATGTTGTGGCACAGCAGGTTAAACTGCCCCTAGGGATGCCTAAATCCCATATTAGAATGCCTGGGTTGGAGGATCACCTCTGCTTCTGATCCAGCAACCTGCTAATGTGATTGAGAGGCCATGATGATAACTTACGTTCTGCTCACGTGGAGAGTTAGAAGGGTACTGGAAGAAGAGACAGTGAATATCATTTGCAGTTACTGGGACTTCACTTTGCTTCATGGACCTTCCATTATAAGATTTTCTAGGGTAATAAAACAATTACAATTATAGAAAACCTATTCCTTGCTTAAATAAATTTCTTATGTCAAGCACGTCAATCAAACTTTTACAAAGCTTTGGCTAAAGTGGATGTGGTGCTGAAACTCAGATTCTCTTTCAACCTGAAGGTATTCATTTCAAGAAGATCTGAGAATGGTGGCTGCTGCTCACTCACAGCTTCTGGTTCCTCTTACAAATTGTCCTCAAGGGAAGACAACCGTGGTGCCCAACATTACTCCAATTCTTCCCATGGTCATCAGACTTCAGTGACTTTTCAATATGTGAGCACAAAGCCCATGGCTGCTTGCCTCAATCCAAAATTCCTCTGAGGACTGCCCAGGTTTCAAATTCCTTAGGGTTCAGCCCAAGATCTTTACTGCAAATCATGTGAAGTTTCCAATCCCCCTTTCAGTCAG
Organism: Lepus europaeus; assembly: GCF_033115175.1. Lineage (NCBI taxonomy): Eukaryota > Metazoa > Chordata > Mammalia > Lagomorpha > Leporidae > Lepus > Lepus europaeus. The sequence goes on along the minus strand of NC_084843.1, from coordinate 47,001,364 downwards.
TCTTTGTTCCCTAATTCCTTTATAGAGTTTGGGTTCTGAGTTCTATCCCATTCAATTTCTATAGGCAACTCTCTGTTTTAGAGCATGTTTCTATAGAACCCAACCCAACAGAAGATTGTTGAAGTGTGAGGACTCAAAAGAAAATACAGATTTTTTTATGTAGTCAGGCCATTTCCCTGAAGGTTTTGTATATTTTATTGTTGAAGTTTGATTTTGAACAGTGAGGACCTTCTTCCCCTGTCAGTGGTAATATAATCTGAAGTTCAAGACTATAAAGAGGTACCCTGGTACATTATCCTCTTTGTGAGTCTACATCTCTCATGCATTCAATTACTAAACATTTTCTTTCAGTACCCTTATTCAGTACTTCAGGCAGAAAATGTGGCCCATTATCAAGTCTCCTTAATTGTTGAAATGGGATAAGTCACCTTCTTACCTCCACTATTATAGAGATTCACTGTAGGGGTTACTTCTGCACCAAGGTCCTTGGCAAGAGGACACATTTCATAATTACTCTTGGCACAATGTGAGCAGTGTGGATAACTGATGAATAAGGAAGCCCCACCAATAGTGCACTCAAGGGAATGATCGTCTTCAAAGTGTGGCAATGGACAATGGGACATTTTGCTGAATAAGGAGATCACAAAATGTGATTGAGACAAAATGTATGTAAGAATACAGATGCTCTATGCAAAATGTCAGGAAAAAATTATATCCCTTTCTGCACTTGATCTTAGCCAAAAGGCGGAGAAGTGATCCCTTTCTGGATAAACAAGGCAATAAACTAGCAAGTTATATTGTTTATTTCAAATGCATGTGAGAAATACCAAGGGGTATACAGCAGCTAAAAATTAACATAAGCATCTGAAGAAATTTGAATGTAAGTTTCTCAGCACAAAGAAAATGTACTCTAAATGGTACTATGAATTTCATATTCTGTTAAATTTCAATTCTTTTAAAAAATAGTGCTCTTGGTGGGGGTCAAATTTTGAGTGGCTTAACTGAAATGGTGATTTCCTATTGGCATCCTTGTGCAACCAGTGACTTTAATTGAGAGCTCTGTGTGACATATGAAAAAAGTGAAGTGCATTTTGGAAGTTTGCTGGTGACCAAGAGGACCTTAGTGTTCTCCTCAGCTTGACTAAACTTTTAGACAGGCTTTTTCCCGACTCTAGGTCCTAACCTGCTTTTCCTTAAAGCATTCATACATAGCACTTTAAAAAGCTTTATTTCTCTGCCTCTTTTAGATGTAAGTCTTCTTAAAAGCTTCTTGCCAATTTGACAACCCAAGAGTATCTTTCTCAGGGACCTAGGGATATCCCAGTAAATGTAATCACTGAGGAAGATGGAATCCTCATCTCCCAGTCACTAGGAGAGTAGAAACCTAACTTTGCAGGTTGTCTTGTTCTGAACTGTGAAACCACCAGTTGTCATGAACACGGCAGAAAGTTTGCTTTTCCACTGGATAAGGCCAATTAATAAACATAGATGTTCTATGATATCCACCCCTCCCCCACTGCACCTGTGTTGCAGTGATGTTGAGCTCCAAGTGAAGTCTCATCTCTTTCCCCTATTGCAATAACCTGGAAGAAAATCTTTCTTTTTGTTTTAGTTTGGTATAATTTTTGCTTTAATTAACAGCATCAGAAATTTTCTAGAAACTATGTTCTTTTATAAATCAGTAATTAACAAAGTTTTCTTTACATCAGAGAGTGGGTTAGCAATAATTTTGCATCATTTCTAACCTTCAGAAATAGTTGCTAGGTAGCAGCTTGGGGATATCACTGTAGTTAGAGCCTCTTTCTGAGTCAAAGAAGCTCTCCAAGACATTTATTTCAATAGTCACACAAGCATCAATATTTAAAAATGTAGACTGCCAAAGTGACTCCCTAAATTCTGATTTATTTATATATATATATTTTTTTATTTTGCAGAGTTAGACAGTGAGAGAGAGAGACAGAAAGGTCTTCCTTCTGTTGGTTCACCCCCAAATGGCCGCTACGGCCAGAGCTGCGCCGATCCGAAGCCAGGAGCCAGGTGCTTCCTCTTGGTCTCCCATGCGGGTGCAGGGCCCAAGCACTTGGGCCATCCTCCACTGCCTTCCTGGGCCATAGCAGAGAGCTGGACTGGAAGAGGAGCAAAAACTGGGAGTAGAACCAGGCCCATATGGGGTGCCGGCACTGCAGGCGGAGGATTAACCAAGTGAGCCACGGTGCCGGTCCGATTTATTTATATTTATTTAAGCTGCTTAGTAAGTTTAGGCAGTAAGCTGGTGCTGTGGCAACAGCGGGTTAAAGCCCCGGCCTGCAGCGCTGTCATCTGGACACTGGTTCCAGTCTTGGCTGCTCTTAAAAAAAAAAAAAGTATAGGCACAAATTCTAATGAAAATTCACCTAATAGTTTGTAAGATTTTTATGAAGTGCCCCAAATTTGCTTATTTTAGAATACCTTTATCCATGCCAGACATACTCATTGTATTTTATAATAAGAACACAGGATTGTCTGGACTGAAATGTTTCCTGGGACACCACCATGGGTGGTGGAATGGTACATTTCTTCTCTTTTACAATAGTTTGGGCGATTGTAAATAAATTCTAAACATCTCTGATTTGTCTTTGTGACTCACTATGTATCAGTAAATTTGCCACAAAATTTCTCTTAACTATCAGAGTACTGTTTGTAGCCATAATTTAGATAAACTTGGTAGGTTTGAGATATATAATGTTTGTACTGAAAAAGATCATTAGACGATTCTTCAGCCTTAGAGAATCACAGATCATTTCAGAATATAATCAAGCCATTGCATTGCTTCCCCCTGTATATTATATACATACAGAGATAGCAGCCTCTCCTGTTATTCAAGAAAATCTAATACAGCCTCTTTGTAAATTGCTGTAGATTATGAGATTGACAAAGATTAAATAAGTTTTTAGATTAGTCTTTTAATTTCAGCATTAGGATTAGGAACCTGGATCCTGTTTCATAAATTTTGAATTTTCTATTTCCACACCATTTACTCTAAGTTCAAATATCAGCTCTCTTACCTGAAAATTTTTACAGTGCTACAGTATTCATAGGAATATAATTTATATTGTTATGATTTCACAGCCTTACAATGAAGCTTTTTATCCAGAACCATGACTTTCTAGGATCTCTGTTTAAATGGCATTTCCATCATTTTTTTGAACTTTTGAATTTTTATTTTTTAAAAAGATTTATTTATTTGAAAGGCAGAGTTACAGAGAGAAAAAGGAAGTCAGATATATATGTATACACACTATATATATATATATATATATATATATATATATATATATATATGAGAGAAAGAGAGAGAGAGAGATTGAGATCTTCTATCCCCTGATTCACTACCCAAATGGCCTCAATGGCCAGAGCTAGGCCAATCCAAAGCCCAGATCCAGGAGATTCTTCTGGGTCCCTTACGTGGGTGCAGAAGCCCAAGTACTTGGGCCATCCTCTGCTGCTTTCCCAGGCACATTAGCAGGGAGCTGGATTGGAAGTGGAGCAGCCAGGATTTGAATCTGTGTTCAGCCTCACAGTTGGCACCTTAACCTACTGTGCCACAGTACCCTCCCCAAAAGAGTTGAATTCTATGCATAGCTTTTTAATGAATTTTTGAAGATCACTTATATGTGTAGAAAGAGATAGAAGTAACAAAAAAACTAAAAGGTTAAAAATAATTGATTTGGGATAGTGACTAAGATTATAGTATTTCAGAACTTATCCTTTTCTCTGTCAAATATAACTTGCTGAAAATGGTCTTACATGAGTAGAGCAGAAGATTTCATTAGCACCTTCTCCTTTCTTCCAAGAGATAAATTCTCTTCAAATTAATTTTTTGTGACCCACTATAATTTTACTCTACAATTTAAAACCTTAATGTTATAAATGTTATTAATTTATGATCTCTAGATGTGCTAATTAGGGTTTTTAGCAGCAAAGAAAACAGATATTCCTTATCAGTATATGATTCCTATTCCGTCCTTTGACCCATATGCTAGGAAATAATTCATGCACTGCTCTAAGCCTTTGTGTATGATGCATCTAATCAGTGTTATTTGATGAAGCTAATCTGTGACAAACACAAGAACATAACTCAAGTACCTGAACTGGCGACCTTTATTCTTTGATGGAGGATAATTAGCTATAGTTTTCAATAATTATATTAATAGAGATAAAAATAATCCAAATTGTCAATTTATATATTAAAAGTGATAGTTCCTAATAAAAATGATTTTACTGTATCAGGAAAATTTCATGTGTTCAAGCAAATCAATACAACAGCTACATTTAAAAAATGTTTGGGATCTTTGATTAAAAATTTGCTGAGTGAACTAAATGGAAAAAAGTTATATGCCAATTTTAATATTTTTAATTTAAAATTAAAGTGGTGCATTAACAATTTATTTTTCTATTCTAATTTCAATTGTTGAATTTAATATGCTTGAAATAAAGACATAGAGAATATTTAGAAGCAGGCAGACCACTCATTAAGTGTATTTTTAAATTCAGATGTTAAATTGGGGTTTCTCTAATACTAGATGTGTGTTCAGAGACTCTACACATGGATTCTACACATCTGTATCATGTAATCAAAGCAAGTAAAGAAAAAGAAATTATAATTCTAAGTTTAGGAGACTGAATTTATTTCTTTGTGAGTCAATGGCCATATAAATAATACATTCTAAACACTAGAGATTCCAGTTACTGTGGCTACATAAAAATCACTTCAAAGATATTTGGCTTCAAATAGCAATAACAATTTGCTCATGAACTGTAATTTTGGAAATACTTGATAGCTATAACTTGCTTCTGCTTCCCAGCATAGCGATTGGGATAGATCAAAAGTAGAGAATAATGTTATCTGAGAGCCAGGACATTCCAATAGTTGGATACTGGAAAAACTGGAGGTCTTCAGACAGTTGTCTGTATGTGGTCTCTCCCAGTCCTATTTTCAGCACAGAAGTCAGAGAGTCAGACGTTCAGATGTTGGCTAAGGGTTCCCATGGAACTTTTTATTAAAGAGAGGACATGGCAGGTGTTAGAAGTAAACATTTGGTTCCTTTTCTTTTTTTTTTTTATTTATTTTTTTGACAGGCAGAGTGGATAGTGAGAGAGAGAGAGACAGAGAGAAAGGTCTTCCTTTTTGCCCTTGGTTCACCCTCCAATGGCCGCTGTGGCCAGCGCATCTTGCTGATCCGAAGCCAGGAGCCAGGTGCTTCTCCTGGTCTCCCATACGGGTGCAGGGCCCAAAGACTTGGGCCATCCTCCACTGCCTTCCCGGGCCATAGCAGAGAGCTGGCCTGGAAGAGGGGCAACCGGGATAGAATCCGGCGCCCCGACTGGGACTAGAACCCAGTGTGCCGGCGCCGCAAGGCGGAGGATTAGCCTGTTAAGCCTCGGCGCCGGCCCTGGTTCCTTTTCAAAGTCAAATGTGTAGCTGTGAGTAGATAACTAGCAAGCATAACCACTTGCAGATGTGTGGAAAGTAACTAGTAGCCAGCTAACATAACAGCTATGTTAAATTCACCCAGAAAGTTCTTAGGCAAACAGGATGTCATGAGTGGTCAAATCAGCTAAATCAAATGCCAGGAAGATTGTAACTCCATGGTGAATGAGTAACTGGGGGAGGAACCCTCATGCCAGGAAATAACTTGTTGTAAACCACCCTGGATATGCTGGCCCACCAGGCACTGGGTCTTGCAAGATGATTAATAAAATTGTGCTTTTGCTGCACTGAGTCTGAGTCCATCTTTTGATTGGATGGGTGAGTTTGTTCCTCACAGAAGGCACATTACCTTTTTAGATCTAGCTTTGGAAGTTAGGCAGCATTGGTTCTTCTGTATTATGTTGGCCTATACAGTTACAGAGAGGGAAAAACTTAGACCCTCAGATCTCAGTGGAGCACTGTTAATGCTGTATTTCAGAAATATTTAATGCAGGTTGTATACTGGTATAGCAATCTTTGTAAAATACCACCTCTCCATACATAATACAGTCCATTTGTCAATTTATTTAGCTTTAAATTAACTTATTTTTACAACTAGGTTTGATATTGCAATGTTCTTGCTTGAAGGGGGTCATGTTAATTAAAAAGAAAAAAAAAGTTTTTAGCCTTTGGCATATACCAAATACTATATGACAAATGCATTAAGTGCAGCATCTCAGGCTATTCTCCCAATTACTTTGTGAGGCAGTTACTAATGTTCTTCTCTTTGGACAGATTAGAAAACAACGACATACTAAGGTAGATGATTTTCTGCAGGTGAATGGTGGATACATTTTGATTTCATATTTGACTGCTGAGTAATCGCTCTTAACAGCTCTGCTACACTACACTGTTACCTCATTTTAGGGAAACCAATTTCACAAATGGGATGATTTACTCATGATCACACAGTTTTGTGATCATTGACCTGGGACTAAGTATCTAAGATCTCTGAATCTTGACTATATCCGGCTGTTCCTAATGAGTTAAGCAAAAGAAATCTTGAAGGTTTACGTGCAAGAATTTTTTGGAAGGTGAAATAATACTTAAATAGATCATAACAGGGCCAGCGTTTACTATAGATAATTAGTTGGGCAGGATGCCAGATGCTCAGTGATCAATTCCCTTGATGGAAATGCTTACAAGATCACTATTAGCACAGATCCAGTGTAGCTGTGCACATACATGCTGATGCACCCATGTTACCTCCAGGTGGTGCCCTTGGCCTTCAGGAAAGTTCTCAGGTGATGCCCTCCCCCAACTCAGTAAATGAATAAGCTCAGGGACAGGCATGTGAAGACACTTCTAGTTGGTCTTCATATTTTTAACATTCTTTAATGCCTCACTACCTTTCTATAAGGTCTTTCTGGTCCTTCCATTATTTTATGAAGAATTGATTTTAATAAAACAAAAAGAAAACTTTGCAGTTTTAAACTTAAAAATGTTTATAATTACATGAGTTTTCTTTTTAGAAAGCTTTTGTTTAATAAATATAAATTTCATAGGACAAGCTTTTGGAATATAGTGATTCTTCCCCCCATACCCACCCTCCCACCCCCACTCCCATCCCTACTCCTACTTCCTCTCCCATCCCATTCTTTTTTTAAGATTCATTTTTAATTATCTTTATATACAGAAGATTGACTATGCTAAGTAAAGATTCAGCAGTTTGCACCCACACAGATGTACAAAGTATAAAGTACTGTTTGAAGACAAGTTTTACTATTAATTCTCATAGTACATTACAGACAGAGGTCCTACATGGGGAGCAGGTGCACAGTGACTCCTGTTGTTGATTTAACAATTAACACTCTTATGTATGATGTCAGTGATCACCCAATGCTCTTGTCATGAGCTGCCAAGGCCAAGGAAGCCTTTTGAGTCCATAAACTGTGTCATTATTAAGACAGCACTGTAAGCAAAGTGGAGTTCTCTCTCCCCTTCAGAGAAAGGTACCTCCATCTTTGATGGTCCTTTCTTTTCACTGGAATCTCACAGAGATCTTTCATGTAGGTCATTTTTTTGCCACAGTATCTTGGCTTTACATGCCCGAAATGCTCTCATGGGCTTTTTAGCCAGTTCTGAATGCATTAAGGGCTGATTCTGAGGCCAGAGTGCTGTTTAAGGCATTTGAGATCCTATGAGTCCTCTGTGTGGCCTGCTTCCCATGTTGGATCAATCTCACCTTTTTAATTCTATCTATTATTATTAGCAGACATGTGGTATTATTTTTATGATCCTTTGACACTTATTCCTATCTTTATGATCAGTTATGCACTTAAAATGATCACTTTAGCTAGTAAGATGGTATTAGTACCTGCCAACTTAATGGGATTTGGAGTCCCATGGCTACTTTCGAGCTTTACCCATAGGATTAAGTCTGAGAACGTGTGCTGGTCTGTACTTCTCTTTCTTCTCTTACTCCCAATCTTATTTTTGCAAAGAGAGAGAGGTCTCCCATCTGTTGGTTCACTCCAACGGCCAGAGCTGAACCGATCCAAAACCAGGAGCCAGGTGCTTCTTCTGGTCTCCCAAGTGGGTGAAGGGGCCCGAGGGCTGGGGTCATTTTCCACTGCTTTCCCAGACCATAGCAGAGAGCTGGATTGGAAGAAGAGCAGCCTGGATTCAAACCGGCTCCCGTATGGGATGCCAAAACTGCAGGCAGTGTCTTTACCTGTGACGCTGCAGCACCGGCCCTATGGATCAATTTTCAATTATTTTCAAACACTTAAGAATAACTTTGTGTTACATGAAGAGTTCAACCAATGGGATTAAGTATAAAAAGAAAATAGTAAAAAGAATAAAATAATAAGCTGTTCTTCGACAGTCAAGACAAGGACTGATCAAGCCATTACTTCTCACAGTGTCAATGTCATTTGTGCAGGTTTCCTTTTAGGTGCTCAGTTAGTTGTCACAGATCAGGGAGAACATATGATATTTGTCCCTTTGGGACTGGCTTATTTCACTCAGCATGACATTTTCAAGATTCCCTGCATTTTGTTGCAAATGACCAGATTTCATTTTTTTTTTTTTTTTGGACAGGCAGAGTGGACAGTGAGAGAGACAGAGAAAAATCTTCCTTTTCCGTTGGTTCATCCCCCAATAGCTACTGTGGCCGGCTCACTGCACTGATCCAAAGCCAGGAGCCATGTGCTTCTCCTGGTCTCCCATGTGGATGCGGGGCCCAAGGACCTGGGCCATCCTCCACTGCCTTCCCAGGCCACAGCAGAGAGCTGGACTGTAAGAGGAGCAACCGGGACAGGATCGGTGCCCCGACCGGGACTAGAACCCGGTGTGCCTGCACTGCAGGCGGAGGATTAGCCTATTGAGTCATGGCGCCTGCTCGGATTTCATTTTTTTTTTTTTTTAACTGCTGTGAAGTATTCCACAGAGAACATATCCTATAATTTCTTTAGCCAGACTTCCATTGATGGGCATTTAGGTCGATTTGATGTCTTAGCTGTTGTGAATTGAGCTGTAATAAACATGGAGGTGCAGATAGCTTTTTTATTTGCTGATTTAATTTCCCTTGGGTAAATTCCCTGGAGTGGGATGGCTGGGTCATATAGTAGGACTATATTCAGATTTCTGAGATATCTCCAAAATGTCTTCTATAGTGGCTTTACAATTTGCATTCTCGCAACAGTGGATTAGGGTACCTTTCTCCCTACATCTTTGCCAGCATTTGTTGTTTTTCAATTTCCATATGAAAGCCATTCTAAATGGGGTGAGGTGAAACCTCATTGTGGTTTTGATTTGCATTTTCTTGACTGCTACTTCAGTTACTGAACATTTTTTCATGTGTCTGTGGACATTTGGATTTCCTTTTTTGAAAAATGTCTGTTTAAGTCCTTGGCCCATCTTTTACGTGGGTTGTTTTATTTTGTTGTTGTGGAGTTTCTTGATCTCTGTAGATTCTGGTTATTAATTCTTTATCAATTGCATAGTTTGCCAAATATTTCTCCCATTCTGTTGGTTGCCTCTTCACTTTCTTGTCTCTTTTGCAGGACAGAAACTTCTCAATTTGATGTAAACCCAGTTATTAATTTTTGCTTTGGCTGCTTGTGCCTTCGGGGTCTTTTCTAAGAAGTCTTTGCCTGTGCCAATATCTTACAGGGTTTCTCTGATGTTCTCTAATAATTTGATGGCGTCAGGTGATAGATCTAGATCTTTAATCCATGTTGAGCGGATTTTTGTGTAAGGTGTAAGGAAGGGGTCTTGTTTCATGCTTCTGCATGTGGAGATCCAGTTTTCCCAGCACCATTTGTTGAATAGACTGTCCTTGCTCCAGGAATTGGTTTTAGCTCCTTGTTCAAATATGGGTTGCAGATGTTTGGATTCATTTCTGTTGTTTCTATTCTGTTCCATTGGTCTATCCATCTGTTTCTGTTCCTGTACCAGGCTGCTTTGATTATAACTGCCCTGTAGTATGTCTTGAAATTTGATATTATGATGCCCCCAGCTTTGTTTTTGTTGTATAAGATTGCTTTAGCTATTTGAGGTCTCCTATTCCTCCATATGAATTTCAGCATCATTTTCTCTAGGTATGAGAAGAATGTCTTTGGTATTTTAATTGGTATCACATTGAATCTATAAATTGCTTTTGGAAGAATGGACTTTTTGATGACACTGATTCTTCCAATCCATGAACATGGGAGATTTTTCCATTTTTTGGTATCCTCTTTTATTTCTTTCTTTAATGTTTTGTAATATTCATTATTGAGATCTTTAACGTCCTTAGTTAAGTTTATTCCAAGGTATTTGATTTTTTTTTTTGTGGCTATTGTGAATGAGATTGATCTTAGAAATTTTTTCTCAGCTGTGTAATAGTCTGTATATACAAAAGCTGTTGTTTAACCTGGGAGTGGGCAAATGCCTTTTTTGTGTTGTTGTTAAGGAAATGTTGCACCATATGAATGCATATGTGTTGTGTTCATGCACTTTTTCCTTTTTTGTGAATATTTGTATAATCTCATAGCCCAAGGATGTGATTGTGAGACATCTTAATTGTCATGAGATGCAATCCACTGAGCTTTAAACCTACCTCTTGCTCATCTAGACCTTAACTTTAAAGTACCTGGCCTGTATGTTTGAAAGAGGGTTCTTATCGTTGCAAACTACAAATCTTGGCCCAACTTCACCAAATCTGACAAAAGAATTTAACTGATCACATAACTGACAAACTCAAATAAGAGGTCTTCTGGGGCACCAAGCCTCAGATAAGATAATTAGCACGTGAGCACACAATCTCTCTAGATAGATAGATAGATCAACTGATAGATAAATAGATTGATTTCTCTGTATGTCACTCACTCTTCTGTTTCTTTCCTTTGTCGCTGTATGGCCTTCATTCTTCTCAAGCAGTCTTAACTGTGGTGACAAACAAGTTTCTAATAACCCCAGGCTTACACCATACTCCTGAATAATGATCTGTCCTTTACCAATAATACTAACAAAACGCGAGGTGGTTTGAATCAGATGTTCATTTCAAAACCAGACATTGTGATGAAGCATAAAGATCACTCTAATTTGCCTGAATCACCAACAGTTGGTCATCCTCAGATCTATTAAGTAAAACTGTTTTTAACCCAAAGGCACTGATATGGGATCATGGTGCTTTCCTAAAGAAAAACAAGGATAATGAAGATGCAGTGAGTGCTGGCAAAAAACAAAACAAAACAAAACAAAAAAAAACAAAACACACACACACACACACACACAAAACACCCCTTTGTGTACCATTCTGCTACTTTGCTCAGGTGAAAAATATTACAGACATTACGTGGGGTAGATTTGTACAATTAGAAAAGTGTTGTTTTTTTTTGTTTTTTTTTTTTAAATGAAGCAAATCAACCCTAATAATAGTAATCAGCTATGATCTAGAATAAATATTGATATTACCAAATGTCATCAGATGCATGACTGTACCTTTATAGTTCTGCATCTGAACATGTAGCACAAGCCTTTGGATCCGCATTTTATTTGGATATGATTCTAACATCATCCACTGGACCTAAAAATTCAAGCCATGGTTAAGAAATTCTCCTTTTTTATTTTTGCTTTTGTGTTATAGGGTATATGTAGGTCTTGACAGCTCAGCTTGTTGAGGGCACGAGTAATGGTAGCAATTTGATATTATATGTCTGCTAAAGACATAGCATCACCATCCTTGTCTCACACTGTACCCTATTTTATCAGCATCTAATGCAGTGTGTTTCCCGTGGCTGGTGACTAATAGCGCTTAGATTTTGGGATGCTGTTTAACAAACAAATCATTGAAAAGAAGATGCAGCACCTTAAAACAGTATTTTATTTTATAGTATATATATAATATTATACATATAATATATATATATAATATTTATATATTATGTCACCAGAAACTGAAGTTTTCTTTCCTGCTAGAGAAATTAGTAAATAACTATCAGTAAAAATTTATTGATTTCTTCCATTGATCCAGACCCACATTACTTATCATTGATTGCAAAGAGTACTTGTTTTCAGAGCAAACCTTGTGTCTTGAGCAAGATGGGTAGAGAAATTACAGGGTAAGCATAGTAGGTGTTGCTAATCAGGGGTGAGTATCAGAATTACACAGGGAACTCTATCAAGATGCATATTCATGCATGGGATGCCTAAATATCAGGAAGATCTAGAGTAAGACTTCTAAGATTCTTCTCAGGTGACACTGGCAGGCATGACTGATTGTGTCTGCACATTTTATTCAAAGGCTTTCCAGATACAGTGGCTCCAAAATCTCTTAGATCTTTTCCAACCCTGTATCTTAGAATATTTAGAAAGATGTTCTACTCAAACATGTACTCCCTGAATAATGATACAATCAGTTTAAGATGTGTTAGTAAACAGTTCATTGGGTTTCCTGCCCAGCGTCTGCAGAGCAGTAGAAGCTTTGAGATATGCCTTGTGATTAGTGGATCCTGGTCTTTGTGCAGATGACATATACTACACTCTGTACACAAAGAAGAATGGTTAGATTGGGAGTTAAATCACAAGGTTTTTTGTTGTTGTTGCAGTTTTAAAGTTGCTTCTAATACATCTCAGAAATGTTGGTGTTATTATGGTTATATGTTACAATAACCATAATAAGTCATTGAAACACAATTATTGTTCAGGGAATTACAAAAACTTTTAATTGAAATTCAATTTTCCTTCTCAGTCTTCTCATTTTTTAGCAAGAAATTAAAGAAATTCAATTGAGGGAAAAATAGAATTTACTAATTCAGGTTACTAAGAACAACCAGGATTAAGGGAAACAATGTATTCTTTCTCAGTTTCTGTGGTTTTATATATAGACTCCTTAACCATATGATGAAGGAGGAGGAGAGAAAATAGCTATGGTCATATCAAAGTTGTACTACAGTTTAACAATTTCAGAGAGGAGAACTTTTGTTTCCCAATTCAGAATATGAGGGTACTCCAAAAACTTCGTGGAAGAATGGAATTAAGTAATACATTTATTTTAGTACATAAAAATTCAGTTTCATGCATTGCTTTTTTCACAATACACATTTTCCATGAACCTTATTAAGATCCCACATATGCATGAATTTCAAAGAAAGAAAAAGGGACTAACATGTTACAAAGGGTGAGGCCTTCACTTGAAATGCCAGCATCCCATATTGTAGTGCAAGTTTGATTCCTGGCTGCTTTGCTTCTGATCCAGTTCCCTGCTGTTGTACCTGGGAAGGGGGGCAAAAGATTGCTCAAGTCCTGGGCCCCTGCTACCCATGTGGGATATCATGATGGAGTTCATGGCTCATGGCCTCAGCCTGGCTCAGTATTAGAGTGATTTGAGGAGTGATCCAACAGATGGAAGTTTCTTTCTCTTTCTGTCTCTTTGTCTCTCTCTTCTTTTTCCTGTCACTCTGGCTTTCAAATAATAAGTACATATTTTTAAAGTAGAAATTAGTCATTCTAGGTTTGAGTTTCCACAACTGGAAAATGAAGAGAATAGGATATAATCACCTCATATTCACATGGTTAAGTGGATTAAGTGAGTAAATATATGTAAAATTATGCTTGAAATGGTACTCAGAAATTCAGTAGAAATATTGGCTATTGTTACAATGATTAAAGAAGTATGCTTTCCTCTGTAAGTTTTGGGAAAATAGAAAGATTTTTCAGTATTCTATAACTTATACATCAAATATGCAACTGTTACAATGTAACATTTGGGCCACTGAAAATCATGATTTGTTAGGACACATTTCAAAGTTCTGATGCAGAAGTCTAGTAATACCTGGGAGATTATGAGAATAAAACTACCTTTTTTCTGTACCCATCTGTTTCTTTTCTCTCCTCAAGGAGAAAAATAATATTTCTAACCAATTGTTTCTCATTCACCATTAGTCATAGTAGATTCTATTTAAGTGATAATTTTAACTGGTAAGTTCTTCACTATGACTTTATTAATAATACATTAGCCATTCCAGACTATCAGTAATTTTAGATGTTTAAATATAATATATATTATGTGAGACAGGAAAAGTCTCAATTATCATTTTTTTTTCCTTAACTATGATAGTAGCCATGTCACTTTTTAGTATGTATGTAACTCAGCAGCTGAAAGATAGAAATTAGTCTGTATACTCATGATTGCAGGAAAAGTTCACCTAAAATCATAGATTCCAAGGCTCTAGGTTCTCTGTTCCTTCTCATAAAACATATATTAGAAACAAAGGAGATGGACAAATACAAATTTTTTAAAAATATATATTTATTTGAGAATTTGAGTTACACACATACAGAGAGGGTGATGCAGAGAGAGATATCTTCCATTGATTGGTTTACTCCCAAGATAGCCACAGTGTCCTGCACTAGGCCAAGCTGAAGCCAGGAGCTCTTCCAGGTCTTCCATATATGTGGCAGGGGCCCAAACACTTGGGCCATCTTCTGCAGCTTTTCCCATGCATTATCAGGGAGTTGGGTTGGAAGTAGAGCAGCCAGGACATAAACCTACACCCATACAGGATGCCACTGTTGCAGTCAGCAGTTTTTCCCACTTTGCCAAGATGCCGGCCCCATCAGATAGTTTCTGTACACTATCTTCCATGGCTTGGGTTGCAATTTTAGCATTGGGTTGTGACTTGGAGCATTTTTTAAAAAAATGCTCCAAAATTTTCCTAGCTCTACTTCTATTAATTTGATTTTTCTTTTAATAAAATGCCACATATATTTTTTGCATATGGTCATTTAATACTTACTGTTGAAATTTGTTTGTATTCTTATAAACTGTTGACATTTCAGATTTTAGGATCTAATAATTAACTTATTCTCACTATTTTTTTTTTCATTCTTTTTTGTCCTCTTACAAGTTTTAAATTTTATGTAAAAATTATTTCCTTCATATTATCCAAATAATCTAACTTAAAAATTCATCAAAGGTATATATTTTCTTGGGAACTTGACATCTATGTGGTATTGAGGCTATTATCTAATATTATCACTGATACCAATTTTACAGTTCATGTTTTATATTCTTTAAAATGCTTACAGTTCCAGTCCAGAGAAAAAGGTGTAGACTAGGTTCTGTGTTCCTTCTCAAGGCATATGACCATAAATAACAGATATTGTGTAAGAAGTAATCAGTGGAGAACTTTAAGAAATTGTAAAAAGGAAGGTAAAGTGGTCTGAAATCGATGGACTGAAGAAAAAGTACAGCAGCAGCGTTCAGTACATTCCCTCAGCCAGTAGAGGGAGACAGCCAGCCTAATGAGAGGAGGCGTTGCCATCCTCCTAACAAGAGATGGCAGCCCAGATGAGCTCATTCCTCCCCCAGAGCAAACGGACCCCCCCTGACAACAGCAAGAGAAACCATGTGAAAGTGAAAAGCCAAGCAGCAGAGTTTGATATATATATGTGTGTGTGTGTATATATATATATATATATATAGAGAGAGAGAGAGAGAGAGAGAGAGAGAGAACTCTCAAAATTGATGAATGAAAAAATTGCTTATAACCACTAGAACATGGGCAACATATCATTCTTATCTCAAGAGTCCAGAAAATATTTGGCAATGTTCATTGCTTTTATCACCATGGATCTAAATGAAACTTCCTGTAGTTTTTTGATGCTGTACTTCCTCAGGACTATTTACAGGTAAAGTAAATACTATTCCCTTAACTCTGTATTGGGAAAAGAGCTGCTCTCAAAAATCTATTAGTAGGAACATTCCACATAATGAAAATTCCATGTAAGTTTTCCATAGTTTTGTTAGAAAAATATCAAGACTTTGTGGACTGAAATGGCAAACATATGAGTATATCACCAGCTGGTTCAGGAATCCAACTTGCCTGTTGCTGTGGTTTAGAATCTCTCACAAGGTCCTCAGTAAGGTGGCCTCCAGAGCTGCTGTCCTTTGAAACCAGCTGGCTGAGTTTGACAGAGACCAGCTTCCTTTCATGTGGGATTCTTCCAAAGGACCAGTCACAGCACAGCATCTGGATTCCCCCCAGAATGAATGCTCCAAGAAAAAAAAAAAAAAAAAAAAAAAAAAAAGAGTTGTAGCAAGAAGGAAGCAACAGTCAAAACTGGCACCTTAAAGTTTTTAACCTATTTTCTTTGCTAGAAAGAAGTGACTGGGTACAGTGTACATTTAGGGGGAGGGGATTACCCATGGGCTCAACACTAGATGGTGTGGATATTTTGTGGTCACCTCAGAGGATTCCAACCATGTGAATCTGCTGCCCACATGCTGTGCCTGCAGCCTGGGCAGATGGGAAAAATGAATTCTTGTTGTTTTCACAGAAAAGACACAGAGATCTCCTGTGCCGGAGGGTTGTCAGAACCATCAGTGTCCTGCTGCCCCTAAGCCTCCCCTTTGTCTTCACAGACCACACTCAGCCCAGGGATTGAGATAGGTCAAGGGACACAATCCCACATTTTCTCCCACATTCATGTCTTCCTTTATTCCTGAGAGATTTTATTTAACATGGCAGTGAGGTAGCTTGCTTCTTCATTTATTTTTCAAAATTTGTTGTTTATGCCCCAGGTCTTCATGGCTGGAATTTCAAAAACCCAAGAGCATGGCATCGACTTTATTGATTTCTACATTCTGTTGTCTCCTCCTTCCTTTAAGGTAGGAAGCAGAGAAGAACCCAGCTACTGATTTTAAAAAGAAATATCAAGAAATAATATAAAAAACAAAATGGGATAAGAATATGAAACACATCACATTTTATCTGTTTATATTATTCTTTATAATGTTGAGCTTCTCAAAAAGAATTATATTTATAGAATCTGAATAATGTTTTTCAGTAGAGTAAATCTAAACAATCATTTACTAAAATGTAGTTAGGATTTTTACAAAAAATATCCTTCACAAACTATATTTAATGATGACTTACTGGACCATTCTTGTTCAAAGCAGTAAAAAGCTATCATCACTGCCATTCCAAATTGTTTAGAAGGTTCTAGTTTTTCCCTTAGAACGAAAATATATATAAGTGGTAGAAGAATTAAATCTGTATTTACTTGCAGATTATATGACTGTATATATAGAAAAATGAAGACACAATTAGAATACACAAGAATTTGTAAATTATACATCATATATTTGCTGTACTAAGGGCTATTTAATCATACATGTATGTATAATTTAAGAGCATCATAGCCCTGTGGAAGGTGGTGAGAAAGACTATGGGTATCTCCCCAGGAACAGGAGCTATCTTATCCCCTCCTCTGTTCCATTTTATATAGTAACCAATAAAGGCTATTTGTACCAAAAACAAATACACAAAAATCAGAGTGAGAATTGTAGCCTTGGAAGCCATTCCAAAGGAGATAACTCGAATATACTTGCTTAAAAGTTCACTTACATTTTGTTATCTTGTTAATCCCTTTAATGTATCAGTAGAGTTTTTGTAAAATAAAACAGCAACCAACAAATGAAAATAACTTTTTTGGTCTTTCATGTACAAATAACTATGCTCAGATCCTGTTAAATTCCCATGCTTTTTGGAAACTTCTCTCTTTGTCTTCCATATCATATATTATTTTCTCATTTTATTACTAGGCTGTCTATTTTCTTTCATTTCTCAGATATGGGGATTTTTCAAGTTTCCTTCCTTGATTATTTTCTTTCCATTCTCCATTGCTCCAGTAATCACTTGCAGTTACCACTCAGTATCACACAGTCATGACTTCATAACTTGTTTGTGTAAATAATGCATTGTCAGCAAGACTTTTTCTGAGATCTCGAGCTTCATCTCATGAGTACTATAGCCTAAGCATGTCCTCAGTGCCACGTGTGATATGCAAGTAAAACTAAAACTGTGTAATACAGAGCACATACACTCATCTGAACAAAATTTAAAATAAAAATTCAGTTATTGTGAAAAGTGAGTCTGAATCATGACTGTGCTAAACTACTTAAATTTTTTACTCTCTTGTTTTCCTTGTAGCTAAAAAAGAGATTAGTATTTACTAATAATTCACCCGGACCAAGTGGAATTTATCCCTGGTGTGCAAGGATGGTTCAACATATGCGAATCAATAAGTGTGACACATCACATTAACAAATTAAAGAATAAAAAACATTTGATTATCTCAGTGGACCTAGAACGAGTATTTGATAAAATAGAACCTCCTTTCATGAAAAAAACCTTAAGCAAGTTGAGTATAGAAGGAACATACTCAGCAAGCACAATCAAGGCAATATATGATAAACTAAAAGCCAGCATCATATTGAATGAAGAAAAGTTGGGAGAATTTCCACTAAGATCTGGAAACTGATAAGGATGCCCACTCTCACTATTGATATTCATTATAGTTCTAGAAGTTTTCACCAGAGCCATTGGGCAAGAAAAATAAATTAAAGGGTTCCAAATAGGAAAGGAAGAAGTTAAATTATTCCTGTTTGCAGGTGACATGATCCTATTTATAGGGAATCCAAAAGACTCCACTAAGAAACTATTGGAACTCAAAAGAGTTTGGTGAAGTTGTAGGATATAAAATAAACATACAAAAATCAATAGCCCAGGCTGGTGCTGTGGCAAGCCACTTAAAGCTCTGGCGTGCAGCACCAGCATCCCATATGGGCACTAGTTTGAGTCCTGGTTGCTCCACTTCTGATCCAGCTCTCTGCTAATGTGCTTGGGAAAGCAGCGGAAGATGGCCCAAGTCCTTGGGCTGCTGCACCCCTGTAGGAGACCCGAATGAAGCTCCTGACTCCTGGCTTCAGATTGGCTCAGCTTCAGCTTTTGTGGCCATTTGGGTAGTGAACCAGCTAATGGAAGACCTCTCCTCTCTCTGTCTCTACCTCTCTCTCTAACTCTGTCTTTAAAATAAATAAAATAAATCTTTAAAAGAAATCAATAGCCTTTGTATTCACAGACAGTGGCATGGCTGGGGAAGAACTTGTAAGATTAATACCATTCACAATAGCTACAAAAATATAAATAGCTTAGAATAAAATTAATTAAGGACATAATAGATCTCTACAATGAAAACTATAAAACATTAAGGAAAGAAACAGATGATGACACCAAGAAAAGGAAATATCTTCCATGTTTAGGGATTGGAAGAATTAATATCCTCAAAATGTCCATACTTTCCAAAGCAATTTATAGATTCAATGTGATCCCAATCAAAATACCAAAGACATTCTTCTGAGGTCTAGAAAAAAGGACACTAAAATTCATATACAATCACAAAGACCCCAATTAGCTAAAGCAATCCTAAACAATAAAAATCAGGTTGGAGTATCACAATACCTGATTTTTTTTTTTTATTGACAGGCAGAGTTAGACAGTGAGAGAGAGACAGAAATATCTTCCTTTTTCCATTGGTTCACCCCCAAGTGGCCACTACGGCTGGTGCATTGTGGCCAGCGCGCTGCGCCAATCCAAAGCCAGAAGCCAGGTGCTTCCTCCTGGTCTCCCATGTGGGTACAGGGCCCAAGGACCTGGGCCATCCTCCACTGCCTTCCTGGGCCATAGCAGAGAGCTGGACTGGAAGAGGAGCAACCGGGACAGGATCGGTGCCCCAACTGGGACTAGAACCTAGGGTACCAGCGCCACAGGTGGAGGATTACGCTAGTGAGCTGCGGTGCCAGCCACAATACCTGATTTTAAGACATATTATAGATTATTTATAACAAACACAGACTGGTACTTGCACAAGAAAAGATAAGTCAATCAATGGAAAAGACTAAAAGCCTCAGAAATTAATCCACATATCCACAACTAATTAATCTTTGACAGATGAGCTAAAATAACTCCTTGGAAAAAGGATAGTCTCTTCAACAAATTGGTGTTAGGAAAATGGATCTCTGCATACAGAAGCATTAAACAAGACCTCTTCCTGACACCCTACACAAGATTTAATTTGCAATGGATTGGGAATCAATCTAAAACCTGAACCCATCAAATTATTAGAGGGAAACATTACAAGATATTAGCATAGGCAAAGATTTCTTGGCTAAGACCCCAACAGCACAGGCAATAAAGGCAAAATGGATCACATTAAGCTAAAAAGTTTCTGCACAACAAAGGAAACATTCAATAAAGTAAAGAGGCAACATACAGATGGGAGAAAATATTTGTGGAAAGTTTGCAAATCTAATAAAGGAATAATATTCAGAATATAAAAGGAGCTTAGGAAACTCAACAACAACAAAAACAGGTAATCCAGTTAAGGGACAGGCTAAGGAATAAACAGGCATTTTTCAAGGATGAAATACAAATGAGCAGCTGACAAATGAAAAGATGTTCAGGATCACTAGCCATCAGGGAAATAAAATGAAAACTACAATGAGCTTTCATCTCATCCTAGTTAGAATAGCTATCATCCAAAAATTTAAAAAAATACAAATACTGGTGAGGACATGGGGGAAAAGCTACCCTAATCCACTGTTGGTGGGAAAGTTAACGAGTACAACTATTATATAAGACAGTATGGAGATTCTTCAAAAATCTGAAAATAGATAGGTCATACAACCCATCTATTCCACTCTCAGGAATTTACCCAAAGGAAATGAAATCAGCATGTGAAAAAATTATCTGTACCTCCATGTTTATAGCAGCTCCAATCAAAATAGCTTGGTATGGAATCAACTCAGATGTCCATCAGTTGCTGACTAGATAAAGAAATTATGGTGTGTATATATACACGATGGAATACTATCAACTGTAAAAAGAATGAAATCCTGTCTTTCACAACAAAATGGATGTAGCTAGATTCCATTATGCGTAGTAAAATAAGCCAGTCCCCCAAATATAAATACCATGTTTTCCCTGAAATGTGATAAGTAATATAGAGCACAAAAATCATGTATATGTGTGAAATTGATATTTTGAAATTTGATTATGGTTTATAGCCCTCATCTATACTCTTGAAGAACAATGATTTTTCTTCTTACTACTTGTTGAATTCCTTATTTAGTGGAGGGTTAAGCCTGTGATTATACAGAAAAAGGAAAGCATGTCAATGTGAAAATTAAAAGAAAAATAAGAACAGAAAAAGCGAAGGACAGAAAGTAGGTGAGGTGGTAAGAATCAATGCTCTTAAAACTGTATATATGAAATTTGTTTCCCTTTTATAAATAAAAAATTAAAAAGTTACAGAAAGAAAGAAGGGATTGTCATGAAGAGGTTGTAGATAAAGCCTTTGTACAATGAAGTGAACACCATCAATATTTACCAAAGACCTCCCAACCCGTTCAAAAACTTAGCCAGGTGGTTCTGAAAATGTCAGCGAGTACAATGATGGGAGCCTGTTCAGCTCTCAACAATCTGCTAGTGTGAAGCAGGCTGACAAAATCACACAGTAGCGAGCACAAGCAAGCCATGTTTACAGTCTTTTTACAGACTGTTTTACAGTTGTTGTGTCATAAACCTAGAGGAGATGGCAGGAGCTATTTAGAGTATTTATTTTTCAAATCATGAAGCAGTTTTTCCACTGACAGAATTCACTGGAAGAGTTATGTTGGGATTGTCACCTACTTTCTTGTTTGTAAAGATCTTTAAAATCTTTCTGATTTATCAAGCATGCTCCTTTTCTGAGAAGCATGATTTCAGAGTCTCCTCAAAGATTAGAAGGTACAGCCTGGGGAAGAAATGACAAACAAGGAGGCTTTGCAAACTGATAATATTAATTTTTTTTTTTTAGATTATTTTGTAGAATGTTTTCTAATCAAGTTTTTTCCTGTAGAAATCTGAGGGCAATTGATCAGTAATAGGCTGCAAAGCAGCAGCACTGTTTACAGATAATGTTGGGAAGTCCAAGCCAGAAAGCTCCCTGAGCCAAGATGAAACCAGGTGCCCTGGTTACTGCCTAAACAGTGTTTTCTGGGTTAGTGACAGTGCCCCTCACCATAGAAAGAAGTTTTTCCTTGGAGATAGTAAAGCTCATTTGATTGTTCTGGTTTGGATGAGGACTAATTAAAAATTACTACTAATGAGTTCCAACTATACATTAATATAAGTAGCTAAGGTTTATTTGAGAATTAAATCTAGGTTCCCCAGTGAGTGGCATATTAATGGTGAGTTGGAATATGAGAGGAGTATAGCCTAGAACCTAGGCACTCCTCTAATGGTATGTGGATGTCCCATCAGGATATACAACCAATCATGCTTATGTAAAAATCTTAATGGTGTTCTATAACATTGAAGAGAACGTATTTAGTAATGAGATTGTGCACAGACAGTATGGTAACTGTCTACATTGTTACTTTTTGTCTATTCCTTTCTGACAACCTTCCAACCTCATCATTTTGTTTTGTTTTTTGTTTACTTTTTATTAAAATCTTAGTTTCTGTAAATGATGAATGTTTATCTCAGAGTGATTTGCTCTCTCTCAAAGTTTCTCATAATTAGTAGTGCTTTCCATTCATTGTACTTAATCGTATTTCATCATTATTTAGTTGTGAAATACTTTATTTCTGTCGGTCCTGTTAGACTTGTTTCCATGGTCATAAAAAGTTATTCTGTTTTTTTAATTGTAGCCAAACTGTGTATGGTCTTTTAAGTAGAATATTTGAACAGTTAGTCTGTAGTTGATAATAAAATTAATATATAAAAAGCCTTTGTTAGATATTTTGCATACATATAAATGTAACTTTTTTGATGTAACTTTTTAAAGATTTATTTATCTACTTGAAAGTCACAGTTACACAGAGAGAGGAAAGGCAGAGAGAGAGAGAGAGAGAGAGAGAGGTCTTCCATCCCATGGTTCACTCCCCAGTTGGCTGCAACAGCTGGAATTGTGCCAATCTGAAGCCAGGAACCAAGAGACTCCTCCGGGTCTTCCCATGTGGGTGCAGGGGCCAAGGACCTGGGCCATCCTCCACTGCTTTCCCAGGCCACAGCAGAGAGCTGGATCAGAAGTGGAGCAGCCAGGTCCCGAACTGGCACCCATATTGGATGCCTGTGCCCCAGGCCAGAGTGTTAACCTGCTGCGCCACAGTGCCAGCCCCTTGATGTAACCTTTCCACTAGCACTGGTCCTCCTTTGGTGAAATTTTTTGGAATTTAACAGAAATTTAAAATTTCTGGTTATTTGATAATTCAAAATTCCCAGTAGGTCATCTTCAGTTTCAATCTTGTGCTCAGATTCTTTACATAGGAATCCCTAATGTCTTAGTCAAAGAGAAGAATAATGTAGCAAAGTAGGCACACTGCTGGAAATAGCTCCATATCTTGCATATTGTTAGAATCAGTGAAATAATTTTTCATTAAAACTAGGAAACAGATTTTCTTTTATACTTTAATATTTATGTAAGTATAATTCTTGTTGAGCTTTTTCATCTTATCTCAATTATGTTGCTGCTATTCACATGGTTTCAATTTAAGCCTTTGTCTGTCATCTACCTGATATAAATGATCTCTACATAGCTGCCAATTACTGGCATGGTCCAGAAGAGAACACAGCAGCACTGCTTAATGCATTGCATATAAAAAGGCATATTATTGGGAGATAGGGGAATTTGAATCATCTTAAGAATTTAACCACACATTGTCTCTCTCACGAAAAAAAAAAAAAGTACCCACATGATATAAATCTCTACATTTTTAATTTTTGCTTTTGTATTTGTTTCTGAAGCTACAGAAATGTAAAAACGTCTCATAGCACGATCTGAGAGAGCCAGGAAAGATGAGTTCTGGGTCTCCTTGCTGCATTCATCAATTCAGTTATATTGAGAAATTTTCTCCATTTTTCTAAGTTTCCAATTCCTCTCTGCAAAATGCTAAACAGATTTGCCTCAAGTCTTTAACTAGGCTAGACTGTGTCTTACAGAATCACTCAGCTCTAATGGTGTTCATCCTTGCCTAAGAGAGAGTATTATGGAAATGGAATTACTGCTTTTAGGACACATATTTTGCCTACACTTAGGACAAATAAAGTTAAGCTCAAATTGAAGCTACAAAACACATTTCTCTTTGTTAGAAAAAAATTTTAAATTAAAAAAAAAAATCACTGTTGATGTCTTTTCTCTCTACATTTTCATCTTTCCTTCAGACTGCCCCTTAATTACATTCGTGTTGCTCTATTTCATATTGGCAAAATTTGGAAAAGTTTATTTTAAGAAATTGAACAAAAACTGCATATTCTCTTTTTATTTTTCAAATTACTCTCAGACATAAAACAGTAAAAGCAGTAAGTGAATTTTAAGATTTTATTTATTTATTTGAGAGGTAAATTTACAAACAAAGAGAGGGAGAGACATAGAGAAAGGTATTTCATCTGCTAGTATAGTCCCCAAAAGGCCCAAGCACTTGGCCCATTTTCCACTGCCTTTCCAGGCCGTAGTAGAGAGCTGGACCAGAAGAGGAGCAGCCAGGACAGGAACTGGCCCCTATATGAGATGCCGGTGCTGCAGGAGGAGGCTGAGTGAAGTGAAATTGCATATAACTGCAGCCCACCTTTCTCCTTTTCCTTTGTGGCAAACACTGGCATTTTCCAAAAATTTATTAAAAGCTGTGACAGGGACACCTACTGTGTGACAAATTCCAGTTTGAAGTACATTTGTGTTTTTCTGAGACAAAACATTTGATTACTCCAGTTGATGATTTCAGTTGCACACTTGAAAATAGTCAATTTATTTCTCTCATATAGAAATACAAACACTTTTCGAATATCTTGTGAGAGACGCTGGGTCAATAATGATGAGATAAGCTACCAAGATCAGCTGTTTACTGGGAATGATGTGAAATTTCTTTGCATGACTTTTCTTTGTCTTATTTTAATATTGTGTATGGTTACATTAATCCCTTAGTGGCTTTTTTTCTGAGGACTTTTCCAGTTTTGGCGCTTCTCCTACAGAGGATTTACAATTTGTGCCTCTCTAACTTTATTTCTGTAATGTTAGAATTTGGAAAATGGTTGAGAAACACCAGGATAATACACTGAAACCCATATATCTAAACCTATTCTGAGTATAACAAACCAACTGGAATTACATTTCCATAAAATAAGTTTGGGATGACACAGAATCTTATTGGTCACATCCTAAAGTAGACTAGAAATTAAAGTGACGGGAAAAATTATCTTAGGGCTTCATTCTTAGTGACAATTTCTAGGGCAGTGAAGTTGATTTGACTGGTAAATAGAGCTAACAGGGTGAGAACTGAGGAAAATAAAACATAGGTAGAAATTAACATATCTGTATCTTGTAAAAATCAACAATCAGCATATCCTTCTGTTGTGAAAAATAGGATGGCAGAACGAAGATGGCCACACTTCATTTCCTAGGAATGGTTTTAGATTCCAACTCATCTTATCTAAACAAGATTTTCGGCTATACCCAATGTATATGTCTATACCCAGTGGTCCAGAGAAAGATGTGATAGAAAGGTTGTCCATCTGCAGCATTTTTGAATTGTAAATAAGAGGTGGACCCAAACGATGGCATCCTGGGGAAAGCACTTTTTGATAACGAGAGATTTTGAAACCAGAAGGGATCTATCACTCTTCAACTAAGTCTTGTCTGGTTGCCCAAGTGACAAGTAGGTCACTCTCAGGAAAGTGAATTGCTGCTTGAAAATGTCTGGTTTTCACACTGTTCTGTCTCTGCAAGTCACTTGACACAGAAGGGTCTCAACATGAAAGACAGTAGAGGGGCCGATGCTGTGGCGCAGCGGGTTAATGTCCTGGCCTGAAGCGCTGGCATCCCATATGGGAGCCAGTTCGAGGCCTGGCTGCTCTACTTCCAATACAGCTGCCTGCTAATGGCCTGGGAAAGCAGTGGAAGATGGCTCAAGTGCTTGGGCCCCTGCACCCACATGGGACACCTGGAAGAAGCTCCTGGCTCCTGGCTTCAGATTGGCA
Organism: Lepus europaeus; assembly: GCF_033115175.1. Taxonomy (NCBI): domain Eukaryota; kingdom Metazoa; phylum Chordata; class Mammalia; order Lagomorpha; family Leporidae; genus Lepus; species Lepus europaeus. The sequence continues at coordinate 46,975,570 of NC_084843.1, read as the reverse complement.
CAGCTCCGGCCATTGTGGCCATCTGGGGAGTGAACCATGCGATGGAAGACCTCTCTCTCTCTCTCTCTCTCTCTCTCTGCATCTCCTCTCTGTGTAACTATGACTTTCAAATAAATAAATACATCTTAAAAAAAAAAAAAAAGAAAGACAGTAGATTGAGAGTGCAACAGATCCCTGCTAATTGTACTTATAATACATTGACACATAATTTATAATCAGGTTTTTATTATTATTTTTTATTTATTTGACAGGTAGAGTTATAGACAGTGAGAGAGAAAGAGACAGAGAAAAAGGTCTTCCTTCCGTTGGTTACTCCCCAAATAGCCGCCACGGCCGGTGTCGGGGTCTCAAGCCCCGTGCTAGCCCCTGACCAGCAGGGGCAGCACAAGCACTCCCCAACAAGGCGAACGGGAAGGGTAAGGTTGATGGGTCAAGAACACACCACAAGCACCTGTGAGTTCTGTTGAAGCAGGAACCGCTTTATTGAAGAAGTGTGCAGGCTTATAAAGCTTACGAAAGGCATGCACAGTAGGGGAGCCAATCAGCGAAAAGGTCACGCGGGCATGGATAGACCGCGCACAGGGGCATCTTAAGTAAAGTATAGTGATCACGCACTGTCCACGTGTCCAGAACTAAAGCGGACCTATCCCTACTGGTAGTCTGATGTGGCTTAACCCTAGCAGCCGCAGGCATGCCCCTCGAACATCCACCAGGTGCCATATTGTAATGGAGATTTTAGGCAATGCCCAACAGGCCAGCGCTGCACCAATCCGAAGTCAGGAGCCAGGTGCTTCTTCCTGGTCTCTTATGCGGGTGCGGGGGCCCAAGCATTTGGGCCATCCTCCACAGCAGAGAGCTGAACTGGAAGAGGGGCAACCAGGACTAGAACCCAGCGCTTATGTGGGAAGCTGGCACCACAGGTGGAGGGTTACCCAAGTGAGCCACAGCACCAGTCCCTATAATCAGATTTTTAAAAAAACACACTCACAGGTTTTAAAAGATCTTTCCTTTATTATTTCTCAAATAAGAAAAGTCCAGAGAATCTACATAACTTCTGTAAAGCCAAACGGTTAGATTCTTATCTAGCTGGCACTAGGACCATGATCTACTTACCCCGAGTCCACAGCTGCTGCAGCAGTTCTCAAGATGTGAAACTCCCATAATGCTTTCTGATGAATGCTGACTTGTGTGACTTCAGCCAATGAATGTATATTAGCAAGTCATAAAATCCATAATCACCATACTAAGTGCTTATCAAAAATGTTAAGTAGTTTTTCTAGTTGCAACATTCTACATTTTGTAAATACTATACCATTAAGAGTTTTAAATTTTTCTCACTTACATGGCCAATTATTTTTTGTCATTCATGATCGTTTCTAAAATCTTTAAAATCTGAAATATCTCAAACTTGTCCTCCTCATGTGAGTATCTTTTATGACCAAGCATGCCCCACCTACCCTGGTCTGCTCTTAATGCTCCCCTCCCCAAACCTGTTGATATGACTTTGATCGCCAGAACTCTGTGGACTCACTAAGAAAATTGAGGCATCCCTGAATTTAAAATGTCGAATTCTTCAGTGAACGGTTTTGAAATGTTTCTACCTTTAAATCCATTTCTTCTCATTTGCTCTCATTTTGCAGAAACCTATCATTGCCATTTTCTAAGTAATGAATAAATGAAAAATTATGCAACTTAGGATACATCCACCTCAGAGCAAAAGCTTAGCATGCTTTTCACCATTGCAATTAATCAAGCATATTTATTTACTAATTTCTGAAGGTATTCTGTATATTTTAAAGCATATATTCAAGTGCTATCTATTTACGCATTAAATGATGTTAAGTTAGAAAGTCTCTTATAAGGCCCAAAGACTCAGTCTAAGCAAAAAAATATATATATATTAAATGCATCAGGGCTCTTGAAGATAATATTTGACTCAGCAAAACAATAATATAGTAGTATGTTCTGGAGGGTTTTTATTTATTTATTTATTTGACAGATAAAGTTATAGACAGTGAGGGAGAGAGACAGAGAGAAAGGTCTTCCTTCCATTGGTTCACTCCCCAAATGGCCGCCATAGCTGGTGCTGTGCCAGTTCAAAGCCAGGAGTTAGGTGCTTCTTCCTGGTCTCCCATGTGGGCGCAGGGGCCCAAGTACTTGGGCCATCCTCCACTGCCCTCCTGGGCCACAGCAGAGAGCTGGACTGGAAGAGGAGCAAACAGGACTAGAACTGGCACCCATATGGAATGCCGGAACCGCAGGTGGAGGATTAACCAAGTGAACCATGGCGCCGGCCCCTATTCCGGAGTTTTATAACAAGAAAATTGCCACATACATCCTTTAGTGACAAAAAATCTTTCAGAGAATAACATCAACACTGAGAACAATAAGTATTGTTATTATGTTCCCTCTTGTCGGATATGTGGATAGTATTTACTCTGATGGTAGTCCTGCATACCTGTCAGAAAGTGACAGTTCATTCAATGTGGAAAAAATAATAGTAACCCCTTTCTAATAAATAAAATCAATTCAATGTGGTATATTGTACAACTTTTACATATTTGGAATGTCTTAAGAGCTTCCAAGCAATAATTCTGAAAATCTGAATAATTATATGCAGGTAATACACATGAACATGATCGGTTCCATTGCACTATCTTTCAGTCACACCTAGACCTTTCCAGTTTCCCAATTTAGCAGTCTCCTTTCTTGCCAACTCTATGAAGTGCTTGAATCCCTCCCAGAGGTGAACTTTGCTTCTTCACTCCATTGTCTGGTGGACTCGTAGTCATACTTTCAGCCTCAGAAACAAATGAAATCCTTGAGGAAATTGTACTGATTCCCTGTTACATATACGGAATGATTTCACCAAAATAAGCCATGTAATTATTATGACAGATAATTTAAAACTACAGAAAATTAAATAGAGGAAAGTATAATATTTATAGATCAAAATTAGTACCACCAAGAAGTTGTTTGTTTTCCCCAGACCCGATCTTTAAAAGAAAAGTGATTCCAAGAAAATTCCGTATTACTTAAAGAAACTGAATGGATAATTATTTAGTTTATATAATAAATAGAAAGCATAATCAAAATAATTTTGAAGAAGAGAAACAAGTTGCAGCACTTAAATTACCCAATATGAAGTTTTATTATAAACATTATAATAAACATACATGATAATTTATAAGGATAGAAGCACAGAACAATAGAATAGAATAGAAAGTTCAGAAAAATCTCATAGATATGAGGATAGTATTTATTCTAACGGTAGTCCTATACACCTGTCAGAAAATGACAGTTCAGTCAATATGGAAAGAATAATAGTAACCCCTTTTTAATAAATAAAACCTTTTCAGTGTGGTATATTGTACAACTTTTTACAAATTTGGAATTTCTAAAAAGCTTCCAAGCAAGATTTGAAAAGCAATAACCATAAATAAAGTATAAATAAAATCATTGATAAAATAAATTACATTAAAGTAAGAAATTTTTGTCCATCAAAAGGTACAATTTGTGGAATAAAAAGCCAATCCACAAAGTAGAAAGATTTGTAATTCCAAATAGGATTGACAAATAATTTATCATAAGAACAATAAAAAAAAAGACTTCTACAAATCAATGAAGAAAAGACAGTCACTCTAATGGACAATGGGCAACAGATAATTTACATAAACAGAAGATATTCAATTAATCAGTAAATGTAAGAAAGAGTTCCTCAATCTAATTAAAATAAGAGATGTATGAAATGAAGTCATAGTATTATATATGTACACATCCATCAGAATGGATAAAGTTAGACTGACAAAACTGGGATTTGGAAAACATATGTGGTAACTTTCACTTGAAGCTAATGGAAGAAAAAAAAAAGGAAAAAAGGAGAAACCACTAAGGAAAAATATTTGTAGCTCATTGAGAAAACTAAACATATAGTTCAACATTTCTGCTATTAGCTATAAAGCCAAGAAATGGAGATGTCAAAGTTATTGCACTAAAGTTCTTTCTAGTTGCTTCATATCATCTTTTAAAATCAAGGTTCTGTAGTAATGTCCCCTGTTTGATTCGTGGTGACTTCTGTCTTTCCTTAATCTTTCAATGTTTCACAGCAACTTCTCAACTCCAAATGTCTCCTGAATCGCCAGTCTGTCCTCCTTTCTCATTGACTCAGCTGCTTTTTATGCAGACCCCATGTATCTTTCTTCAATATTCTTTTTTCTGTTTCCTAGAGATTCTTTAGAATAATGAATTATGAAAAATTCAGGACCTTAATAGCCAGCAAGAAGTTTGCACCCTAGAAATTATAAAAGTAAACGGCCATCATCATGACACAGTGGGTTAAGCTGTGGCCTGCAAAGCTGGCATCCCCTCTGAGTGCCAGTTCGAGTCCTGGCTGCTATACTTCTGATCTAGCTCCCTATTAATGTGCCTGGGAAAGCAGCAGAAGATGGCCCAAGTGCTTGGGCCCCTGCCACCCATGTAGGAGACCCACATGCAATTCCAGGCTCCTTGCGTAACCCTGCCCACCCCAAGTTGTTGCAGCCTTTTGGGGAGTAAACTTGAACTAATAGGTGGAAGATATATTTTTGTCTCTCCCTCTCTCTCTGTAACCAACTTTGAAATATCTTTTTAAAAAAGATGATCAGGAACGTACAAACATTTACAGTTGAATGTCTCTTTACCTTTTTATATTAGAGTAAAATCGCAAATTTTCCTAGTTAAATGCATGCACAAAGGAAAAACTGAAACCATTAGCTACTAAACTGTTTTTGATTTAAATTTTCAGACCAATTTTGGAAGGATTTTTGAGGAGAAAAAAGAGATCAAAATAAGTAGAGACTATCATTTTTCTTTTTTAAATTTTTTTTAAAAATTTTTATTTGACAGAGTTAGACAGTGAAAGAGAGACAGCTTTTTTAAAATATTTTTTAAAGATTTTTATTTATTTATTTGAGAGAGAGAGTTATAGTAAGAGGGAGAGACAGAGAGAAAGGTCTTCGTCTGCTGGTTCACTCCCCAGATGGCCACAAAGGCTGGAGCTGCACCGATCCGAAGACAGGAGCCAGGAGCTTCTTCCAGGTCTCCCATGTGGGTGCAGGGGCCCAAGGACTTGGACCATCCTCCACTGCCCTCCCAAGCCACAGCAGAGAGCTAGATTGGAAGAGGAGCTGCTGGGACTAGAACCAGCGCCTATATGGGATGCCTGCCCCGCAGGTGAAGGATTAATATACTGTGCCATGGCTGGTCCTGAGACTATCATATTTTTCATGGCAGGTGGTTGGAGTGCAGGACTCCAACAAAAAATACAGGATCTGGTGTTAGATAAGCAGAGAAGAGGACTCAGTAGGGAAAAGGAAACATTTTCCAAATTTGTCCTCTGATAAATAGTGTTTTTCTTACCTCCATATTTTAAAAAATCTTGTAAAGAGCAAAAGTGTTATTTAAGCTTTCTTTAGTTGTCTTTGTACATTTGTAGATTTATTACTTACAAGGGAAAATAAGAAGTTATTTAGGTAACAGATACAGCAAATGCAAGTATTAAGTCATCAAAATAAAACATCAGAGCATAGGGAATATCACAGAGAAGTCTATTTAGAAATGTGTTTTTGAATGTTCTATTATACCACGGCTTTTATTAATATAATTTTAACAAAAGTGTGTTGATGTTCTTCCTCTTTAATTGTAATTCTTCTTTTCTCATAATAGCTTACAATATTCAGAATTCCTAAATCAGGAAACATCTTGTTATAGTATAGCCGGGTGATTTCTATTTATCAATACTTACTCTTACTAGTTTGCAATACCCACTTTCAATATGTTTCTGCTCATTGAAGATTCAATCAGGTTTATTGTTTATGGTCATTCATGAAATCTGACTGGTAGATCTGCTCCCCTTTCCTCAGAAATCTGTTTCTCTTTTAAGCTTTGGAGGCTTTCATACCACCTGAGGTAATAACCAACACTGTTCCCCTGAAATGCTGTCTCACCCTTTTTCCCCCACACCCTGTGTCCCAACTTTACCTGGTTTTCCACATACAATCAAGTTTTGCTGACTTAGATATGAAAACAAAGTAACAATAGCTCTGGCAAACATATTTAACAATTAGCATGCCAGTTTTCATGAAGTACCCTGTTTATTTTGATGTTTACATTTCTTAACAATCTTGTGAGCTAAGTATAATCATCACTCTCCTCTTAAGATACAATGTGCAGAATAAATGCCTTCCCAAGGTTATATGGTCTGTTAAGGGCAGAGTTAGGTTATAAACCCAGGCAGGTTAGCTCTGACACCTGTCCTCTTAACTATTCTGTTATATTGGGTCTTAAGAATTCAGTGTTAAAGCAATCGGTCAGGGTTTTACACTAAGCAGTAAGATTCGTCTTACAACTTTTAGCTGCATACGTATTTCACAAATTGAGCTCTGTGGATTTTGCTGTTTGTTGCTGCTGCTTTTTATTCTTTTTTTCCTTTTTCTCCATTTGAGTGTTCATTTCTACTTCCTTAGATCTCATAGCTAAGTACTTGTGTTGTTGTTGTTGTTTTTTTTTTAAATATCTTAAATTGAATCCCAGTTCAGGAGTTCCCACTTTGTCCAGAAGTGTGTTTCGATAGTTTTTATTGCTTGAAAGATTAAAGGAGGTAAAAAGAAACAAACAAACAAACAAAAAACAGACACTTCTGCAAAATCACTCAGGGTAGTTTAAACACAGAATTCAGAAAGATTTACACTGAAGTCTTTAATATGTCTGGACCAGTCAAGCATGTTAAATCATGCATTTTCTGGGAAAAAATTTTTCTTTCATTCTATTTACTGAGAAAGGATAAAATATAGTTCCTAGGATTAATTTAGAATCTCGCTGAATTTTCTAAAGGGCAAGTGAATGGTATCGCTAGGGCCCTAGAACAACTTATGAGGCGCTCTCCTGTGTATTTATTTTTTTCATTCACTTAACATTTATTTATATAAATACATCAGGATTTGAACTTTGGCTTATCATTTATTAGCTGTGTATTCTTAGGGAAGTTACTTAATGATTTAAGTTTATATAAAATAGGAATATGACTAATATCAGTCTTAAAGATTACCTGGGTCACTTAGTGAATAAATGCATGAAAAGTATATAGTAGGAAGTCTGGAACATAATAAGTTACTAAAATTAATCATTTCTTAGAGATTTTTCTTCTAATCTACCTAGAACCTTACTACTATTTGAATAATTTTGTGCCACAAACTCCATCTATCATTGTAGTGTTTATTTATTGCTAGATAACAAATAATCCCCAAACTCCTCACTCTAAAAATAACAAGTGTTTATTATTCACACAGTTGCTGAGAGTCAGTGATTTGGGAGGAGTTTTGCTAGGCTCTTATGGTCATTGCTATCAAGATGTCAAGTGGAGCTATAGTAGCCAGAGAATTGATTGCAGCAAGAAGAGCTGTTTCCAGCTTGTTGACATGGCTATTGGCAGGATGCTTCAGTTTTTCATCACGAGTGCCTCTCCACCACAGGGCTGCTTATGATATGATTCACCAGTAAGAGTTATGATAGAGTCATGAATTGGGGGGGGGGGAGATGAAAGACATAGTATGTTTTATAATTTAACTTTAGAAGTGACATACTTCACTCTGGCTATATTCTTTTAGTTCCACAGATAAATTGTGGTACAACATGTGAGAATATTACAAAGTATATGGATACCAGCAAACTGAATTTATTGGGGGCTATCTTGAAGACTATTCATCATTCCCCTATTAACAATTTTTAGAAAGCCTCCCTGATTCTTGTGAGTTAGGTTAAGATGGAATTCTTTATTCTGATTTCAGTCACTTTGACAAAGATCCTGACATCATGTCCCTTTCCCTCCTACACTGTTATTATCCCATGGTTTTGATCCACAGGCTGCATGATAGTTCCTAGGCATACCACCCATACTACAGAGCTACATGATTTTACTTACTATACTTACTTTTCTACTAAACTCCCTGATACCCTCCTCCCCAGGGATTGGAATTCTCCCCACTGATTAAGAGTTTAGTCAAAATGCCATCCTCTCTGCAAAAACTTTCTTATTCTTATGGTGAATGGTTTCACATTTTTTCTGAATCTCGATAATCTTTTCTAGAAACTTCTTATATGACAGTTTCTCAATCTGTTATTCTAATATTTATTCTTCCTTATTCTTCGTAAATTGGTAAAGTACGGTCACTAGATTCCTTTATTTTTGCACGTCCTTCAATGCCTAGCACAGCATATAGCAGATAAAACGCTCATCAAATCACTTAGTGCATGCCTGTGTGAAAAGAGTAATAAAGGAGGGGCAATGACATGCCTTTTGATGTGAGTTCTTCTAGTTGTTGTCAATTCGCTTTACTTCTACTAATAAATGGGCAGGTAGCAGACCTGATTTTTAAAATATGGATTTTGGGTACAATGTTGAGTGGATATTAGCACATTTTATTGTGGATAACTGTGTTGAAATGTAATTTAATGCTAAATGCTTTGACAGAGAAGTGTTTGTTGTAGACAATTGAGGGCAAATAATAACATTAATTCACTTATTATTCTCCACAGTATGTTTTCTAAGTATGAAAAACAGTAGGGCAGTCTGACATAATTGAAAAAAATTTCTATATTTAAGATTCCTCTATTAGAAGAGTCAGGCACAAGTAAACTTCAAGATAGGTTTTAGTTTCATCATTTATTTTTTAAATGACAAACATAAAAACAAAGTCAGGTACATTCTTTTGTGGATTTTTGAGTTTTAATAAGACCATAATTTAGTAGGCATGCTAGGACAAGGTGATCAAATATTGCTTCATTTTCTACTTCCTGATTTTAATGCTTTGAATAGGTATATACTAGACTATCAAATATAATTTTCCATTTATATCTAGAAGAAAAATATAGCAGTAGATTGTATTGGGCAAATTACTTCTGTGCTTCTTTAAATTTATACAATTTGATGGTGTCCAGTTTCAGAAAAAAAGTTACTAAAGCAATTATTGTAGATAAATGTCATTTAGACAATTCAAAATAGAATGCAGTTTACATTTATAAAGTCTTTACATTTATTGAAACTTACAAAAAATTTTATATATAAAAGGAGCACATCTTCTCTGTTTCAGAGTATCTTTCAAAATAGTTTGCATACTTCTTTATATTATTAAAATAATTTGAACTATTTTTTGCACAATTCATAGGGTTTGTAATTATTGTGAGTATTTTCTGTATATGAATGTTGCCTATTTCTGAACACTGAGTCAGATAAAAATCTATGTTTTGGTGACATTTAACCTCAGTGAGTTGCCAAGGTCTGTTTCTATCCTTCTAGTACTGAGAACATTTGCTATGACTAGAGATTTTACATATATCATTAATTTAATTTATTTTCACAATGCAAGTATGCACTGATATTTTTGTTTTTCACTGTGAAATGGCTTTTTATTTTCCCAAAGAAACATTTTATTTAATGTGTATAAATTTCATAAGTGCAACTTTAGGAATATAGTGATTCTTCCTATCATACCCACCATTCTACCCATGTTCCCACCTTACCTTCTCATCCCTTTCTTATTTCCAGTCCCATTCTCTGTTAAAAAAAAAAAAAGAAACTGTTCCTGACAGTCAAAACAAACACTGTTCAAGTCATTGCTTCTCAAAGTTATCACAAATCAGGGAGAACATATGGTATTTGTTCCTTTGAGATTGGCTTATTTCACTAAGTATAATGTTTTCCATATTTACCCATTTTATTGCCAATGACTGGATTTCATTTGTTTTTTTTACCACTGTGTAGTATTCCACAGAATACATATCACATAATTTCTTTATCCAGTCTTCTGTTGATGGGGATTTAGGTTGATTCCATGTTTTAGCTCTTGTGAATTGAGCTGTAATAAACAGGTAGTTGCAGATAACTCTTATTTGCTGATTTCATTTCCCTTTGGTAAATTTGCAGGAGTGGGATGGCTGCATCATGTGATGGGTTTATATTCAGATTTCTGAGGTATTTCCAAACTGTCTTCCTTAGTGGTTTAACCAGTTTACATTGCTATCAACTTTAGATTAAGGTACATTTTCCCCATATCCTTGCCAGTATATGTTATTTTTGGCTTTCTGTATGAAAGCCATTCTAACTGGGATGAGATGAAACATTTTGGATTTGATTCGCATTTCTCAGAATGACTAGTGATCCTGAAAATTTTTTCAAGTGTTTGTTGGCCATTTGGATTTCCTCTTTTGAAAAATGTCTGTTTAACTCCTTTGCCCATTTCTTTACTTGATTTTTTGTTGTTGTTGTGGAGTTTCTTTAGCTCTTTATATATTCTGGTTATTAATACTTTAACCTTGCATAGTTTGCAGATAATTTCTCTCATTCTGTCATTAGCCTCTTTACTTTGCTGAGTGTTTCTTTTGCAGTACTGAAGCTTCTCAATTTGATGCAATCCATTTGTCAATTTTGGCTTTGATTGACTGTGCCTCTGGGATCTTTTCCAAGAACTTTTTTTTAAAATTTATCATGCATTCATGCATGCTCTCTTTTTAAAGATTTATTTATTTATTAGAAAGGCAGAGCTAGAGAGAGGCAGAGACAGAGGGAAAGGTCTTCCATCCTCTGGTTCACTTCCCAGATAGCCGCAATGGCCGGAGCTGCGCCAATCTGAAGCCAGGAGCCAGGATCTTCTTCCAGGTCTCCCATGCAGGTGCAGGGGTCCAAGACTTGGGCCATCCTTCACTGTCTTCCCAGGCCATAGAAGGGAGCTGGATTGGAAGTCGTGCAGACAGGACTCAAACTGGTGCCCATATGGGACACTGGTACTGCAGACTGGGGCTTTAACCCAATGTACCACAGCAACACACCCAGGAACTCTTCCCCTATACCAATGTCTTACAGGGTTTCAACAATGTTCTGTAATAATTTGATGTTATGAGGTCATAGATTTAGGTCTTTAGTCCATTTTGAATGGATTTTTCTGTAAGGTGTAAAGTAGGGGTCCTGCTTCATACTTTTGCATGTGGAAATCTGGATTTCCCAGCATCATTTGTTAAAGAGACTGTCCTTGCTCCAAGGATTGGTTTTAGCTCCTTGGTCAAATATAAGTTGGTTATAGATGTTTTGATTGATTTCTGCCATTTCTGTTCTGTTCCATTGGTCTATCCATCTGTTTTTGTACAAGTACCAGGGGTTTTTGATTATAACTGTCTTGTAATATATCTTTTTTTTTGACAGGCAGAGTTAGACAGTGTGAGAGAGAGAGAGTGGTCTTCCTTCCGTTGGTTCACTCCCTCCAAATGGCCGCTACATCCAACACACTGCACCGATCCAAAGCCAGGAGCCAGGAGATAGGTACTTCCTCCTGGTCTCCCATGTGGGTGCAGGGCCCAAGCACTTGGGCCATCCTCCACTGCCTTTCTGGGCCACAGCATATAATATGTCTTGAAATATGGTATCGTGATGCCTCCAGCTTTGTTTTTGTTGTATAAGATTACTTTAGCCATTAAGGGTCTCCTGTGTTTCCATATGAATTTCAGCATCATTTTTTTTTTTTTTGGTCTGAGAAGAATGTCTTTGGAATTTTGATTGGTATTGCATTGCAGCTGTAAATTCCTTTTGGAAGAATGGGCATTTTGATAATATTGATTCTTTAAATCCATGAACATGGAAGATAGTTCCTTTTTTTTTGTATCTTCTTCTATTTCTTTCTTAAATGTTTTGTAATTGTCATTATAGAGATATTTGGCATCCTTGGTTAAATTTATTTCAAGGTATTTGATTTATTTGTTGCTATTGTGAATAGGATTGATCTTAGAAATTCTTTTTCAGCCATAGCATTGGCTGTGTATAAAAAGTCTATTGATTTTTGTGTATTGATTTTATATTCTACTACTTTACTAAAGTCTTCTATAAGTTCCAATGGTCTCTTGGTGAAATCTTTTGGATCCCCTATATATAGAATCATATCAGCTGCCAATAGGGGTAGTTTGATTTGCTCTTTCTCAGTTTGAATCCTGAGATTTCTTTTTCTTGACTAATGGCCCTGGCTAAAACTTCTAGGACTATATTGAATAGCATAGGTAAGAGTGGGCATCATGTCTGGTTCTGGATCTCAGTGGAAATGGTTCCAGCTTTTACCAATTCAATAGGGTGCTGAGTGTGGGTTTGTTATAAATTGCCCTGATTCTTTTCAGGATTATTCCTTCTATACCCAATTTGCTTAGAGTTTTCGTCATGAAAGCATATTGTGTTTTATCAAATGCTTTCTCTGCATCTATGAGATAGTATATGGTTTTTGTTCTTTAGTTTGTTAATGTGATGTATCACGTTGATTTGTGAATGTTGAACCATCCTTGCATACCAGGGATAAATCCTTGTTGGTCCAGGTAATTGATCTTACAGATTTGTTGTTGGATTCAACTTGCCTGAATTTTGTTGAGGATTTTTGTGTCTATGTTCATCAGGGAAATTGGTCTATAGTTCTCTTTCCCTTTTGTTTTTTTCTGGATTTAGGAATTAAGGTGATATTGGCTTCATAGAAAGAATTTTAGAGGATTCCTTCCTTCTCAATTGTTTTTGAATAACTTGAGAAGAATTGGAGCTAGTTCTGGTCCTGGGCTTTTCTTTGCTTGGAGGATCTTATTGCTGATTCAATTTCCGTATTGGCAATGGGTCTGTTTAGATTTTCTATGTCTTCATGACTCAATTTAGGTAGATTGTATGTGTCCAGGAATCTAGCTTTCCCAGTTTGTTGACATACAGCTCTTTGTAGGAATTTCTGATGATTATTTTAATTTCTGTGGTATCTGTTGTTACATTTACTTTTTTCATCTCTAATTTTATTGATTTGTGTCTTCTCTCTCATTTTTTTTTTCATTAGTTTGCCAATGGTGTGTCAATTATTTATTTTTTCAAAAAAATCACAGCTCTTCACTTTGCTGATCATTTGCATTGTTTTTTTTTATTAGATTTTGTTGATTTTTTCTTGAATTTTAATCATTTCTTTTCTCCTACTAATTTTTGATTTGCTTTGCTATTATGTTCTGCAGGTTCTTAGTCCATCTGAACAAGGATGGACTGGGTCCGAAGAAAGGTAAGTGCACTGCTCGCCCATTTCCCAGCCTACCAATTCCAGAGACAGTCAGAAGCAGCGGGGAGTTAAGACAAGCAAGAACTCATTTATTGCGCGCATAGCAAAGCCTTTTAAAGCACAAGACTGCAGGATTATTAGGGCAGGGCATAAGGACCAACCAATTAGTTAAAAGGTCATTTTATGGGGCGATTTTTTACAGGACCAGCCATATGTCTGTACACTCATCATCAGTTGTCGTCACCTCCCCTGATGCTGTGCAGCCAATCAGCTTTGGTGGTAAACAATTTGGTACTGCCTACCTTACTTCCTTTGGGCACCATCTTTGATTTGCCTCATGTGCCTAATTTCCCCGCAATTTTCCTAGATCTTGAGATGTATTGATAGCTCAATTATTTGGTGCCTTTCCAATTTCTTGATGTAGGCACTACTTGCTGTAAACTTTGCTTTTAACACTGCTTTTGCTCTATCCCATAAGTTTTCATATGTTGTACTGCTGTCTCTATTTGTTTCCAGAAATTTTTTGATTTCTCTTTTGATTTCTGCTATGATTCACAGTTCATTCAGGAGCATGTTGTTCAGTCTCCATGTGTTTGCGTATGTTCTAGAAATTCCTGCATTGCTAACTTTCAATTTCATTCCTTTTTGTCCAAGAAGATGCATGATATGATTTTGAATTTTTTGAATTTGCTGAGACTTGTTTTATGGCTTAGCATGTGGTCAATCCTAGATGTTTTATGCACTTGTGAGAAGAATGTGTGTTCTGCAACTGTAGGATGAGAAGTTCTGTAGATATCTGTTAGGTCCATTTGGCTTATAATGTTGATTAACTCTGCTGTTTTTTTATTTATTTTCGGACTGGTTGATCTGTCCATTGCTGAAAGTGGGATATGAAGTCCCCCATTACTATTGAATTTGGGTCTGTGTCTCCTTTTGGGACCTATAACATTTCTTTTAAATAGCCAGGTGCCCTATAGTTAGTTGAATATACATTTATAATAGTTACATCTTCCTGTTGAATTGATCCCTTAATAATTATATAGTGCCCTTCTTTGTCTCTTTGAACAGTTTTTGTGTTAAAGTCTGTTTTGTCTGATATAAAAATGGCCACACCAGCTCTTTTTTGCTTCTGTTAGCATAGAATATCTTTTTCCATTCTTTCACTTTCATTCTGGATTCATCTTTGTTGGTGAGATCTGTCTCTTGTATGCAGCAAATAGATGGGTTTTCTTTTTTAATCCATTCAACCAGTCTTTGTCTTTTAACTGTAGTGTTGAGGCCATATATACTCAAGGTGACTATTGATAAGTACCAAATTTGCACTGCCATTTTTCCATAAATAGTCCTATTTTTTACTTTGGATTTTCTTTATTCTTTTCCTAGTAGATTTCTTTCCTTTACCTTCTTCCATAGTGTTGACCATGTTTCCATGTTTCTGTGTGCAGCACATCCTTAAGCATCTTCTGCTGGGCTGGAGAGATGGTGACAAATTGTTTCAGTATCCATTTGTCATGGAAAGTCTTTATTTCACCTTCATTCATAAATGTGAGCTTTGTATCACATAGTATTCTTGGTTGACTTTTTTTTCTCTTAATACTTGGAAAATATTTCAGCATTCTCTCCTAGCCTGGAGAATTTCTGATGAGAGGTCCACTGTGAGTCTAACTGGAGATCCTCAGAAAGTAATCTGGCATTTCTTTAATGTGCTTTTTAGAATCTTTTCTTTATGTGGAGAGTTTGATTACAATATGTCCTGGTGAAGACATATTGTCTGGTCATGTCTAATAGGGGTTCTATGCACTTCCTGTACTTAGATGTCCCTTTCTTTCTCCAAATTGTAGATATTTTGTGTTGTTATTTCACGAAAATGACCTTCTAATCCTTTCTGTCTTTCCACACCTTCATGAACTCCTAGAACCCATATGTTGGGTTGTTTGATAGTATCTTGTATATTCCCAACAGTATTTTTTAGTTTTCTAATTTCATCTTCTTGTATTTCGTTTGACTGTATAATTTCCTGTGCTTTGTCTACCAAGTAGGATGTTCTTTCTTCTGCCTCATTGATTCTGTAGTTAAGGGCTTCCCCTGTGGTTTTTATTTGTTCTACTGAATTCTTCATTTCCAAGATATCATTTTAATTTCTCTATAAAAATCTCAATTTCATGGGAGAAGTTTCTTTCATGTCATGCATGGATTTCGTTAGTTTGCTCATTTGCTTCTGATCACTTCTAATTAATGCTCTGATCAATTTTTTGAATTCCATTTCTGACATTTCTTCAGTCTCATCATCTTCACAATCTAGTATTGAAGTGTTGTGTTCTTTTGGGGGACATCATGATGTCTTCCTTATTTTTGTTTTTTGAATTGGTGCTTGCTATTCAGCATTTGTGGAGATACTAGTTGGTTTCTTCTTTGTTTTTTGCTGTGGTGGCTTTTTTGTTTTAAATTTATTTATTTATTTGAAAGTCAGAACTCACAAAGAGAAAAGATTGTCAGAGAGAGACAGGTCTTCCATCTGTTGGTTTATTCCCCAGTTGGCCCCAAATGCCATAGCTGCACTGATCTGAAGCCAGGAGCCGGGAGCTTCTTCTGGGTCTCCCATGAAGGTACAGAGGCACAAGGACTTGGGCTGTCTTCTGTTGCTTTCCTAGGCCATAGCAGAGAGCTGGACTGGAAGTTGAGCAGCCAGGACTCAAACCCGCACCAATATTGGATGCTAGCACTGCAGGCAGTGGCACAGGCCCCTGTGGTGGCTTTAATCTTTGGATTATGTCTGAGTGGATTAGTGGAGTGTCTGCTTTCAGGGAATATCTAGAGGCATTTTGTGTGTGTGGTCAAGAGCTCTGTTCAGTTCTCCAGGGAGAAGGGTGTGTCCGAGGTGACACACCCAAATTGTTGTGGTAAAACTCTCTCTCTTTTTTTTATCAGCAATTTAAAAATTTTTAAAGTCAGCATTGTGAATTTTGCTTTTAATTACCAGACAACAGGAAAACTACTACAGCAATATCTCATTGTACTTGTATGAACTAATTTGAACTTTGTTTACTATGAATCCCTGCATTGTAAGTTGAATATTCTAGTTCCTTCTCTGTCCTGCATAGACTTTATAAGAACAATGCAAAGTGGCAAAGAGTTCTGCCACTGTTATTAACAAAGTTCATGAGGAAATAAACTCTTAGAATGAACGTAATTGTAGGAGCTACTTGAGTGTGTATCTCTTAAATTTGTTTTCTGAGAAAATTAAGAGGGTATATATTCCTAGGAGAGTTATACACACTCCATAAAAAGATATACCCTAAAGGCTTCCATAGCCTTGGCAACTCATGACTAGAGCCTAGGGAGATTACTGATGCCATAAACAAGAGTGTCAAATTGTTAAAACAACAACAGGAATCACTGTGTACTTATGTCTCATGTGAGATCTGTCTTTAATGTGTTGTCCAATGTGAAGTAATGCTATAACTAGTACTGAAACAGTATTTTTACACTTTGTGTTTCTGTGTGGGTGCAAATTGATGAAATCTTTACTTAGTATATACTGAATTGATACTCTGTATATAAAGATATTTGAAAATGAAAAAAAAAACTTGGTTTTAAATTGGAAATTGCATAGAAAATTAATCAATTTTTTAAACAATATCATGTAGGATCTCTGTCCTTAATGTGCTGTACATTGTGATTTAATGCTATAACTAGTATTCCAACAGTATTTTTCACTTTGTGTTGCTATGTGGGGGCAAACTGTTGAAATCTTTACTTAATATATACTAAACTGATCTTCTGTATATAAAGAGAATTGAAAATGAATCTTGATGTGAATGGAAGGGGAAAGGGAGCGGGAAAGGGGAGGGTTGTAGGTGGGAGGGAAGTTATGGGGGGAAGGAAAGCCATTGTAATCCATAAGCTGTACTTTGGAAATTTATATTTATTAAATAAAAGTTTTAAATAAAAAGATATGCATCATTTTAAGTTACGCAAATATGATGCTAAGTGATAGACTTTACTGTCCTTGTACAATCCATCCAGTTCCTAGTTCTGAATGAAAAGAAAGATAACTGGTCAAAATAATCTTTTTTGGCCAGAAAACTTGATGTTGGTGATTGTGATTGAACTTCAGAATGTCCCAATTAAGACAAAAGAGTCCATCTGAGAACACTTAGCTATGGTACTAAGTATAAATAAAATGCAAAACACAGATTTGTGGCCTGGTAATGAAAATACACTTCAAAGATCAAAGTTAATATATCGAAGCAAACTTTATACAAGGATTCCATGACAAAAGAAATTAGATTGAATATAAACTACATTTTTGAAAAGAAATAAAGAAAAAAATGCCGAGTTCTGGCCAATTTTTACATATTTTTCATTAATTGATGTTAATTTTGATACGGTCAAGCCAGTAGGGCACACTATTATTCTTTTTCTATAAGCAAAATAATAATATCAAATCACTGTAAGTTAATATATACCTAAAATTCTAAAATTTGAAAAAAGAAACAAAAATATGTCATTACCCTGGGAGGCAGTAGTGCTATGTCAGAAAACTGGATTCCTGCCATCCACATAGAAGATTTGGATTGAGTTCCTGGCTCCTGGATTATGACCTACCTGGGAGGCACTATGGGCATTTGGGGACGAAACAAATAGGATGGGTCTCTCTTGGGCTCTCTCTCTCTAATATATAAATACATATTTTTAAATAAATGAGTAATAGTAGTGTGCATTGTAGATTAAGTCATCTCTTGGAATGCCCGCATACCATGTTGGACTGCCAAGTAGAGTATCCAAGTTTGAGTCCTAGGTACTCCACTTCAGATCCAGTTTCCTAATAATATGCCTGGGAGGCAACAGATGGTGGTTTAAATAGTTGAGTCCCTGCCATACATGTGGGAAATGCAGATGTTTTTCCTTACTCCTGACTTCAGCGTGGCCCAGAGCCAGCTGTTGTAGGCATTTGGTGAGTGATTCAGTAGATTGAAGATCTCTGTTTCTCTCTGTCGCTTTGGCTTTAAATAAATAAAGAAATCTTTAAAAAATTAAAATTAAGAGAATTTGAACTGCTATTTGTCTTATTTTTAACTCCACAAAAATATAAATGAGAGAAAATTCTACATATCTTTTATTTTCAATGTCTTATAATTTCTATAATGAATTTTCCTTGGAAGTTGTTTCTTACTAAAAGTTAACTATCAGGAACCTAACACTTAATGTAATAAATTTTTTGTCACTAAACTATCTAGGCAAGTTTAAAATGTAACTATTAGAAGATGATTTTAAAATTTCCAATTTTAGCAATATTCCACATTGACTTTTTAATAAACAAACAGATTGCCACTAATATTTCTTTAATGATAAAATTAAGCATATAACTATAGCTATCTCATGAACAGAAAATAAAAAAATGAACTGGAAAAACATTAATGCTCATATCAGATAGAAGACACTTGAAGTACCAAATCAGTGCATTTGAGAGGATATACCTTTTTTTTTAATGACTGTGATTCAAAAACATTCATTGTAGTGAAATGAATTAAGACGCTGGTCCACTATATTTTCCTGTCAAAGCAGTAGATGGCAGAGTATAATTATTTCTTTGGCAGTCCTATAAATATATGCTTAGTCTTTGCCAGTCTTGTCATTTGATAATGCCTCAATATAACTTAGTAAAAGATTGATAGATTTTATTCAAAGATTATTTCTTACTCTTTTTTCAGGCTGATATATTTCCATCTGATATGATAGGTTTCTTCCACATTTGCTCTTTAATTTTCCAAAATATGAAATTAAATGTAAATCTTAAAACTTAATGTAATCTAATCTTTCTATCAGTTCATCTCATCACTACACTGGGTAATTTATTGTTTCTCATGCTTCTGAACTTAATGAATGTATTGTAAACAATTGTTTCCAGTTGTGAGATAATAAATTTCAAAGTGACAGATTTGAAGAGGTGACTGCAGTGCTTTTGGGGATTATACATTATTTTCTTTGAGAATTATCTTCTTAGGGAGAGTTAGTTAGGTATAAATAGTGGTACCATATGTCCCTGTTCGCTTATTTCCATCTGTTACTCTAGTATAACTATTAAAAAGACTTCAGTTGCACACCCAGATATGTTTGGTTTGGAGAATAAGTTGCATAGTCATCCTAAAATAAATCAACCTGAGAACAAGGTGAAAATTTTATTTTCTATTCAGGTAACATCAAGGAGAAAGTGGTACTGCAACTAAATATCTGGACACTTATCTGCATATGAATTGATCAGCTAAATTGTGCATTTAATGGCATTTTATTAAGTTTTTGCAGAACAAGAACCATGCCATGCATTTCGTAATTATTAGTAATATATTTTCTAAGGATAAATAGTTGTGTACTTATATTTTTTTCAAAGATTTATTTATTTATTTGAAAGGCAGAATTACAGAGAGGCAGAGGCAGAGAGAGAGAGAGGAAGAGAGAGAGAGAGAGGAAGAGAGAGAGAGAGGGAGAGAGAGAGAGAGAGAGAAAGTCTTCCATCTGTTGGTTCACTTCCCAAATGGCTGTGATGGCTGGAGCTGCACCAATCTGAAGCCAGGAGCCAGGAGCTTCTTCTGGGTCTCCCACGTAGGTGCAGGGGCCCAGGGACTTGTGCCATCTTCTACTGCTTTCCCAGGCCATAGCAGAGAGCTGGATTGGAAGTGGAGCAGCTGGAACTCCAACCGGCACCCATATGGGATGCCGGCACTGCAGGCAGTGGCTTTACTCGCTATGCCACAGAGACGGCCCCTCCTTATAGTTTTCACATTTCACTTTTATACCCACCTAAAGACAGAGGGGACATTTAGAAATCAGAACCAAAAACAGATAGAAAACATTTGCAACAGAACAAGGGACAAGGCATCCCTAAAAGCTCCAAAATACAAACTACAAATGACTATAAGGCTAGCACTTTACCTTCAACCGCCTAGGAGAAATCAAAGGAAACCTAGGGCAACTGAAATTCCTAGTATTTGAAGAAGCCCCAAATAAATAATAAGGCAGTCACTACGAGACAAGTTGTATCAGTATGAGAAAATTAGCTAAACCCAAATGGATTGGAGTATCTCCACTTCCAATAGAAGTGATTGCAGCAAGGCATATACCAATACTGAAGAGTTGAGCAGTTCTCATCTATGAAATTTCTAAAAAAACTTACCAATGTACCTTTCCAACTTGAGTCCAAACTAAAGAAAAAATTTTCAATGTAGAACTGAAGTTGAGTATACAGAGGAAAAAGGAATGATGGAAGCAGATGTTTCAGACAAATTCAAGGTATAAGTGAAGTCTTGTGTTTAATGATAGACTAACAAAAATACTAGCAGTGAACTTTTTGGGGGGTGTAAAAGGTGACAGTCTGTTTAAAAATGAAATGCAAATGATCAAAAGATGCATTGATAGAAATGGAGTAGCTAGTATAACAAGATCTGGAATGCAGGGCTGATGATGTGGTGTAGCGGCATAAGCTGCCATCTGCAGCACAGACAACCCATATGGGCACTGGTTTCAGTCCTGGCTTCCCCAAATCAGATCCAGCTCCCAGCTAATGCACCTAGGAAAGCAGCAGAAGATGGCCCATGTGCTCGGGCCCCTGCACCCACGTGAGAGATCCTGATGAGGCTCCTGGATCCGGGCTTTGGTCTGGCTCAGCTCTGGCCATTGCAGCCATTTGGGGAGTGAACCAGTTCCTGGAAAATTCTCTCTCTCTCCCCCACTCACTCTCTGTAATTGTGACTTTCAAATAAATAAATAATTCTTTTTAGAAAAAGAACTGGAGTGAGCATATTTTTATGTATAAATTGAAGATCTATGTGAATTTGGAATAAAAATATAAATTAAAAGCTAAGTGCTTTTTCAATGTAATAATATTATATAATAAAATTTTCTGATAAAAATGAATTACACTATGCATTACTGATCAATCTACATTATCTTGTTGATAGATGATTCTAATGGAAGACTTACCAGGAACTCTGGTAATGAGAGAGATCCTTGCAACACAACAAGTTGACTGGCCAGTGGTCCTTTTCTGTTGTAGGGAAATAGGTAGAGAGATGAATGTCACAGTAGAGAGGCTTCAAGGGAATATATTTAGGAGGGCCGCATCCCAGACAGAAATCTTAGTGATCCTCAATTTAATTTCTTTTTAAATAAATAACCACATTTTTTTTCCTTTTTTTCTTGTTTTGAGGAAGAAATAAATTGTTGGGACCACTGGTCAGTTCCTTCGGTGGAGGAAGTATAAATTGGTACAGCTGTTCCACAGATAGGCCAAGCGTTTCTTACATTCTTAGCTCTCTTCTGTGTATAACCTCTACCTGTGCATGTGCAGGCAGCTTCTGTAAAGGTGAGCATCTCCCCTTTCAGCTGTACCGTGATCATCCTTCACATGGCTTCTCTCACTGTTGTCAACATGCCGGCCATGCTTCCCTTCATTGCCAGCCTTCTGAAGGCTTTTATCTATTGATGAATTTACATTTTACTGTGAAACCTGTTTTAAAATATTCTTTGGAAAAAACTTTACTCAGAAACCTATGATCTGTCAATAATTTTCAAGTATAAAACCCTGAAAATACTACTTTGAAGGGCTGTTTGTGGATATATGGAATGATATAAGATGGAGAACTGAAACGTTAAAATTGTGCATAAGTCAATTCTTGACAAAACCCATGGGCTCTGGTAATATTTTCACTGGCTATAGTGAAGATGAAATATGTAGCTTTTTAGCTTTTTTCTCTGTTTTCCTTTCTTATACTTTATAGTATTTGTATGCTGTGGGTGTATATAAAACCACTATGGGGCAAGTACATTAATTTAGAAAACATTTATTAAGTAGATTCTTTGTACCAGGCATAATTCTAGGTAATGAGGGTACAGGAGTACAGAAAATGAAAAATATGAAATTCCTGGAGTTTATTTCTAGTTAAGAAGGTAGGCCAAATGAGGTAAATATGGAAAATATATAGTATGAAGAGTATTAAAAACTGTTAAAGAAATATGGGAGTAATATAGAGAATCAAGGTATAAAATATCACATTGTAACATAAAGTTTGAAAAAGAGATCATGACAATTCTAACAGAAAAAAAAGTTTTCAGGATAGATGAGAAATGAACTAATCATATAAATAATTTAGCGATGTTTATCTTACACAAATGGGATTTTAAGTGCAAATTCACCAAGATGCAAACAAATCTAATTTCTTTGAGAATAAGCACCAAAACCAAGATGTCTGGAGCAGAGTGATTGAAACAGGAAGTAAAAATAAACACTGTGAGAAGACAAACTTGGACCATATAAGAAATTTAACTTCTATTCTGATAAAGATTTGACATCATTAAAGGATGTGGAAGAGTACCAAGAGAAGTCTTTTATGTTATACACACACACACACACACACATACACACATACACACATTACATTTTAAAGGTTTTATTCAGGGAGAGAAATGCACAGGAAAGTGACGGCTTTATTTAGGGGAGAAAGAAGTCTAGAAGCACAAGTTGGGTCCATATCAGACAGAGAGCAGGCCAGGAGCCACGTGGAGCAAGGCGTATGATTATAAGCTGCCACAGGTAGCTTACTGCAGGCAGGAAAGCAAAGGCAGAGAGGCAGCCAGAAGGCTGTACAGCCAGAGGCGCAGGACAACAAGGAAAGGGGCCCACCGTGTTCTAGGCCTTTTATTCAGTCCCAAAAGGGGCGTGATTACGTAGTCTGACTGGCAGGTGGGTGTCCAAGTGAGGTCAGTAGGACTGTGAGATCACACAGAGGGTGTGGTATTCCAAATCAGAAATCAAATTGGTTTAATCCTGTCTGCCTGGCTAAATCATTCCCTCCTCAGAGATTCCAGACCTTAATCTTAAGGGGATGCTCAAGGGCATAGAATCATTACATCTTTTTTAGTTGCTTTCTGCTTATTAGGGACATAGCACAGACTCTGCCTGTCTTGGGTCTGGAAGTCTCTGCTTACCTCATGTAACAAATTTGCTTTATGAACAGGAGAATTTTTGGTCACCACCAATGGCTGTGTCCCCTGCATGGTCAGTTATTCTCAGAAGTCGTTGAGTTCTGAAACATATAAATTTATCAGTCAACATAAATAAAACTAGAGCAAAACCAATTGCCAATAGAATGCCCCATAAGATGTTAAGAACATATCTTACATATTCCCAGATAGTGGGTGGCAATAGGCTACTTTATGCAGATTATAAAACCATTTAGCTTGAGCGTAGAGAATTATAATAGAAGAACCCATAAAGTAGTTTTCATGTCCATAACAGCTCCCAGAGAAAATCAAAAGAAGAGGCAGGTACAATATGTTTGCCTTAAGATGCAGCAGTCTTAATATGACAAAAGCTTTTTTTTGCTTTTTGTATAGGAATTTAAGGTCTCGAATGGCTTACAGGAATAATCAGGCATGTCTTTTCAGTTCACCTGTGAAGACTTACGAGGTAGAAATTTAGTGCTAATTTTGCTGAGGTAGTAGCCCTCTATATTTTATGAGAAATACCCGTGTCCTTAGATGTATGTATAGCTTGTTCCTTTAATTTTTTTATGGAGAGATGTTCCATTGTATGGACACACATCTTGTATTTTTAACTGATATGTTAATGGACATTTGTTTTTGTTGTTTTCCAGGTTGATAATGTACTGAATAAAACTACAAACTTTAATACACAAGTTTTTCTTTTTAATGGACACATTTAGGCATTTAATTGGGCAAACATCTAAGAGTAGAATAGTGAAATTAAGTAGTTAACGCATATATCTTGGTATCTATTAGGTAGTTTCCTAACATGCTTCTCACCCAAAATTTTTAAAACTAATATTCTCCTATAATCTTGGCAATTATAAAATCTGTGTAGTTATTTGATATTATAGCTTTGATTTACATTTCTATAATGGCCAACCAGTTTCATCACCTTTTCATATATTATTTGTACATGTTTAAAATGAAGTGTCTGTTTGAAACTTCTTTTTTAAAATTTTATTTAAAGCATACAAATATCATGTATTTCCTATATACAGATTCAGGAACTTTTTGATACTTCCAATCCTACCATCCCTTAGACCCTTCCACCCATGCTCCCACCTTCTTCCTCTTCCCGCTCCTATTCCCAATGTTAATTTTTATAATGACCTATTTTCAGTTAACTTTATACTAATAAAATTAACCCTATACTAAGTTAAGAGTTCAGCAAATAATTTGAAGAAAAAAACACTATCCCTCAACAGTTGAGACAAAAGCTGTAAACCAACATCAAATCTCAAAATGTCAATTTCACTCCAATACCTTACCTTTAGGTACTCTATTAATGACTACAGATGAAGGAAAACATATGGTATTTGTCTTTTTTGGGCCTGGCTTATTTCACTAAGTGTAATGTTTTTCAGTTTTTTCTATTTTGCTGCAAAAGACAGGATTCATTTTTTTAGAGCTGAGTAGTACTTCATAGTGTATATATACCATAATTTCTTTACCCAGTCATCAGTTAATGGACATTTGAGTTGATTCCATATCTTAGCTATTGTGAATTGAGCTGCAATAAACATGGGGGTACAGATAGCTCTTTCATATGCTGATTTTGTGTCAGTACCAGGATGTTTTGATTATAACTGCCTTGTGATATGTCATGAAATCAGGCATTGTGAAGCCTCCAGCTTTGCTTTTGCTGTATAATATTGCTTTAGCTGTTATGGGTCTCTTTTGTTTCCATATGAATTTTAGCATCACTTTTTTATATTTAAGAAGAATGTCATTGGTATTTTGATTGGGATCACATTGAATCTATAAATTGCTTTTTTGTAGGTTGGACATTTTCTTGACATTAATTCTTCCATGAACATGGAAGAATTTTCCTTTTTTGTGTGTTCTTCTATTTCTTTCTTTTTTTTTTTTTTACTATTTTGTAATTTTCATCATAAAGATTTTTGACCGGTTTGGTTAAATTTCTTCCAAGGTATTTAATTATTTTTGTAGCTATTGTTAATGGGATTGATCTTAGAAGTTCTTTCTCAGCCATGCATTATCTGTGTATACAAAGGCTGTTGATTTTTGTGCATTAATTTTATATGCTGCAACTTTACCATTGTCTTTTATGAATTCCAGTAGTCTCTTAGTGGAGAATTTATCCATATATATAATCATGTTATCTGCAAATAGGTATAGTTTGACATCCCCCTTTCCAGTTTGTATCTCTTTGGTCTCTTTCTTGCATAATGACTCTGGCTATATCTTCAAGGACAATATTGAATTGCAGTGTTTAGAGTGGATATTCTAGTCTGGTTCCAACTTTTCTTGACTCATAAAGATGGTGGCTATGGGTTTGTTATGAATTGTCTTGTGTTGAGGAATGTTATTTCTCTACCCAGTTTGTTTAAGGTTCTTATTGTGAAAGGATGTAGTATTTTATCAAATGCTTTCTCTGCATCTATTGAAATAATCATATGATTTTGTTCTTCAGTTTGTTAATGTGATGTATTACATTTATTGATTTGCAGATTTGAACCATCCCTGCATACTAGGGATAAATCCTGCTTGGTCTGAATGACAGATCATTCTGATGTGCTGCTTGATTGTGTTAGCTAGTATTTTGTTGAGGATTTTTACATGTATGTTCATCAGGAATATTAGTCTGTAGTTTTCTTTCTCTGTTGTATCTTTTTCTGGTTTACAAATCAATGTGGTACAAGTTTCATAGAAGGAATTTGGGAGGATTCCCTCCCTTTCAATTGTTTTGAATAGCTTGAGAATTAGAATTAGTTCTTCTTAAGTCTGGTAGAATTCAGCAGTGAAGCCATCTGTTCCTGGGCTTTTCTTTGTTAGCAGGGTCTTTATTACTGATTCAATCTCCATCTTTATTATTGGTCTGTTTTTTTTCTATGTCTTCATTTTCAGTTTTTTATAGATTGTATGTGTCCAGGAATCTATCCATTTCTTCTAGATTTTCAAATTTGTTGGCCTACAGGTCTTTGTAATAATTCCTGTGATTTTTTTTTATTTCTGTGGTATCTGATATTACATTTCCTTTTTCATCTCTGATTTTATTTACTGATACTTCTCCCTTTTTTATTTTGGTTAGTTAGGCCAATGATGAATTAATTTTCTTTATTTTTTTTTTTAAACTCTTCATTTCACTGATCCTTTTTATTTTTTGGTTTAAATTTTGTATGTTTCTTCTTCAATTTTAATTATTTCTTTCTTATTACTAATTTGGAGTTTGGTTCATTGTTTTTCTAGGTCCCTGAAATGCATTGATAGCTCATTTGGTGCTTTTCCAATTTCTTCATGTAGACACCAAATGTGATAAACTTCCCTTATAACACTGTTTTTGTTGTACCCCATAACTTTTGATATTTTATATTGTCATCTTAATTCATTTCCAGGAGTGTTTTGATTTCTGTTTTGGTTTCTTCTATGACCTATTGCTCATTAAGGAGCATATAGTTCAGTCTCCATGTGTTTGTATATGTTCTTGAGCTTCTTGAGTTGTTCATTTCCAGCTTCATTCCATTATGGTCAGAGAAGATGCACGGTATTGATTTAGATTTTTTTTAATTTGCTGAGACTTACTTTATGTCCTAGCATATGGTCTATCCTAAAGAAAGTTTTGTGCATTGATGACAAGAATGTGTATTCTGCAACTGTGGGGTGAAAGCTTCTGTGGATATCAATTAGTTCCAGTTGGTTCATCGTGTTGATTAGTTCTGCTGTTTCTTTGTTCGTTTTCTGTTTAGTTGAACTCCCCATTGGTGAAAGTGGGGTATTGATGTATTTCATTACTATTGTATTGGAGTTTGTGTCTCCTGTTAATCTATTAACATTTGTTTTAAATAGCAAGGCACCTGGCATTGAGTGTATATACATTTACTGTAATCACATCTTCTTGTTGAATTGTACTTACCATCATTACATAGTGCCCTTTGTTTTAATAGTTTTTGTTTTAAAGTCTCTTTTTTTTTCTTTCTGTTAGCATCAAATATCTTTTTCAATCCTTTCACTTTCAGTGTATATGTATCTTTGTTGGTGTGGTGTGTTTCTTGTAGGCGGTAAATAGATGGGTCTTATTTTTTAATCCATTCAGCCAGCCTATATCTTTAATTGGAGAATTTAGGCCATTTACATTCAAGTACTATTGATAAGTAATGACTTGGCCCTGCTATTCTTCCCTAAATATTCTAATTGTTTGCTTTGGAATTCCTTTGTACTTTTACTGGGAGTTTTTTTTATCTTTATATTCTTTAGTAAGGCTGGATGAGGAGTGACAAATTCTTTCTACTTCCGTTTCACCTTCATTCATAAATGTGAGCCTTGCAAGGTACAGTATGAGACCTGGAGACTGTCACTGTGTAGTGTAAATTGAATTAAAATCTAGGATGATTGATCTCCAAGTCCTTATTCCTACATAGTATATTTAGATATCCTAATACTTTCTGGGGAAACATAGAGAAAACTTCTTAAAGGATGTCACATTTTAGTTAACTGAAATGGTAATCTGAAGGAAAATTGAAAGAATTTTAAATAAAATTAAAGAATGATAGGAAACTTTATGTTCTCATTAATTTATAAATTTTTGAAAGCTTGTAATAATGTAGAGATAGTCAAGAGTCTGACTAATTATATAGACACATTTATACTTTCCCGTCCAACCTGTTTCTCAGAAGACCTCAAATTAACCGGTATTAAATCGAAAGAAAAAGAGGAATAGGAAATAAATAAAACAAAAGTCCTTATAGTGTTATTTATGCCTCAAGGAAGTACGTTAATAATGACTGATTACTTGTCTCTCATTTTATCTACATTTACTGTTTAAAATCACATTTTAATGGGTGTAAGAGTTCCCAGATAGAGTGAAAAGTCCAACATTATGGTGGTATCAAATGACCAAAACAGGCTACAATTCCATTTTTGTCTGACTTCAGAGCTGATACTAGTTTTTGCTATAAACTGTAGGGAAAGTAGCTCATTAACATATCATCAAATGTAGAGTTGAGTAATTCAGTTCATAAATCTTTAAAATCATTATTAACAATAATATTTAATAGTAATAAGGGTGTTATAGATCAAGTCTCCCAATTACTCATGGAAATTTTAAATTAGTATTTTGAATTTGGAGACAATTTATAAACAAATCCTAAATTATTCAGAATGGTAAGTATTTTTAAAAATATTTTATTTATTAATTTATTTATTTGAAAGGTAGAGTTATAGAGAGAGATAGAGGCAGAGAGAGAGAGAAATCTTCCATCTACTGGTTCACTCCCAGATGGCCTCAAGGGCCAGAGCTGAGCCGATCTGAAGTCAAGAGCTAAGATCTTCCTTCAGGTCTTCCATGTGGGTACAGTGGCTCAAACACTTGGGCTATCCTGCACTGCTTTCCCAGGCCACCGCAGAGAGATGCATCAGAAGAGGAGCAGCCGGGACATGAACTGGTGCCCATATGGGATTCCAGCAATGCAGGTGGAGGTTTAGTCCACTATGACACAGTGCCAGCCTCAGGTAAATATTTTGAAGAAACAATTTGTGAAAAAGAAAAAAAGATATGCTGCAGAGAGCTACTTTCTAAAAAAAAATAGAGTAATAAAGGACTAGTACTTTTGAATTATAATAAAAAACTGACTTGTAGAACAAAAATTCATACTAGTTATTTAAAAAATAAAACGAACAAGGCATAGAGTTCATGAAATATATCAGTGTATGTGATTGAAATGAAATATCTAAAGGCATGACAAAATATCAAGTGGAACGGAGATAAAATATATCTAAAATATTAATGTAAATTTGCTACATATATGTATCAAGAACTATGTTTCAAGGCAGAAGTTAATTTTATGCCTCTTGCACACACACACCACACAGACATACACACACACACACACACACTCACACACATATATATGAAGTTACTATAAAAATTTTCCAGGGGCAAGAATGATTGGTGTTTGGCCCAGCGGTTGGGATGCCCACATCCCTTGTCAGAGGGCCTGGGTTTGATTCCCAGCTTTGGTTCCAAATCCCAGCTTCCTGCCAGTGCACACCTTGAGAGCCAATGTAATCATCAAGGAATGGGGGTTCTAGAACCCACACTGGAGACCTAGGTTGTGTTTCTGGCTCCCGGTTTCAGCTTTGGCCCAACCCTAGCTCTTGCAGACATTTGGGGAGTTAACCAGACCATGGGAGCGCTCTAAGTGATTTTTTTAAATATTAAAGTTGGAATACACCTCTAGAACAACTGTAATATAATTATTAACAGATAATCATTAACTTAGCTGCTTGTGTGTGTATATTCCTGAGATCATTGTTTCGGTAAACTTGATTAATCTATAAATCTGATTTTTTCTTTTCCATAATCATTTCTATGGTTACAGAAACATTGTACACAGTTCAGTTCATTTTACTTAATAGTTCTGCACTGAATCATACCTGAAGGAGAAGTTTTTCACTTATTACAACTTTTGTTACAAGGTCCCTTTGCAACATATTCATCCAAAGCAAAGAGATTTTATTAGATAGCATATTTAACTAACTAGTGATTTCTTTCTTCATCCACCCTGTTCAATATTTAATTATATTTTGTTAAATTGTTTATTTCTTTTTCATAATGATTAGTTTAAAAGCATTTTGACCTAAGAGAGACTCCAACATTATTTGCTAAAAATTTTTCCCTAGGAGGAAAATTATCTACAAAGTATTCCTCAGTAGGCATCGTTCCATTTCATCTAATCAGTCATGAATAAAACATAATACTCAATATAGCCATTTCTATCATTGGATCCCTGTAATTATTCCTCCACATTGTTTCTGATTCTGCATTCTAGAGTAAAAATACATTTATGCTATTCCCAATTCTACCTATTTAAAACCGATTATGTACACTTTAAGGCTCATTTTCTCTGAACTTACTCCTTTTGATTTCCTCAAAAACCCTGTGTGGTATTATGTACCTTGTCAGTGGGTTCCAGCTTTCTTTGTCCCAGCAAGGATCATGAAAAGTAATCAAGCCTACAGACTTGTGGGTTGCATGAAATCCAACTCATAAAAGTCATCGGGAACAGGAATTTCCCTATGTCTTTAGGCAGGGGATGTGTGTGTATGTGTGTGTGTGTGTGTGTGTTTGTGTAGTGATTTTAACCAGTAGG
Source organism: Lepus europaeus (assembly GCF_033115175.1). Lineage (NCBI taxonomy): Eukaryota > Metazoa > Chordata > Mammalia > Lagomorpha > Leporidae > Lepus > Lepus europaeus. The sequence goes on along the minus strand of NC_084843.1, from coordinate 46,945,332 downwards.
TCATTGATTCGTGAGTACTTGGTTTATGGGCACTGCTCTCAAATAAGAAAACACTATTGAGCTACCTAAGAAAGTATCCAAATGCAAGCCATGCAGAGCCCCTTTTGTAGCCACTCGAGTCCTTTCTGTTTTCATTTCTTCTTTTATCAAACAGAATCAGCTTTTAATTTTCTCTGAATCATTTCCTGGAGTTCTTTTGAGTGGGAGTGTATTGATTCATTCCTCTGTTCCTAATTTGTAGCATAGCATTGTTCTCTGAATTTTGTTGGCTTTTCTCTGCATTTATTAGACTGAAAAATCTGAAGGAACTTCAGAAAGTTAGTGGAAATTCCACTTGTCCATGAACCTTTGAAAGTACTCTTGTATTACTTAACCCATGATATTATATTTTACATAAACTAATTAAACAAGTTGTGTTAGTATGAATAAATATTTTCTGTAAAATATCTTTCAACATACCCAATTTGAACATTTAAAATGTAACCAAGATATTTCCTTATTTTATTATAATAAATTATATCCAAAGTATATTAATTAAACTAATATTGCTCATATTTGTCATTTCAGTTCCCAAGCAAGGTTCACACTCTGCAAGACAGATGGGATCTTATAGATCACTTACTATTAGTTTTACATTCAAATATTGGTTTTTATAATTTATCAGCAGAATGCTCTGAGAAAATTAATCCTATAAAATGTTGAGTAAGAATATATACCATTTTATCTGTAGGAATATTGATGGTAGTGTATGGAATGTACATAAAATTGCACTTGACAAGTACTCAATAGCATTCTTCTCCTACTCCTTGTTTTTACTTGTTAATCCAAATATTCTTCTTGTACTTTATAATTATTTTAGTTTCCTTAAATATGAATATAGTTCTTTGATTTTGTCAGTTCAAATTCAGTTTTTATTTGGTCATCTACTTTAAACTCGTGATGCCATTTAGATTTCTATTTAATAAAATTTCTCCTTTTCAGTTTTGAGTTACTTAAGGTATTTGATATGCATGCCTTTTATATCTTCAAATAAGTGCAGTTATTGATTATCTTAGCACTGTTGACAAAGTACTATGCCCCTCACTGACAGCTCAAACCTTTCTGCTGCTGCAAAGTTGGCATTAAATGCATACCATATATGGTCACTGCATATCATATAATTATCATTTTATTATTCATTATTTGGTTTGTAATTACTGATTGGATGACTCTTTTCTTCATGTGGAGGACTTTTTTTCTTGAGGGCAACACAACCTGTTCACAATTGTATTCCCCTGAATTGATCTTTCATTCATATGTCCTTCTTCCATGGTTTTCAATTATTTATTGAAAGTATTTTTTATAACCTATAATAATTTTTTTAATTTTGATTTTTAGCTAGTTTTTAACAGATTCAATGTGATTTGTAGATGCAATTCTAAGGACATAATAATATTTCCTTTCTCCCTCCCCACTTTTCATCCCACTGTCCTGTCTCCCTTTATTTCTGGTTTTCAGTTTTTAAGATAAAATATTTTAAATCCACATCACAGTAAAAAGATTACTGCTTCACTGAATAACTGTTTTAACAACTGAAAAACAAAAAGACCGTAGTTTAGAAGGAATACACACTGTGGCAATAAACTATCATTGAATGGAAAAATGGCCATCACACCCAGATACAGTGAATTCTATAGTAATCACAGATCCTTAAAACTATAGTAGTATAGTATTCTTAACCATTGGTTTGACAAAGATATAAAGCATAGTTTTACAAAAGTATATTTGCAGCAATACTGATACACACAGACATTTCTTTCTTCTTCCTTTATTTTATTTTGTTTGGTTTTTAAATTTTAGCTCCCACATATATGGGAGAACATGTGCATTTGTCTTCCTTAGTCTGCCTTATGTCCTCCGGTTACATCCATTTTACTACAAATGGTAAATTCATTCTTTTTATAGTTGAATAATATGCCACTGTTTGTGTGTGTGTGTGTGTGTGTGTATATATATATATATATATATATATAAAACACATTTTCTTTATTTATCTGATGATGGAAACCTTAGTTAATTCCAAATTTTGGCTATTGGGAAGAATGCTGCTGTAAATATGCTGGTGCAGATATCTCTTTGATACATTGTGTTCAAGTCTATTTACCAAATAGTTGTATATTCCCAAAGCTATTTCTAGTTTTTTAAGAAATCTCTGTTTTCCACACTGGCTGCACTAATTTACATTCCTATCAAAAATTGTACTATAAGTTTACTGCTTTGCCCACATCCCACCAGCTTTTGTTACTCTCTGTGTTTTGCATTTTAGCCATTCTAAACGGGGTGATGTGGATATCTCCTCATTTTGACTGACGTTTTCCTGATAGCTAGGGATGTTGAGCAGTTTTTCATATATGTTTGGCCATTTGTATTTTTCTTTTGAGATCTATTGAAGTCCTTTGCCCATATCTCAACTCTGTTTGTTTGTTTGTTTGTTTGTTTAACTTGCAGATATATTCAAGATATTAATCCTTCATCAGATAGGTGGTTTGTAAATATTTTTTTCCATTCTGTGGGATATCTCTTCACTCTATTGTTTCCTTTGCTGTGCAAAAGCTTCTGAATTTGATATAGTCCCATTCATTTAGTTTTGCTTCAGTTGCCTATGCTTTGGGGGTCTTGTCTGAGAAATCATCCCCTACAGTAATGTCATAGAGTGTTTCCCCTACATTGTCTTCCAGTAACTTCACAGTCTTACCTTTTAAATTTAGTTCTTTGATCCACCTTGAGTTGATTTTTGTATATGGTGAGAGGTATGGATCTAATTTCATTCTCCTGCTTAAATACATCCAGTTTTGCCAGCACCATTTGTTAAAGAAAGTCCTCACTCCACTGTCTGATCTGAGCACTGTTGTCAAAATCAATTGACTTTATGTATGCGGATTAATTTCTGGGCTCTGCATTCTGTTCCATTGATCCATGTGTCTGTCAGCTTTTATGCTGGTACTGTGCTCTTTTAATTATTATAGCTTTGTAGTATGCTTTGAAGTCAGATATTTTGTCACCTAAAGCTTGATTTTTCTTGTTCAGGATCTCTTTGGGAATTATAGTCTGTTGTGATTCCGTATGAATTTTAGGATTCTTTTTCTAATTGTGTGAAGAATATTATTAGTGTTTTGATAGGGATTGCATTGAATGTAGATTACTTTATGAAATATTGATATTTTAATGCTATTGATTCTTCTCATCCATTATTAGGGAATATCTTTCCATTTTTTGTGTCCTTGATGATTTATTTCATCTGTGTGTGATAATTTCCATTGTAGAGAAAATAAATTTAAAAATGAAGCACAGTATCTGGTACTTGAACTGCCACTTAGATATGGGAATATCAGTCTCAATCTGTGGCTTAGTCCACTGTGCCTACAACACATGCCATTACTTAAACTATTTTTTAAGAACTTCATTATTTATTACATAACTTAACATTGATTTAGAAACAAAGACTATAAACATATGATTATTAAAATTTCTCTCTCTATATATTGATTTTTGCTCCTACTCAGCATAAATTCAAAGCTAGGCATTACTCAGGCCTGTTCTATCGATTATTATTTGCTTTATTCTTCTAATCATATATTTATTAGAATGTTACTCTTTTGATGTTTCATTTCCATGCTCCTCTTATTTGTAGATTAGCACTTTTTTTTTTTTAATCTTTACTCTTATTCTATTCCATTGATACCAAAAACTTGAAAGTGCTTTTAGAATCCAACATCCCCTGGGAGAAATTGGGAAAAGGACAGTCTCTGCTTATTGATTTATAAAATCCAAGACACACAACCTTAATAAAGTATGCAATGGATATAGGCTTGGGTTGTAGAAAATTTGGAGATCAGCGTAGAGAGTTTGTGCTCTAATTGTTACTTGTTTCATCCCTAGGATTCAAACACAGTTGCAATTTTGATATGGAAGCAACAAGCTAATCCTCACAAACTTTTTGTAAATGACAGACAATTTAACATTCAGAAAATTAAATTTGTAACTGGTGTATGTTACCTGAGCACTTGTGAATCATCTATAATCCACACATGTCACAGAAACTGGGCAATGAAGATCTCTGATATATTTTATAAGCTACGGGTTTATTAAATGGTGATTAAAATGAGGATATAAATCTGTTGTAGCATTATCTCTAGAAATAAATGACAGAGATGAAGCAGTATATTTTGTCAACTTGTCACTGAGGTGAAGAAAGAGGGCACTGAACTTGAATGGATGTGTTGGGGAAAAATAAATTGATTTGAGCTACATACCCAATTAGTGTGGAGCAAAATGTGGAATGTAAACCGGACTGAGATGAAAATAATGACTTAAAATATTTGGAGAGCAGAAAAAGCCATTAGTTATTATGCTCAAAAGCAAAATAAGCACATGCTACAAGCTTTCTTATCTTAGTGATTGGAAATAATTGATGTGCTAAGAATAGCAAAATATAAGAAACCATAGTCTCAACTGAGAGTCATATAAAATATTGATTTACCAATTTTTTAGAAATTTTTATAAAGAAAATCAGTATGTTTTCTTCAAAAATATGCACTTTGGACCAGAACAATAGAATCTCATATAACTGAGCATAGAAGCTTAATTAGCACATAGTTTTTACTATTTAAATATTATTCATTTTTATAGCATTAAGTATCTAAATTTAGAGCTACTTTAATATACAACTGAATCTAAGTTTTAAAAATTTTCTCATTTCACTTTTCTATTTTCTTCATTTTGTATGTATTTCTTGTAAGCTCACCCTGTAGAATATATCCCATATTGCCCTTCTTCAAGATGGTCACCTCAAGCAGCAAACTTGTCTTATTAGCTTAACTACTTCAGAAAAATAACATTTTTTCATCCAATAACAGCCAAAAAATCTAGTTAAGTTTCTCAATTGACTAGATTCGATCATGAGCACATTACAAAATAAACCATTATAGTTAATAGGATAATGTCCCTTATTTGGAAAGACCTGATCATTGTGGGCCAATTGCTTTTATACCATGTGAACCAGAATTAGAAGAAGTAGATCTCCAAAGGAAAATTGGAAGACTGCCACAGAAGAAAACAACAATAACAAAAAAGTGTACTCTGTTCTCTAGGCATAAATAAGTAGCCAAGGCAGATTAAGAATTAGGAAAGATCCCTGATATATCAATGATCTTGGTCTTTAGTCACATCTCTCAGCAACATCCTCTCCATGAGCAAACTACATCTTCTAGACTCCTTTGAGTGGGGTTCCCTTAGATTCTGTTACTGGGAGATAAAAGAGGAAGTAGAAAGGCAAGAGAAGGGAAGAAAGGAGTTTCTTCTTTTTGGCTGATTTTGTTTATGTTCCCCCAAGGGCAGCTCTTTACCTGGGAGCAGTGAATGATTCTAGCTTACTGATTTTTACAGCAGCTCCAGAAATTACCTTCTCAATGGCAGCGTCAGCAACTGGAACATATCACTCCCTCGACTGTCTGAGCCTCAGTTCAGCATGTCATCTTTTGAATTCATAGTTTTTGATAAGCTCAAACTCTTTGTTTATCTATGCCTCTCTAACAGGGGCCAAGGACATTGGAGGTGATAGTGATAACTGCAATTTGTAGTTATTTTATTTGGTTTCCACAGTGTTATCTCTTTTGTCCTCTAGCCCCAATATAAACAATTTCCTATGTGAGTGCAGTCATAGTCTAGCACTAGTAGTTTATGTGGAATGAAATGTTTTATATGGCATAGCCATGGCCTACCAATAACAAATATTCTTATAGATTTGGTAATGTATATCTTGCATCAGTAGTTTTATATCCCATTTTATTTCCCAAATAATTCTTTTACTTCTATAAAATCTAATATTGACTTTGCCCTATCGTTTCTCCTGATATCCATGGCACTAAGATGCCTCCTGCAGGGTGAATTATTGGCTTTTCTACTTCAGTCTATGAAGTCATCCAGGTCTATTTATATGGATACTCAGTGCTCCAGCTTACTCACCATGTGAGCCTGGACAGTTTATTAATACGTGAGTGTAAGTTTTTTTAGAGAGGAATCAGAGATAATATTTATCTCACAGAATGAATCGGTCTTTTTTGAAAAATGTCATACTGCAAATATTCTGGCTTTGTGGACTGTGTCTTATTTCAACTAACTAGCTCTTTTGCTACAGTATAAAAGTGAACATGTGTATTATGTAAATAAATAAATAAAACTACAACATTGTTTATAAATCTTAACTTCAAATTTCATGTAAAATTTTAATATGAAAAATTGTTGTTCTCAACATTTTATTCAGTGACTCTGAAATATAAAATCTATTCTCAGGTTGTTTACTCTACTAAATTTGGTGATGAATTGTATTAGTCCTGAGGGTGGTAGTTTGCTGAACTTTAGTGTAAACAATAATGGTGTCTCATTTTCTTCTGAATGTGATATGTTTGGTTATAGTCATGACATGCTGGCAACTGAGTTAAAACATAAAGCTTCTTAGAGGTCTGTGTTAGTTAAGGTTCTCCAGAAACACAGCATATGCACACACAGGAGGCAGGGTAGGGTAGGGGGAGAGATTGCTTTTTGAGTTTTATAAGATTGCAGACTGAGAAATTCCACAAGTTGGCATGTGCAAGATGGAAACCCAGCAAGTTGATGGTCTAACTAAATTCAAGACCAAAGGTCTGAGAATGAGATTCTCAGCAGACCAGTTTTATCCTGCCTCTGTTGTTTGTGTCCTCTCAATAGATGAGCTGATGCCCACTCACTTCTTTACCTTCCATACCTACAAACACTATTCTCTTTCACAAACTTTCTCATAGAAACACCCAGAAATAATGTTTTACTGGCTATCTGGGTATTCCTTAGCCAAATCAAGTTGACACATGAAATTAACCATCACAAAGAACCCTGGGAAAAGGTGTCCTTTTTAACTTAAAGAGACACAAAAGATATTTTTACTCTTCTCTCTTTGACTTTGATTTAAAAAATAACATTTTGCAAAGATATGATGCCAGAAAATTGTTGCAGCCACATGGATACCATGAGATGAGAAAAAAAGAAAAAGGAAAAAAAGAGTTGCTGATCTATAGTCTTTGATATATATGATAAATCTGTTGTTATCTGGACTATTATTTGTCATATTTTCACTTTTATATAAAAACATTTTAATAAGAAATAGAAAATTATAAGAAATAGAAAATGTACTTTTTCAGAATCAAATACAGTTGGCTTCCAAAAGCTCAAATATGTGTTTCATGAAGATACTGATTAGAAATGAAAGGCAATTAGAAAAGAGCTTAAAAATGTTCTACAAATCTAGTATTAATTGCTAGAGATTATTTTTCTAGATTGTTAATGAAATTATAGTGTCAGATGAAGAAACAATAATCACTAACAATGAGTTTAATTTAAGACAAAGTGATATCAGGGTGTTCTATTAATACATTACGTACCTACTTAATTCTTAGTTTAGTATTTGGCAGTTTAACTAATTATATTCACTTGAACAAGAAAGAACAATATGGATCAAGAAACTCAAAAATGTTGATAACTATCAAAGTTACTAATAAATAGTTATTTACTAAAAAGTTACTAATAAATATGCTTATACTTTAGCAATAAGCTAATCTGACCCTGAAAAACTTATTTGTGTCCATATTTTGGTAACAGTTTTATCAGTGAATTAGACTTGTTCATCTGTCAAACACAGAAATGACTCAAAACTCTAAGGACTAGCTAATAGGTGGAATGAAATGCTAAAAACCTAAACAGATGTCTGTAGATCATTATTATGGATCAGCTTCTGGTAAACAAAACTGAATAGGTAATGCTCTTAAATATTTCCTATATTTTAATATTGCAGGAATATGGGTAGCTAGAGGAGGAGCTAAGTTCAGACAATCCCTTGCCAACTTGCAGAACAGTTTAGGTCAATGATTGACTCCAGGCTCCAGGCAGCTGAGGTCTGACAACTCCAGCAAAACTGCTGCTGGACAGGGCCTCCCCAACCCATACTGGTTAATGACTGACAGCTTTAGGCAATTCACTTTTTGATAGCTGCAGCTGACCTGCCCTGGAATTGCTGCATAGGGTCCAAAAAACAGCCTGGTCTAGCTGGCATGAAAAAAATCCCTTTCTGTACACCATATAAATCCACTTCTGATGCACCCGGCAAGCCCCTTTTTTTGAGTAGCAGAAATCTCAGAGCTAGCTGGAAATATCCAGCAAGACTGCAACATATGTTTTCCCTTTACTCTTTAAGTCATTACAGTGTCATAATGAAATGACCATTGGAAGCAGGCACACTCTCATCGTGCTCCTGTGCCATGACACTTCCAACATGTACTAAGAAGGAAGTGGGTGGTGTTCAAGCCCCTCCCTGTATTCTGCAACTTCTAAATATTCGACTGGATTTCACAGAGGATATCACCTGCTATGCCTCTGGAGGGTGTAAGTTGTAGGGCTAACTTGTTGACAAGGTTTTCTCCTTTGTGGTGGGCTTTTCTGTGTTGGATGCTGTCATTGGAGATAGGTTTTCCTTTGGAGCGTTCTTGCATTTTTGACTGTTCACATAAAGCTTTGCTGTTGAGTTTGCACTTTTGTTTTGCTCCAAGAAAATCCTGTTCTGCTGTACATCTTTATGCCTCCTCCTTCAAATTCTTTCACATGGGGAGGAAAGAATCTGCAATAAGCCTGGCTGGGAGACCCCTAGAACAGAAGAGTACATCAAAAACTTTGGGTGAATGGAATTAAAAAATGTTTATTGCGGTGCAAGAAATTTTGAAGTTCATACATAGCTTTTTCATAGTACATATTTCCATAAGCCTTTTGGAGCTCCTATATATATATATATATATATATATATATATATATATAACATATCACATACATTTTCACACACATATAATGTTCTAGGATAAGAAGCAGATTTTAAAAGCAAAATGTTGCTAAAGTAAGTAGTGTTTAGCTAGCTAGGCTTTAAACCCAGGATCAACAAACTGTGGCCTAGAGTCCAAATCTATCTGATTGCCTGCTTGTGTAAATAAATTTCTTGGCACATGAACATGCCATTTTTTTGTGTATTGTCTGCAGGTGCTTTTTCAACAGAGTGGCAAATAGTTGTAACAGAGACTATAGACATAATATCTAAGATATTTAGTTTCTGAATTTTGCAGTAAAGATTTATCATTCCTACTTGAGATATAATTACCGGAGTAATTTGAGTACAAGGAAAATGATAGTTTTTCTCTTATAGGTTTAGTGTCTAAAAAAAGGTTAGACAGAGATTTGCTTTTCCCCAGATAGGGTGTACTGGAAGTATAGTGTTCATGCATACTTGAACAGGAAGAACGTAGAGTGTATCCAAATATAAGATAGCTGGATGACTCTGGGGATCAAAACAGCATTGCCAAGTATGACAGAAGAAGTAAGGATTGGTTTTTCCTAAAAGGTAGAGGAGAATGGTTAGGTAGGCTAATAGTGAAACATAAATTACACGACATTTTGGGAAGTCTGTCACGTGGAGGGATAGGTTGATGGGATTTTGGATAATCTCAAATGTAAATACAAAGATGGTCTATTAAAGCTAGACCGATTTTTGAAAAGTAGCAAATATGGTCACATATTGAGAACTGTATGAAAATCAGAAGGGCTGCTCTGTAAGAGTTTTTCATCACAGAGGCTTTAATAGACCATATTTGTAGGTTATATTCAGGAGACTCACAAAAGTTGCAATAGTGACATAACTGCATCTATGTTTTTTTCTTAAATATGTACTTTCTTGTGAAAACCTCATAGTAATTGTGAAAAAATTTGGCCTTTGACAACAAGTAATTCAAATACATTGCTAGTTAGAGTTTAAATGTATAAATTTTGAAGCTACTGATTATGAAAACAAAACTGTAACAATGATGTCCCCATCTTTGATAAGCTAATTTTAAAGTAAATTATTACTCTCATTACTTAGAGATTTACTTCAGATGTTTTTCAATTCTGCCTAATTTCAGCTCCTCATCTCAAATTTGGTTACTGTTAAAGATTGATAATTTCCTCCTTTGGAGCATAGAAAATATAAATATGGAATTTTAATAAGTATTACATTTAAATAGTTCTATAGGAAAAGTCATTATGTCCACATATATGTGTAAAATGAAGTATAAACCTAATAACTATTGGGAATAAACAGCTTGACTCTTGTAATAAAAGAGTATACTGAATTTATGTTAAAGCTAAGTCCCTGGAAATCTTTTAGTAATGCCTACTTGAAATAGCGTTATGTCAAAAATAGCAACAAGAACAAAAACAACAAAAAACTACCTTATTTGAGAAGATTTGCTCATCACTACTCCCACCAAATGAAGCTCTCCAAGGTTTGTGGGGGAAACAGTTTGTTTCCCCCTTACTGATGTGAAAGAGAAAATGTTTCTCTTGCCTCTGTGTCCAAGGATTGCATTAAATCCAGCAAAGGAAACACAGGGGAACATTAGGTAAACTACTTGAATCTGTCGTCCAACATGAACACACTGTCTTAAACACTATTTACAGTAATTCATGGGTGAGATGTTTCCTGATAGTTAAGTATCCTTTTCAGTTTGGTCATTTAAGAAAAAAACTGTCATGTAGAATTTTATTAATCTATTTAGTATTTTGATGACTGTATGAATTAGAAGTTTCTTTACTTCTTTCCCAGTCATTTATCTTCAGTGCTGACATGTTCACAAAGACCTTATGTACTGTATTGGAAAATATTTTGTGTCTTAAGAATAAAAATTTTCATTAGAGTTAGTCAATGCATCATAGATACGATCCTTCTTGACAAGAGGAACACAGCCAGGCAGATACTGGGTTGGTCTATGGTTCTCCACGGAAAAATAAAGCTTTTCAAAATGTTAGTCATTGCTATGGTAGATGTTTCTTTAAGTCATTTTTACAACCTGTTTTGATGGATTCTGAGAATCTGTATTACATTATTTTTTCTGTGGCTTTGTGCTGAAATAATATCCATAATATTAACTATCATGCATTGAGTACCATGTACCAACATTATGAGCTAGAAAGTAATTTATATTTAATCCTCACAACAATACTGCAAAGTAGAAATTATTATCACATACTGTAGAGGAAAAACAGATGCAGAAAGGATATAAATTGCCCATATCACAAAACTAGAATGTGGTGGAGCTGGCATGCCAATGAGACCTCTGTTTACAAAATCAGTCATTTTCC